>NC_057712.1:10318683-10357949 GCF_004010195.1 Chiloscyllium plagiosum | reverse complement strand
CTGCATGCTTGCCTTCATTGTCTGGTGTACAAGAACACCCAGATCTCTCTGTACTGCCCCTTTACATAAATTGATTCCATTGAGGTAGTAGTCTGCCTTCCTGTTCTTGCTACCAAAGTGGTAACCATACATTTATCCACATTAAACTGCATCTGCCATGTATCTGCCCACTCACCTAACTTGTCCAGGTCACTCTGTAATCTCCTAACATCCTCATCACATTTCACCCTGCCGCCCAGCTTTGTATCATCAGCAAATTTGCTAATGTTATTGCTGTTACCATCTTCTATATCATTAACATATATTGTAAAAAGCTGTGGTCCCAGCACGGATCCCTGCGGTACCCCACTGGTCACTGCCTGCCATTCCGAAATGGAGCCGTTTATCACTACCCTTTGTTTCCTATTAGCCAACCAATTTTCAATCCAATCTAGTACTTTGCTCCCAATACCATGCGCTCTAATTTAACTCACTAACCTCCTGTGTGGGACTTTATCAAAAGCTTTCTGAAAGTCCAGGTACACTACATCTACTGGATTTCCCTCGTCCAACTTCATAGTTAAATCCTCAAAAAATTCAAGAAGGTTAGTCAAGCATGATTTCCCCTTCATAAATCCATGCTGACTCTGTCCTATCCTGTTACTACTCATGACAACATCCTAAATCAGAATCTATCTTCTTTGTCTGCATTTTTTCCAACTATCGTCAACAGCAAACAGTTCTTGTTGCATCTCCATGTCAATCACGGTCAAGCAATCAGTACCCCTTTTGAAGCTATATAAACTGATACTACAAGTTGTTTGGTTTCATTGGGTGTCAGTTCTGTTGAGAGCACAATAAAAAACTTTATAGCAGTATTTATGTTCTGCATTACAAAGTAATTCATTTAACCATGATGGATGAATAGCCACAAAGACTTGCACTTGCAAACAGAAGCACTAGAAATTAAGAAGTACTGCAAGTGGACACTAAAGGAAAAGAATAAATGTGAAACAGTAGAAACTGCAGACTGCATGGCAGAAGAGAGCAGCAAAATATTAACTATATTAACATGTCTATCCTGAAGCCTCAATGTCAGGAGTCTGCTTGAAAAATTAGAATTTAGCTTCAAACATTTCCATAACCATTGTGTGCGCAACAAGGCACAATGTCTTACTCTGTAACAAAACGTCTTTGGTTACAGTGAGAAAATAGTAGATCAACTTGGGTTTCTATCGCCTCTTAGTTGTAGAAAAGTTGTCCAAAGAAAAGTTCTTAGGAGGTATAATCAAATAAAATGTGACAGTGAATCAAAAATGGAGTGGACTTTACAAAAAATCTTTGGGAATATGTACCTTGGTGGCTGAATCTTGAATCGCTCAAATACTTCAGGATACAACAGAGGAAAAACGACCATTTCTTTCAGAGCTTGAATATGATGGCTAAGCCCTCCCACACTATCAAACCGCACCTAATAAAAGACAGACCATAGAAATTAAATGAGCGATCAAGCAGATCAATAGCTTTGATTTGAACAGCTTCACTGAAAAGTAAACCACAATAAATGAATAAAAATGATGCAAAGTCAGCTATGACATGACTATTGACTACATCACATATTAAGAGATTTAGCAAACGCAAAATTGGCAACT
The DNA here is from genome assembly GCF_004010195.1 of Chiloscyllium plagiosum. Lineage (NCBI taxonomy): Eukaryota > Metazoa > Chordata > Chondrichthyes > Orectolobiformes > Hemiscylliidae > Chiloscyllium > Chiloscyllium plagiosum. The sequence goes on along the minus strand of NC_057712.1, from coordinate 10,356,318 downwards.
TAAAAATAAAGAGTTCTGAGATTAAACTGCATGGTTAATCAAACAAATAAAACTTCGTACTCAGATTATTTATATAGAAATACTTTGCCACAATCAGAGCTGTGATCAGAGTTCACTAAACAGTGCTAAAATATAGATTCTACCCATATAATTTAACTGCTACAGAGAAAAGAAATTGCACTGAAGCACAGTCTGGTCAGTGACACCATAGATAGAAGATACAGAAGGCTATGAGCAATACGGATGTTTTGCCTTGCTTGGGGTTTCAAGATGACTTAATATCCTGTTAAAAGAAAGACTGGTGACTTGGTGAAATTTCACTTCTCACAATCTTGGAGTTTGTGCTACTGAGATTTGTTCTTATTATTGATGTGTAACTTAAGAACTAAGACCAGAAGTAGTCAATTCGCTCCTTTAGCCTTCACTATTCAATTAAAACGCTACTGATGTGATCTTGGCCTTAACCCCACTTTGCTGTCTGTTCCTCACTACGGTTAAAACCGAGACCATTCTGAATATCCTAAATAACAACATCTACAAGTCTCTAATGAAGAAGGTGAAACATGCAAAATCTTCAAAGGAGATCCTTCTTAGATACACTTTAAATGGGTTACCCTTCTTCTGAAATTGTGCCCAGAGTTCTGAGTTCCCCTATAAGCAGAAGTGGCTCAGCATCTCCATGTCAAATCCACTCAATCTTATGTTCCGGTAATATCAGCTCTATTTCTAAGTGCCAATGAATGTTTACCTATCTTCCTCAAGGTTTCTTCATAAGGTTGTCCTCCTTATCTCGGAATTCTGCAGTTTGTCCCCATTTATGTAATAATTAGCTTGTCTATAATCTGATTTCCTCACATGCGTCATCTGTCAAATTTATGCAAATTTATGTAATTCACTTATATCTTTTTGCAGAGTCCTTGCAGCCTCCTCACATCTTATTTTCTTCTTAGCTTTGTATCATCAGCAAACTTCACCACACTATATTTGATCCCTTCATCAATTCATGAACATAGATTATAAATCGTTAAAGCCATAACACTGATCCCTAGGATCGAGGAAGCAGGCTGTTAGGTCCAGCATATCGGCCAGCCTCTTCTCCTGTAATGATGGTGATTATTTATAATTTCAAATTCTATGCTATTTTCTGGTTTCAAATGAATCCCCCAATTTCATCATTTAAAGAGAATATTTTTAAGCTACTCTCTACGGTTTCATACACAGGTAAGATGCTCTGATATCACATTGCTTGAAAAGTTGCTCTTCTATTTTTCTCCTTTCTTAAATGACACATTGTTATTTTCTAATACTTGCTCAAAAGTCAGCAGCTGTGAATCTGCATGTGAGATTCCCAATCTGTATACGCTTCTATTAGATTCTTAAGAATTCATGGTAATTTACAATACTGAACTCAATTGTAATTTTCTTGGCAATATTATCTGTAATGTCACCAATCAGTAGCATTCTCTCAAGCAAACCAACTCTCATCAGCATAGTAGCAGACATTTTTGCAGCCTACATGAAGAATCTTGAGAGCACTTATTAACAGTGTGTCACTAGGACTGGTCTGGGCCATTGCTGTTAACACACATATATATAAATAATTTATTGATATGTACAGATACTAAGCTATCGACACCAAACTTAACAGGAATGAAGAATTTAAACAACAAAATCCACTAATAAACAATAAATCAGGAAAATTTGGGAAAGCCTACTAATAGAGGAGAACTGGCATTTAATGTGAACAACTCTAATTCCAGAAAGGAACAAATAGCAAAAAATATAAATTGTTCAAATCAGTTATAGACACAACCAAGGAGAGGAATCTGGAGGTAATGACTAATAGTTCACCACATGTTCAGCAACATCAAGCAAGGCAGACTGACTTCAAAATAAAGCTGCCAGAGGGAACGGGTACAACAACATATTTATATATCACCTCTAATATTGCAAAATACAACACTTCACATAATGATAACGAAACTGTAGCACAGTAATACCACCGAAATATAGAGGCAGTGCAAAACACAGCAGCTAAATTGACACCTAGCTGAATGCATCCAAGAAGCTAAAAACATGGGATGTTTTAGTCTGATAAGTGATATAGATAACGCATTGGAATTTGTCACAAACATCAGGACTGGGAGGTACAAACAAGCTTAAAATGTTGTTTTATATAAAGTGGGTAATGACTCAATCCAGGAGTGTAGCAAAGATAATGCACAAAATAAAAAGGAAATTGGAAGGAAATTCAAGATTGGACAACTGAGCAGAGTCAGATTTTAGGACTGGCCTGTGGCATTTTCTGGTATTGAACTTTTTGCTGGCCATACCAATCACATGTCATTGGGCTATGCTGCAAAACACTGTCTGAATTTCTGAATTCACATTAAAACAAAGTATTATGCAACAAATTTTATACAAGAGTGTTTTAAAAAAAAACAATACTTACTGATGCATCCAAGTGCATTGGATCTACATCAGCCAAACTGGCACCAACTTTGACCCGCTCCCTAAGGATTTCACTCGTTAAATCTTCTGTTCTAATGTTCATCGGAAGACACCTGTTTAGTAAATACACTGCTTACAACCTTTCTGAAAACTTCCAAACCTACCAACTTTTTTTTGTTAAAAAAGGTTTCTTTTTAATTTTTAATGCATACTGCTTGTGGAGCAAGATGAGAGACACGCTGCTGGAAAATGTGTTTCTCTTTGTTCACAGAACATGAGCATCAGTGGCAAGGACAGCATGTACGGCTTATTCCCAACTGCCCTTAAGTATTAGTGAGCAGCCATTCATGAAGCAATGTAGTCCACATGGTGTAAATACACTCATAGTGCTGTTAGGTTGCCAGAAGGCCCAGGCAGCTATTGTGGAATAGTAATATATTTCCATGCCAGAATAGTGAATTTTGTTTGGGGGAGGGGGGGGGAATATCTTGCAAGGGATGTAACTTTCATGCACTTGCTACTCTTGTCCTTTTAGGTAGTTTGCAAGTTTGCAAAGTGCTGCTCAACAGCCTTGGTTACTTTAGTGCATCTTATGGATGGAATACTATGCCATCCAAAGGTGAATGAGATGTCAGGAACATGGGCAGTTTTGACCTGGGTGGCATCAAGCTAAAAGAGTGTTGTTGGAACTGCATTTGTCCAGGAAACTGGAGAGTATTCCGTCCCACTCATGCTTGTGCCTTATGGATGACAGAAAGGCTTCGGAGAATAAAACAGCAAGTTAACTCACTACAAAATACCTAGTCAAAGACCTGTTCTCACACCACAATATTTATTCTCATTAATTTTCTGGTTCAATAATCGCCGAGCTTTTCAGCAGTTGGTGAATTCAATAGTGACAATCTTTTTTTACTGTCATTGAAAAATGGCTAGATTCTATTACAAATGGTCTTTTTCCTGAGAACCTGGATGGTGCAAATTGGTACTTGCAACATGTTAATCCAAACTCAAACATTTTCTAATTGCGGTAAATGGAAGCAAACACTGTGCAACCAATGAAAGCATTCATTGCAAACCTTGATGGAACAGCTGAAAATAGTTGGGCCTTAACACTGGCTGAAGGAATTTCTTCAGCAATGTTCTAGAACTGGGATGATCAGCCTGCAACAAACAGAACCATCTTCCTTTAGGTATGACTTCAGCAAACTGCTTCTCATTAACTTGACCTTCACCAGTACTCTTTGATGCCACAGTCAGCCAAATGCTGCCTTGATGTCATAAGCATGCAATCTTATCTCAGCTCCACAATTCAGCTTTTTGTCGTGTTTGTCCAAGGCTGTGACGTTGTCTGGAGCAAGTGGTCCTGGTGAATCCAAACAGAGCCTCTCCGAGCAGGTTATTGATGTGCCACTTGGTAGCACAGTCAACAACTCTTATCTAGTACAGCAGTTAGTTCCAAATTAAAAGTTCTCTATTATGGCCAAACCTAGGAGGAGAAATTCCTACGCTATCAGTATATCATATTCCACTTAGTATACCAGCGCTTCTGAGGTCTGAGAGAACAGAAATGTCGTTAATTGTGAACAAGGAGAAATAAACCAATCTGCTAAGAATTAAATTGAGACTGCTCAACAGATAAAAGAAATCACATCCTTTGATCTAATTCAACTCTAGGGACTTTAAACACTATACCCCATTTTATTTGTCTGAAAAATTGACTAATTATTTATATCACAGTACAATAGATTCTAGGTTCAAAAGCTTAATTATTTTGAACATTTAATACACACCATAGAGGAAATGTGTTACACTAGTTTATTATTTGCAGTGCACAAATTCATCAGCTACCTTCTAATAAATTTCTAAATTACTGATGCAATTCTAAATTTTTAAATCACTTTTAATTTTGTTTTGGCAGTTCTTTAAAACATGAAAATCAATTCAGTCAGATCTTAAAAGCAAACAAGGATCTCTACTGATATACTTCACCTGTTTCTGGCTCTTGCCATGCTTTTAGATTTTCTTCTTTCAAAACGTTCTTCATCAGATGACGATGTGGTGTCACTGCTGTGGATGGCATGTTTCTTTCTCCTTTTTAAAACAAAGAAAAGTAAACAATGGAGATAACCAATCAAAAAACAAGTCTATGGAGCAAGCTTAATGGGCCAGACTGCCTAAAACTTTGTCAATTTATGCTTATATGTTCCCTGAAAATGCTGCTACCCATCTGCTGCCTAGGCTGCTAAACATAAGAAGCTAGAAAAAAAGAGTATTATTTCCTCTTCTTCCACAAGTTAACTTGACTCAAGTTTCAATTTTGAAAAGTACACTTTGTTAAGTTTATTTTAAATTATTTTACCTGATATGACTCCTTCTTGCAGGAGATCTGAGTGTATCAAATAGTGTGCTTTGCCTTTGTCTCCGATGAACAGGCTCTAAAATCACAAATTAATTCCTACAATTAAAAGAACTGTCAGCCTGAGGACACTGTCTTGTGACACTGAAAATAGGCACACACATATGAAGCAATTTATGTGGTTGTAAGTAAGATGAATACATTATTTTTCCAACTGAACATTTTATTCACCATTCTATAAAATTATAGCTATTTTCAGGAAGTTAATTTTCATGGATGCCATTTTAACTACAATAGAACCTTTCACAACTAGAAATAAAACCATGCTCTGAAAAAAATGCTTAGTTTAGATGATTAAAATCTAGACGAGTGTACATCCCTGAAGTTAGACAAGTCAAAGAAGCTATGTAATTCATTGCAAATCAACAATTTGAGCCAGGAGCCAGGAGCCATGCCCATGACAGGCCAGGGCTACTACTGTCTCTCTTGTGCCTTTTCCTCCTCTTCTCTCATTCCGTAACCCACTGTTGCCTCTCGCCACTCCCTCATCCAAGATGGTCACTGGAACAATGCTGCAGCTTGGGCTTCACTGCTGCTGCTACCCTTCACATGGCCTCACAATCTTACCCTGCTCACTCACTGTCACTGTGGGTGATGTTTCAGGCCACCAAGTGGATCATACAGAACTTCCAGCAAATTTCCAACAGTGCCATCACTAAGATTGGCTGTTGCTGTCCTTCCCTGATGTTGGGGGCCTCTTTGTACATACATGCTCCTGTTGCAACCTGGAGATGCCACTTGCAGTCTTCACAGCCTTCCACTAAAATCATACTATTTTACCACTTTTACCTATTGGAGGGGCTTGGTATCTTTGCACAGCCTTCCGTTGCCTCAGGTTATATGGTCTGTCATTTTCTTCAGCCTCTTCAACTTCATCACCATCTTCCTCCTCTTCTTGAGATTCTACTGAAAACATATTTTGATCTTGATTAATTCTATAATTGCAATCAACAAATACAACAGGAAAGGATATACAATCAATTCAATCAAAGCTATAGTTTTAAGATTTGGTGATTTATTTTTCAAATCCTTGTCAGATATTGGCCTGGATTCTTTGATGTCCAAACAGGCATGATGACATGAGAGTTACACACAAGAAGTTGCATATGGGGACCCTGCTGAATTCCTATCATAGCAGACTCCAAAGAAGTTGTCCAGGAAATTAAAGATTATGCTGAGCAATTTGTCTATGGTTGGAACCATCCAAAAGTATCCATTTAAAAATTGGAGAATTTGGAGGTTTACAATGAAATGAAGTAAATAATTACTTGGTAAGAGTTGTAGCATGAAACACAGTCAGTAATTATGCAACTGATCCCATATGTACCTCACACACCCTCAACTAGACCTTGATCAACCAGTTACATATACATCAGACCCTGAGGTGAAACTCTCCTCCCTCCCACTGGGACCCAACACCCTGCCTAGCTCGAGATCATATATCTCCTTCCCCTCCTTCAGATCAGAGCCACTTCTATCCTCCCAGGACACAAACCCCCTTCCCTCCCTCCAGACCCAATCTGACCCACCCCACCGCCATCTGTTTCCTCGCTGCAGATCCAATAGGTCTCCCACCATGCAAAGTAGTTCCCTAAGACCATAGTACCTACCGAATTGGAACTCTAACCACATGATGTGTTATCTTACCTAAGTGCTGCTCAGTTGGTATCATAACCTGCTACCTATCTAGCACCCTAAACTCAGACTTACCTTATATACTTAATGTTCAACAGCAACTGCCAAAATGGCACATTGTGATCAATTACACTGGCCAAACACTTCCAAACATTAACCGAAGATGAAATAAATACACTAAACTATTCACAGCATCATGATTAAATAAAAGACACCACATAATACAAGTATTCCGAATACTGTACCACAAACAAGCGGATAAGAGATGATGATATATTTTCGTGCCCAACATACTGATGTCCCAATGTGGTTAAAACAAGGTTGAATGTCCACACTCAACTCTGGATCTCAGTTAAATCATTGTAGGGAAAATTTGAACAGAGGCAAGCAACTACATTTTTCCAACAGTCCCACAGAAGGAACAAAAATCAGTGTTATCCTGTCCTCTAGCTACTCTTAGAAAAATATCAACTAAAAAGGACTAAAAAAAATAGGAATTAGCAGCATAACGATGCTAACAATAAAAATGATTTGATGGGGCCGGCATTGAATTGGGGTGTACTAAGTTAAAAATCACACAAACATGTCTTACGATCTTATACTCCACAACCACCCGATGAAGGAGCAGCTCTCCAAAAGCTAGTGCTTCCAAATAAACCTGGTGGACTACAACCTAGTGTTGTGAGATTTTTAACGAAGAGTAAAAATATACTTCTTTGTTCATCATTAAGGATCAAGGCAAGAGATGGCAAATGCAATAAATTAAATCAAAAAACTTTATTCATAGATATATACTGTACCTTCACTTCCTTCTTCTTCCTCTTCCTCTTCTCCTTCACTAGCTTCCTCAACATGGATAGGCATTCCATACATGTTTCTTCTTAAAGGTTTCCTTTTCCTCTTCACACGGGAATACATATCCATATTTTCCTACAATTAAGTTATAGGTATCTTACCAAATGACAGATTGTTCCAGAAAAACACAGAAATTGCATACAAATTAATATTTTCAACGTATTATTAAACAACCCTCAAGTCTTTTAGTTGGGTGATGTGCTCTTCCTGTCAGATGTGGGAGCTCAGGGGGAATTTAAATGTTTCTAGAGGTGATGTCTGCAAGAAGTGTGTTTGGTTGCGAAGCCTAGCAAACCACATGGATCTGTTGGAGTGGCAGTTGTAGAGTCATAGAGATGTACAGCACGGAAACTGACCCTTCGGTCCAACTCGATCATGTCAAACAGATATCCTAACCTAATCTAGCCCCATTTGCAAGCACTTGGCCCATCTCTCTCTCAACCCTTCCTATTCATATACCCATCCAAATGCCTTTTAAATGCTGTAATTGTACCAGCCTCCACACTTCCTCTGGCAGCTCATTCCATAAACGCACCACCCTCTGTGTGAAAACGTTGTCCCTTAGGTCCCTTTTATATCTTTCCCTTCTCACCCTAAACCTATGACCTCTAGTTCTGGACTCCCCTACCCCAGGGAAAAGACCTTGCCTATTTACCCTATCCATGCCCCTCATGATTTTATAAACCTTGATAAAGGTCACCCCTCAGCCTTCAACATACAAGGGAAAACAGCCCCAATCTATCAGCCTCTCCCTATAGCTCAAATCCTTCAGTCCTGGCAACATCCTTGTAAATCTTTTCTGAACCCTTTCAAGTTTCACAATATTTTTCCGATAGGAAGGAGACCAGACTGCATGCAATGTTTCAAATGTGGACTAATATGCCCCCCCCCCCCCCACCCCAACTCCTATAATCAGTGTTCTGACCAATAGAGGAAAGCATTCTAAATGCCTTCTTCACTATCCTATCTACCGGTGACTCCATTTTCAAGGAACTATGAACCTTCACTCCAAGGTCTCTTGGTTCAGCAACACTCCCCAGGAACTTAACATTAAGTGTAAAAGTCGTGCTCTGATCTGCTTTTCCAAAATGCAATTCGAAGCAACAAGGAGTTTATAAGAGCAAGAGGTTCTGCTGGATAGCAGTTTCAGGAGGGTAGAGACACTGCAGATACAGTCAGGTAGATGGTTGACCCATATGAGTGGTAGGAGATGTGGGAAGAAAACGAGGACTGCAGATGCTGAAGATTAGAGTCGAGAATGTGGTGCTGGAAAAGACAGCTGGTCAGGCAGCAGCTAAGAAGAAGGAAAATTAACGTTTCGGGCAAAAGCCCTTCATCAGGAGTGAAGCTGGGAGCCTCGTAGGTAAAGAGGTAAATGGGTGGTGGGGCTGGGGTGTAGGCAGCTGAGAGTGCAATAGGTGGAAGGATGTGGGGGTATTGGTGATAAGGGAAAGGTGAAGCGGATAGGTGGGAAGTAAAATGGACAGGTAAGGACAGGTCATGAGGGCGGTGCTGAGTTGGAAGGTTGGAACGGGGAATGGCGGGGGGCGGGCGGGGGAGGAGATGAGGAAACTGCTGAAATCCACCTTGATGGGGTTGGAGAGTCCCGACACAGAAATTGAGGTGTTCTTCCTCCAGGATTCAGGTGGTGAGGGTGTGGCAATGGAGGAAGCCCAAGACCTGCATGTCCTTGGCGGAGCGGGAAGGGGAGTTGAAGTGTTCGGCCATGGGGCGGTGGGGTTAGTTGGTGTCTGGGAGATGTCCTCTGAAGCGCTCTGCAGGTATCCATTCTGTCTCCCCAATGTACAGGAGACCACATTGGGCGTTACAGAGACAGTGAATGACATGTGGAAGTGCAGGTGAAACTTTTGTGGATGTGGAAGGTTCCTCTGGGGCCTTGGATGGAGGTGAGTCAGTCACCCTTAATGGAGATGGAGAGGTCCAGGAAGGGGAGGGAGGTGTCTGGGGTGGTCCAGGTGAATTTAAGGTTGGGGTGCAATGTGTTGGTGAAGTTGACGAACTGTTCAACCTTCTCATGGGAGCACAAGGTGGCATCAATGTAGCGGGGGAAAGGTGGGGAGTGGTGCTGGTGTAACTGCGGAAGGTAAACTGTTCCACATAGCCGACAAAGAGACAGGCATAGCTGGGACCCAGGTGAGTGCTCATGGCTACCCTTTTTTGTTTGGAGGGAGAGGGAGATGTAGCTAGGTAATGCAGGAGACTCTTGCAACTATCCTCATCTCAAGGTGTATGCCAGTTTGGATACTGCTGGGATGGAGGCGGTGTTGGCCTCTCAGGAAGCTATAACACTACCAGTCAGGTACAGTGACTTGCTCCACTGTAATGAGAGGTATGTCAGATTACAAATGATCAATTGTGATAGGGGACTCATGAGTCTGGGGCACAGACAGACGTTTCTGGGACAGTCAGCAAGACATTAAGATGGTGTGTTATCTCCTTGGTGTTAGGGATATCCCAGAGAAGGTGCAGAATATTCTCAAAGGGAGAGTGACCAGCAGGAGGTCATTGTGTATGTTGGTACTCACCACATAGATAGGGAAAAGGGATGACATTCTGCAGAGAGAATATAGCAAACCAGGCAGGAGGTTAAAAAGTAGGTCCTCAAGGGTAGTAATATCTGGACTACTTTCAGTGCCATATTCTGGTGAGAGTAGGACTAGGAAGAAGCATGGCTAAGGATTTGGTGTAGGGAGCAAGGATTCACAGTTTTAGGCCATTGGGATCAGTTCCAGGGTACAAATGACCTGTTTGAGAGGGACAGATTCCACCAGAAGGAGACCAACATCCTTGCAGAGATTTGCTAGTGTAACTCGGGAGTCTTTAAAGTAGTTTTGGGGGGAGGAAAACGACCAAAGTGATAGTGAGAAAAGAGAAAAGGCTGCAGCTGGTACAGTAGATAAGGGGAGCAAGAGCTCCCCAACAGACAAGAGCTTGGCAGAGAATGAGATAAAGCTATTAATAAAACTGCATTTACTTCAAAGCAAGAGGCCTGACAGGTAAGGCAGATGACTTTAGGCCATGGGACCGAGATATTATAGGTATTACAGAAATATGGCTCAGGGATGGACAGGACTGGTAGCTCAGTGTTCCGGTATATAGATGCTATCGGAAGAATGGAGGGGAGAAGAGAGAGACAAGAGGAGGGGAAAGTGACATTTTTGGTTAGGGATAACATTATGGCTGCACTTAGGGAACGACAAACTTCAGGAAGATCATCGACTGAAGTTATATGGGTGGAACTGAGAAATAAAGAGATGATCACCTTGTTGGGATTCTATTATAGGCCCCCCCAACAGTCATGAGGAAATTGAGAAGCAAATAAGGGGTTCTCGGTTTCTATAAGAAGAATAGTAATGTAGTGGTAGGGGTTTTAAACTTTCCAAACATAGTCATAGTGCTAAGGGTTTGGATGAGGAGGAATTTGCGAAGTGTGAATAAGAAAGTTCTCTTGTACAATATGTAGATGTCCCTAATAGAGAAGAAGGCGCAATACTTGACCTTCTGTTGAGAAATAAGGCAGGGTAAGTGACTGAGGAATCAGTGGTTCTATTAGTTTTAAAATAGTTATGGAAAAGGCAAGACCTGATCTAAAAGTTAAAGTTCTAAATATGAGGTCAGTTTTGATAGTATTAGACAGAAATTTTTGTAAGTTGATTGGAGGAGGCTATTCACAAGTAAAGGGTTGGCTGAAAAGTGGGAGGCCTTTAAAAAATGAGATAATGAGAGTTCAGAGACAAGATGTTCCTGTTAACATGAAGAACAAGGCTGGGAGGTATAGGGAATGCTAGATGGCTAGAAGAATCAAAGTTCTGGTCAAGAAAATGAAGGCATATGTCAGGTATAGACAGCTGGGATCGAGTGAATCCCTAGAGGATTATAAAGGCAGGGAAATCAGGAGGGTAAAAAAGGGGACATGAGATAGCTTTGAAAAATAAGAGTTAAGGAGAATCCAAAGAGGTTCTATAAATACATTAAGGGCAAAAGATTAATTAGGGAGAGAATAGGGCCCCTTAAAGATCAATATGGCCATCTATGTGTGGAACTACAGGAAATGGGTGAGAGACTAAACAAATATCTCACCTCAGTATTTACTGTGGATAAGGTCGAAGAAGCCACGAAAATTGGAGAAATAAATAGTGATGTCTTGAAAAAAAATGTAATTTTAGAGAAGGAGGTGCTAGAAGCCTTAAATGTATAAAAGTACATAAATCCCCAGCACCTGATCAGGTATTCCCCAAAACTTTATGGAAGGCTAGAGAAGAGATTGCTGAGATAGTTGCATCATCAACAGCCACAGGTGAGGCACTGGGGACAGAAGGCTGGCTAATGTGGTGCCATTATTTTAAAATTGCTGTAAGGAAAAGTCAGGGAACCATATACTGGTAAGCCTTATGCCAATGGTGGGCAAGTTGTTGGAGAGGATTCTGAACAACAGAGTTTATATGCATTTGGAAAGGCAAATACTGATTAGGATAGTCAACATGACTTTGTGCATGCAAAATCATGTCTCAATGACTTGAGTTTTTTGAAGAGGTGACAAAGAAAATTGATGAATGCAGAATGGTAGATGTTGTCTATATGGGCTTCAGCAAAACATTCAACAAGGTTTCTCATAGTAGACTGGCTTATACGGTTCAATCACAAGGAATCCAGGGGGAGCTAGCCAACTGGATACAAAATAGGCTTGAAGATAGGAGACAGAGGGTGGTGATAAAGGATTGTGTTCAGACTGGAGGCCTGTGACCAGCAGTACTGATTCTTACCAAGCCAAACCAGGGCTGGACATGTACAGTTAATAGTAGGGCCCTGGGAGTGTTGTGAATAAATTGCTCTTGGTGTGCAGGTGCACAGTTCCTTACAGACAGACAGGGTAGTGAAGGCGGCATTTGGAATGCTTGCTTTCATTGGTCAGTGCATTGACAGTAGGAGTTGGGACATCATGTTGCAGCTGTACAGGACACTAGCCTGGCCAGTTTTAAAATACTGCATACAATTCTGGTCGCTCTTTCGTAGGAAGGCAGGATGAAAGGATGTTGTTATATTTGAGAGGATGCAGAAAAGATTTACAAGGATGTTGCCAGGACATGAGGGTTTGAGTTAGAGGCAGAGGCAAATAAACTGAGTCTCTTTTCCCCTGGAGCATTGGAGACCTTATAGATGTTTACAAAATCATGAGGGACATGGATAAACTGAACAGCCAAAGGTTTTTTTTCCCCCTAGAGTTGGGGGGGGGGAGGGGTCCAAAAGTAGAGGGCATAGGTTTAAGTGAGGAAAGACTTAAAGGATCTGAGGGGTAACTTTTCCACGCAGAGGGTGGTGCATGTACAGAACGAGCAGCCAGAGAAAGTGGTGAATATAGCTACAATTACAACATTTAAAAGACATCTGGATGGGTATATGAATAGGAAGGGTTTAGAGGGATATATGCTGGTAAATGGGACACGGTCAGATTAGGAGGTCTGGTCAGCACGGACCAGTTGGACTGAAGGGTCTGTTTCCATCCTGTATGACTCGATGACTTTGAGTCTTCCGGTTATCAAGGTCAAATTGTAATACATCACTGTTGGAACAAACAATTAACATTAATACATCAATTTAATCTAAACAAAGACAATTGAGGGAAATCTATTATGAGTTCTCATCAAAACTCCCAGGTGAACCCCAAAAGAACTGGTGTGATGCAAAACTCACACTCATTTAAAAACTGCCGCATTGTAGAAAAGATCCCGATCAACCTGCTTGATAAGTCTATTAATTGGCAAATTTTAAGACAAAAAATTAAGATTCTAGTACATATCCATTGTCTAAGAATACAAATAAATGATTAACTTAAGAAAAAGCTATGTTAAATCGATACATGGAACTCAAGGTAAACCAAAGAAACTAGTGGAATCCAAAATTCAACGAATAATTCTGAAGTTGATAACTAGTCTCAGTCATGGTGACCATGAGCTATCACACATTTCTGTAAAGACCCATCTGATTCATTATGTTCCTTCGGAAAGTAAACTTGCCCTTCTTCCCCAGTCAAGGCAAAATGCAACTTCACCAATACGACATGTGTGACTTTAAGCTGCCTTGCGAAATAGCCAAGCAGCCAAAATAGCATAAGATAGCCAAGCAGAATTAGGATATTCATGTTTTCTCTGCCAATCGATCATTGCTGACATGTTTCTTAACCTCATCATTCTGCTGCCTTCTCTCCATAACTCCTGATCCCCTTATTAGTTAAGGCATATCTACCTGACCCAATGACTTGGCCTCCATAACCTTGGGTGGCAGAGTTCCACAGATTAACTATCCTCTGGCTGAAGAAATTCCTCCTCACTTCAGTTCTAAAGGATCATCCCTTCACTCTGAGGATCCACATTCAGCTTCTAGTCTCTCCTACCTTTGGCAACATCTTCTCCACGTCCACTCAATCCAGGCCTCTCTATATTTTGAGTGTTTCAATAAGATCTCCCCTCATCCTTCTAAACTCCATTAAGTACAGACCCAGAGTCCTCAACTACTCCTCATATGACAAGCCCTTCATCCCGGGATGTCTTTTTTGTAAATCTTCTCTGAACACCCTCCAATGCCAGCACATCTTTCTTTCGATAGCGGGGCCCAAAATTGCTTTCAAAATTCTAAATGTGGTCTGACCAGAGCCTTACACAGCCTCAGTAGGAAACCTCTGCTCTTGTATTCTAGCCTTGTTGAAACTGTACTTGACTTAACTGCCAACTGCACCTGCATGTTAACCATAAGAGAATCCTAAACTATGTCTACAAAGTCCCTTTACACATCAAATTTTTGAAGTTTTTCCCAATTTAGAAAAGTCTGCACCTGTATTCTTCCAAGCAAAGTGCATAACCTCACACTTTCCCACATTGTATTCCATCTGCCACTCCTTTGCCCACTCTTTTAGATTGTCCTAAATCCTTCTACAGTGTTCCTGTCTTCTCAACACTATCTGTCCCTTTGAATTTAATTTTGTTTCCTACTAACAAGGTAATCCCACCTCCTCTGCCCATCCGCCTATCCCTTTGATAGGATGTGTATCCTTGGCTATTTATTCCCAGCCCTGATCCGCTTGCAGCCTCTTTTCTGTGGTTATGACCACAACTTACCTGCCAATTTTAATCTGTGCTACAAGCTGATTTAACTTATTTCACATAGTGCATGCACTTAAGTACAACACCCTCAGCACTTAAATAATAAAAAATGTTTTTTTAAATTTCAATAGACATGTCAATGAACTAAAGGTTTACAGTTAATGACAAGTATTTCCTTTTCATGTAGTATCACAGCTTTTCAGTAAAAGTGTGACCAAATATCACAGCATCATAATTTAAATGTTAGCAAGCAAAGATAAAACAAATCAACAACTAAATAATTCAGCAATGTTAATTTTACTTAATTTGGAATTGTCAAGTCTTCAACCCCTCTTGAAAACCGCTACGCCTAGAAAATCCAAATCAGAAAGCTGGAAACACTCAGATACTTCTCTAAACTATTTCTAAATCTTGTCACTGAAAAAAAATTAACTTCTGACTTAACTACTGATTACTAGTCAGGATGAGAAGGAAAAGAGCCCATGAGGAAGATAACAAGGGTTTTCATCTCTTCCCATTAATACCAAAGATAAATGTGAAGGAAGAGAATTCTCCTGCCTGAATATACTGGCACTTTTAAGTATCATCAAAATAATTTGAAGTTCCGAAGTAACTTCTTTTTTCCCCCTCACATGTATATGCAAATATCAACATGCAATAGTCATTGTGCTTCATTCTGATAAATTTTGGCTAATACTTGAGATTTTGCCAGTGTTAAGCTGTGTAAATAGCAAAAACCTCTCAAAACAAAAAATATTAATTAATATTATCACAATCATTTGCATGCTATAGTTTTCATCTAACATTGATTATATTAGCCAATGGGGTTAAAATATTATCAAGCAGAACTTAGTATGAAAAAGTAAGTCACTACTGATTTTTGAAAAAGATTTAGAAGTCAATATAAGCTATCAAAATTATATTTTCAAGTATGTTCTTCAGGAAATCGTGTTTTTTGCAATTAGTTTCCTACAGGTTATTTAAGAAACAGAGGAATCATGCCCTGTATTATCCTGATAAAACCTAAAAAGATGTTTAGAAATAAATCTTAGTTACGCAAATCAATTAGACAACATGATCATACATTTAAAAAAACCTGCACAGACCGAACAAAAAGCACCGATTCTAGTTCATGCAGGACTGAACCATGTAAAATGGCATGCCTCCAGGTTTGAACCCTGATCTGTGCTCAGTGTCAATAAACAATAAACAAATCATCACATTTGAATTCAATAATGTCATCGAGCCTCATGTTTTTTCAGCAGGTATTTTCAATTTTCTTTCTCTCACCTACCCCTCCACTCCATCACTAGCCCACAAATGTGGAAGTCAATTGTGATCCATACTGTGTGCTAATTCAGCTTTAACTAAGGATCAAACCTCACATTTCTGCCATGCACAGCTTGATATCCCTTTAGCCTATGCACTAAACTATCAGGAGAGATATATAATAAAAAAAACTTTAAACATATTCAGCAGTATTTTTGTAATTTGCCATCCATCCTGTACTGCAATCCTCACAATCTGAGTTGCATTAAAAAATCGTACTGAAAACCCATGAGAAAGCAACACTGTAAACAAATAGAATGCAGACATAACAAAAGCTGGTGAAAAATTGTCACTTATTTTAACAGGTATTATGTGATCCATTTGCAATTTACAACATGCTTTTCAAAAGAAAATTCCCATTTTCCATGCACTAATTTTTCTCCATTCAGTGCTCACCACCTACTTTAAGGATTTAAAACTTACATTAATCTGGCAATCTTAAAATCATAATTGTCGGGTTTTTTAAGCAAAAAGCTACATCTTCAGAATTCTCCTCCCCACTCCTTAACAAAAGAACAGATACTCACGAATTCTGTATCTGTCCACATCCTGAGACGCTCCACTTCGCCCGGTCTTCTGTTCTGTCTAATGTTACTGGTGATATTATCCATTTCTTGCAGTACAGCTTCTGCAGTACTGGATTCACATAGTACAAATAAACTTTTAAAGTTAATGATTTCAAAATGTGTCCCTGTCTATTATGCACAAAATAAAACAAGATTAAGGAAATGATTAAGCCAAGTGTGAGGAATAGCAGTTTGGTGATGACAAGTTCTGGTCACAATTCTGGTCTCCTTGCTATAGGAAGGATGTTGTAAAACTTGAAAGGATTCAGAAAAGATTTACAAGGATGTTACCAGGGTTTGAGGTATAGGGAGGTGCTTAACAGGCTGGGGCTCTTTTCCCTGGAACATCAGAGGCTGTGGGATAACCTTACAGAGGTTTATAAAACTATGGTGGCATGAACAGGCTAAATAGGTCTTTTTTCTGGGATGGGAAAGTCCAAAACTGAAGGGCATACATTTAAGGAGAGAGGAGAAAGAATTAAAAGGGACCTAAGGACCAATCTTTTCACGCAGAGGATGATATGCGTTTGGAACAAGCTGCCAGAGGAAATGGAGGAGGGCTGGTACAATTACAACATTTAAAATGCATCTGTATGGCTTTATGAATAGGAAGGGTTTAGAGGGATATGGGTGAAATGCTGACAACTGAGACTAGATTAATTGAGAATTTCTGGTCAGCATGGATGCGTTGAACCGAAGGGTCTGTTCATTCTGTACACCTGTATGACTCTAAGTACCCAATGTTAAGGCTGTGCGGGTATTTGACTTAGGCTTGGGACTTATGTAACAACGCTGGAGAGCTGAATTACAAATTGATTCATGAACTAAACTACTTTAAAAGGTAGATGATTTCAAAGCCTGGAAGCCTGAACACCTTCACACTGACATACTATAACTGGAATTGTGGAATTAAAAGTTATGCCGTAACCTCTCACGTTTGTGCCTGTATGTATACAAGTTGTGTGGTTATGGTGGTCAGCGAGAAATCTGAAGTTCAAGAAATGAAATCATGCCTCACCAAACTGTGAATGTGAATTCAATAAAATCTAGCCATCTGTCAACTGATTCTAGAAAAAAAAGCATTGGAAGCCAAAAACTAACTGGCTAATGAATGTCCTCCAACAAAGGAAATGATAAACCTGTATCATTTGACTCCAGTCTCAAGTACATATCATTCCTTAATACCCCTTAAAGTAGCCAAACTCTGCTCATAATCTAATATGAAACCAGAGATTAAGCATTCACCATATAGAAAATTGTTATAATTATTTGTACACTATATGGAAGTACTACATACAGTGTGCCAAGATATGGAAACCAAATCAAATTTATTTAAGGTATTTCACTCCAAATTTTTTCAAAGCCAAATGTGCAGCTAGGTGATCTACCAGTGTCATCTTTTAACTGCATGAAAGCACAAAAGTGCAGCGCTGGCTACCTTTCCTTCTAATCTTTACCTTCTTGTGACAAAAAAGCAATTAACTGATTTATTAAATAAAGTGAAATCTCTGATTTTATATATTAATCAGGGTTGAACCCGCTGCACACTGTAAGAGCTAAAGAAGAGAGGAAGATACCTTAAATGGTACTTCATTGTAATGGAACTACAGTACAAATACAATACCTGTTTACGAGCTGATCAAACAAGAGGCTTTGGTTGAGAGTTTCAAATTTATTCCTCCTTGCTCGACCACTTCTTCTAACTTCTGAGTCACCATTCATGTGAGAATGATCCCCATCCTCTTGGCTTTCACGTCGGCTTCCAGGATTTCTGAGAACTTTTTAGCAAAGGATCTCCATCAGTTATTGGTTGATTTACATGTTTTGAAGTAGCTGTGCTTAATATATAGATATGTGATGCTGTTAAAAGGCAGCTTGCAGTTTGTTGCAAATATATGTTTTAAATGAAATTGCAAGTTGCATGGCATTCCTTCTGCACTTTTTTCCTAAAAGCATACAAGTTTTGTGGCTGTGGTGCTAGACATGCAATTCAGAGCTCAGGAGCTGAAATCATAGCATGATAAGTTGTGAAAGTAATTTCAGTAAAAACTGATAATTTGTCAGAGTTGGCACCAGCTAAAGTTATCAAGGAAGCCACAGGATCATCATTTTTTAAAAAACTAGCTGGTTTACTAATGTCATTTGGCAAAGGAAACTAGACACTTGTACCACTCAACTCCAGTCCTACGGTGCACAGCTGACTCTTATTGCCCCTTGACATGAATGATAGGACTAGGTTAAGACCAGACATTCCATATTAGGAAATGGTCTAAATAAGTCAAAAGGACGATTATAGATCAATAAGTTTCTATGTATATTCTGCTACTTGATCGAGCTATTTGTAAACTCAACAACAGAATGTAGCTGGGTTTGCTTCTCTTAAAAATAAGTTACAAATATGAACAGGAATAGTCTACTCAACACATTAAGCCTGCACCGCCTTTCAATACAATTGCAGCTGATCAAAGTCATTTACCCATAACTCTGTACCGTCCTCTCAGCAATCAGAAAACTGTCAATCTCTACCTTAGATATTCTCAAAACGGAGCTTTCACAGCCCTCTGTTACAGAGAATTCCAGAGGTTCACAACTCTGAATAAATAAAACTTCTCCTCCTCTCAGACGTTGGGGCATCCCTGGTTCTAGGCTCGCCAGTCTACTTAAACTCGTTGCCTGCATCTATACTATCTAGCTCTTTTAGTAATTTGTAAGTTTCAATGAGATCACTTCTGATTCTTCAAAACTCTAGCAAATGCAGGCCCAATGTTTCGTTATCAGACAGTCCTGCAATCCCGGAAACAAGTCTGGTGAATCTGTGTCACACAACCTCTACAGCAATATTTTACCAGAGATAAGGAGGTCAAAACTGCACACAATAGGCCAAATGCTATCTAACCAACCTCTAATACAATTGAGTAAGACTTCATTATTCAAATCTTCTTGCAATAAAGGCCAATAATCCATTAGTCTCCCTAATAGATAGCTGTAGCTACATTTTAGCCTTCTGTGACTTGTCAACACAGACAACCCGGTCTTTTAGTGTGCAGATCCAACAGGCATTAAGGAAGGTAAATGGAATTTTGGCAATTATTGCTCAAATGAACAGAGTATAAAAGTAGAGAACTGTTGCTACAACTGAGACCATACCTGGAATACTGTATACAATTTTAGTCCCCTTGAGTAGGGATGTAGTTGCACTGGAGGCAGCTCAGAGAAGATTCATTAGATTGATTCCAGAGATAAGGGATGAAGATGGAGAGAGATTGAATAGTTTAGACTTATACTCTCTGGAATCTGGAAGAATGAGAAGACATCTAACTGAGGTACTTAATATGCTAAAGGGGATTGACAAAGTAGACATGGAAATGTTCCCTCATGTGGGGCAATCTAGAACAAGAGGTTGTAGTTCTTGAAAAAGTGACAGTAGATTAAAAACAGAGGTGAAGAGAAAATACTTCTCTCAAAGGGTTGTGATTCTATGGAATTCACTACTCCAGACCGTTGTGGATGCTGCGACAATGAGTAAATTTAAGGATGAGATAGATAGATTTTTAATTAGTAATGAATTGAAGGATTTTTGTCAAACATCACCTTGTTATATATTTATGGTACCTTTTACAGTCCATTCTTAAGTTTTTCCGAGATCATACTTATATTCTATTCACGCTTACAATATCAATTTATTGGTCATCCTTTTGCACATTCTATCAACCTCCAAATCCTCAGAATTGCTATTATTTATAGCCATTTTATTGGGTTTTGTTTAAACCTTTTTTTAAAATCCTGAACTTCCTTTGATACCTGCATTTTACTGACTTTTGTGTTTTTGCACCTTGAGGGAATGCACAGTTGCTGGAAGTCATGCAAAATTCTTCAAAGACTGTTCATTACCCACATATCTTTTAATGCATTTTCCCAAACCATTTCAATCAATTTGTGCCTCACACCTCCTGTAATTTCTGTTCTTCAAATTTAACACTCTTGCTTCAGAATGAATGACCTTATTTTCAAACATAACATAAAATTCTATCAGACTGTAACCATTCAAACTGGAAGATTCTTCTACAAAATTATTAATCAGCCCTTGATCCATAATACTAGATTTAAAATAGCATTTTTTTTCTGGTTGGCCCCTCAACAAGCTACTCTGGAAAACCAGCCTTAACAGTCATCACAGTGTTTTTGACAAGATTTGTAGCTCAGATTGTGGATGAAGCTTTTGTGCTCAATTAGTTTACCTAATCCAAATGCAGATTAAAGTCACCCAAGAGAACGGTGCTGCTCACGCTACATACTTCTCTCATTTCATGATTAATACCAATGCCTGCTCAATCACCACTATATGGTGGCCTACAAATAATACCCACAATTCTGCTGCCTCTTGCTATTTCTTCCTTTCACCTAAATAAATTCAACACTATTCTTAGGATCCAAGGTCCTCTCTTGTTGATGTACTGATCCAATCCTGTACAATCAGTGCAACTGCACCTCCTTTTCCTTCACGCCTGTCCTTTCTAAATGTCAAATATTGTTGAATATTCAACTGTACATCCTGGTCACCATGTGGCCATGACTGTGAAATGATAATTAAATCATACCCATATATCTCTATTTTTGCCTTTAGATCATCTATCTTGTCGTGAATGTGATAAAACTAAAAATGCTGGAAATACTCAGTAGATCAGGCAGCATCTCTGCAGAGAGAAATAGACTTTCAGGGAGACACAAGTCACTCAGTTCATATTTCTTGCAATCTGATGTACAATGTGACACCAGAGAGAAGTGATGATGTTCAAAAATAGATCAGCACATCAATACAAAAGTAAACAGCAGCAGCAGCACAGGAAAAGGTGAGGAAGAAAATTTCACTATAATCAAACACATCATTTCAAACCCCGTGGGTTTTGCCTGTTGCCAGAGCAATACAATTCAACTCCGTGTGTTAGGGAGAGGAGTTTATATTCTGCGGTTATGATTGTTACTTGCATAACTCATGATTACACTTGATTCTTATAGAAAGCACTTCTTTCTTGTCTGGTTTTCCTTCAGCTCAAGCAGCCAAGTTTAAATTGGAAATATATCCATTTAAAACAGTGGTCTACCTTTTTTAATACAGCCTTTCATTATAAAATAAGCAACTTACCCAAACTATTGTGACCATTTTGCATTGAAGCACCAGTGCGAGTAGTTAACCTGAGAAAATTAAAAAATAAGAATCTTATTATGGTATGGAAGGAAGATTTATTCTGAATTGGCAATAGTACACTAAGGGGAATATCACTGCATATCTTGAAATATTCATGAAAGCTGCATACAGTTTAAGCCAGTTTCTAGTAAAATATGAAAAGTAATAATAATTTTGATAAATTGCTCTGGAGATTGAAAGCACCTCTTCCACCCTTTAATGGTTTCAGTATTCATTTTACTTACAAACAACAAGTCCAGCAATATTTCAGTCTCTGAACCACTTCTGAGCTGGTTTATATTTCTGCATCCTTCTCCTGAATACTTTTGAATCAACCTGTTCAAAGATGTTATTACACACCTCTTTCTGGAGTCGGTGGGACTTGAACCAGGGTCTCCTGGCTCAGAAGTAGGAACATGACCGCTGCACCACAAGAACCCTCGTGCATGTGTCTCCACCACTTGCCAATTGGTAGCAGACCTGCTGTGTTTTTAATTCTCTCGTGATGGGGTTAACGAGAGCTTATTAGTATGGCAATTGAATTCACATTCGGGCTCCAAGAAAAAGCGAAAGGTTTTATAGAAAGAAATCATGTCAACTATTAGTGCAAGTACAATTTGCTTGTGATGCTAACAATACAGAAGATTCAGCTGCAGTTGCTATGGTTATCACTGGTACTCATCAGTGCTGACAGTGCGTACAGCTGTGTTTCCTTTTACCCGACAGCCACTTGCATGGAAGTTAGATGAGTGGCTGAAATGTATTAAACAAATTCCACATACGTACCTGAAGCAGTAATTATTTATTATTACTGGCACCTTAAAGAGTGTACATTCATTAAGAAAAATGTATACTGCAATTTGTATATTTCAAGGAGTTGGAAGAATTGGATATAATTTGATCATAACAAAGATATAAAAGTCATGAAAGAGATAAAACATAGACTTATTTAAATAATAAGTGAAGAAAGGATTTGGTTATCATGAAAAACAAACAATAAAGGCAGACCTCTAAATAGCACAGGAGAGAAATTTTGAAGGCATTTAATCTCATTTAAATCATTAAAACTATTCAAGTTTTTAAAAGGAGGCAAATAGTGAATCAGTATTTCTACTGGCGAACAAACAATTTAGAATGAGTACTAGAACCATAAAAGAATAAGCCAAGAGAAATATAAGGCAAAGGTTGTCAATCCCAGTTAGTTATTAAAGCTGAGAAGCAAAAAAAGCTTTGAGGCATGGAAGGGAAATATAATGAAGGAACTGGAGTTTAGTTCTGAATTATGAACCAAATTATTATCACCTGTGTCCAAATTTGAACTTCAAGGTTAAAAAGAATCTTCCTCTTTAAACTATACAATTAGCAAGGAAATCTCAAAGGAAATATAGCATACTGATATTATGATGGTCTCTCAGGTTTTCTGATAATCATGAGGATAGAGAGCGTTAGGAATGCCTCTCACCTGGACTGCCTTGTTGAGCTACACCATTCCTCTGCTGGACCACTGTTATGTGGACTGCGCTCAGTTGAAAGATCACTCGAAACTGGGTCAGCATTCCTTCGCCTCAGTTTTGCCGGGGGTTCCGTCTGGCTGTCACTTAAACTTGCTTCATCATTACCAGCATCCTGCTGTAAAAAGATAATATTTTGCTTTCAGAAAGTTTAGAGAATGTTTGCCAAACTTTAATGGGTGAGGAGAATAAAAGTCGATTTCTAGTTATTAAATTCACATATTCATGCTTGCAACCAACAAATTTATAGGAATAATTGAAAATTCCATCCCAATCCCATCCTTTTCAGCATTTGCCAGTAAAGGGCAAATGCAATTTACAAGCATGAAGTTATATGACAGCAAAAAAACCAAAATGAGAAATCTGTGCAAAAAGATTAGTTAAGAAAAGTAATTGGAAGTACAGAAGCAATATGCATTCTATCACTAATATGTTTCTCTTTGTTTAAGAGGTAAAATCTTGTCCAAAGTTGCACCCCAGACAGAAAGCTGTGTTGACACATGGAATAATCTCATTATCTGTTGTGCTTTAATTTTACACATTAATCTCTTATGTGGGACTTTGTCAAGAGCCTTCTCAAAGTGTCTGAGGAGTCACAAATGGTGCTGAACACTGCACAATTGTCAGAGAACATCCCCTCTTCTGATCTAATGATGGAGGGAAAGTCATTGAACTGCTCTAAAAGGTGTGTTGTAACATCCCTGAACAGAATGATTAAAATTATATTGAGGAACAAGGGCTCTTGTGGTGTAGTGGTTGTTTCCCTACCTCTGGATTAAAAAGCTCGGTTCAAGTCCAACCTACTGCACAGCTTTATAAATAATAACCATGAGCAGGTTGATTAGAAAATATCTACTCTGAGGATCTAGGGCTCTTGTGGTGCAGTGGCCGTGTCCCTATCTCTGAGCCAAATAGTCTGGGTTCAAGTACCACCTGCTCCAGAGGTTTATCACAATATATTTGAATAGATTAATTGAAAATTTCTACAAGGGAAACTCCTACATGGTGATATCCTGGAACTGAGCAAACTGACCTCGATGGCCACATCCTTTGTGCCATGGATGAATCCAACCATCAGAGTTCTCCCCCCAATTCCCACTGACTAGTTTTGCTAGAGCTCCTTGATGCCCCATTAGATCAAATGTTGCCTCAATGTCAAGTCTCACCTCACCTCTTGAATTCAATTCTTTTGTCCATATTTGAAAAGGCTATAATGAGGACAGGAGATGATATTTGTCCAAGTCAACCTTTATCCTTCAACCAGCCTCACAAAAGCAAATCATCAAGTTGTTTCTTTCAATGCTGTTTGAAGAACCTTGTTTTCAGTAAATCACTTGCAAGCTGTAGGCAAATTATTTCCACCAGTGACTTCAAGCCTCCAATTTCTTTCTTCAGTCTCATGTAAGATTTTTTCCTAATTCAATATGACTCTACCTATGAAGCTGGTGTAAAGGCAGATTTTACGAAAACCACAAAGTCAGAAATCCATTTGATCCAAATAGATGATCTGAATGTGGAGCCTCAAACAGAAATACAAGAGTAACCCGATTTTCTTTATCATTATTAAACCAAGACAAATACCAAAGTTTAAACCTAAATATACATAGAATTATGCAACCCCAAGACATGATAATTCAGTAAGGTCTAAATTGGATTTTAAAAGTCGAAGACAAGTACCTTCACTGGTTAAACCACATGTGAGGTACTGTGTACTGTACTGATCTTCAAGGAAGGTTACAAATGGGTTGGAAGCAGCTTGAAGGAAGTTACTGGACCAATATGTGGAATGAATGGGTCACCTTATGAGGAAAGGTTGGACAGGCAAGGGTCGTTCAGAAGAGTACGAGGGCTACTTGAGTGAAATGTGTTAATAACATATGCCAAGGACCAAGGTAGGGCAGACATGAAAAGAATGTTTCCTCTTGTGGGAAAATCTCAACCTCGTGGCTCACTGTTTAAAAATAAGGTGCAGCCCAGTTAAAACAACAAACAGATGAAATTTCCTCTGAGGAGAGTGTTTGGAATTATCTGCCTGAAGCGGTGTTGGAGACAAATCTTCGAACAGTTTTGAGGCAGAGGTGAATAGATTACTGTTAAGCCAACGAATGAAAGGTTATCAGGGCTATGTGGAATTTGAAATTACAATCAGATCACCCACGATCTTATTCAATAGTGAAGAAGGCTTGAGGGGCCAAATGGCCGACATACACTTCTTGTGTGTGTTTGAAGTATTGCTAATTCATTATCATTACTAGAAGACCATGTGTAAGTAGTTAATATTTTTACCCTAACCTGTTCAACTTTACTCCCTTTCATATGCTACACTTTATACTGCATTTTGTGTTTAAATTGCCAATTTCCAGTATCAAAGTCTATCAATTTGGTCATAAGAAAAGAAGCAATATAGCTTTTTGATTATACTGTGGTATGTTGAGTACAAAACACCATTTACTAGTTCTTTCTTCACAACCATAACGCCAAACCATGCTAGATCCAGAATTACTTTAAGGAAAATGCACCACAGAGCAATGAAAGAGCAATAATTACCAAATCCCAGAAGAATCACTGTCCTAGAATTAAACAGGCTACAAACAAAGACCTGAAGTCATATGAGACAAAGTAATACTGAATGCCAGGAGTAAAAAAAAATCTACCTATATTGTGAGTGCTACTCTAAAATGTACTGACAATCAACATTAATGCCTTATTCTGGAAAGGAGAAAAAAGAAAAAATGATACAAAACCTGTATTCATAAGTAAAAACTTTCCAAAATACATCATTAGAATCCAGAAAAACCCTGAACTTGTATCGTGCTCTACAATTATGTTGGCTCTAAAAAATAAACTAGATGAATGAATAAATAATTTCAACTGTAAGAAAGTATCAGTGTTATAAAAGACTAAAGACTTTACAGGTTAAAGGTCACTGCAAATGCTTATGAGTGCATATTCCATATGTTTTACAAAGAACCGTATTTTCTCTTATACTCACAAGAGAACAATTGTAATATTAAATATATAATTGCCTAGCTAACAGATTGCAGGTACATGAATTTTGTATTAACATTATTTTTGTATAAAGGAAGTAACATAAAAGACTTTCCTGGAATGTCTGGAATAGATTGGACAACGTCTTTTGAGAGTGAAACAGACTTAACAAAACAATTGAAGGTGGAGGCGGGTACAATTACAACATTTAAAAAGGATGGGTATCTGAATAGGAAGGGATATAGGCAAAATACTGACCAATCTGATCAGGTCAGATTGGGATGTCGGATCAGCGTGGATGATTTGGACCAAAGGGTTTGTTTCAGTGCTATGTGACTATAAGTTGATTCCTTTCAATGTTAAGAAGGAGGCTGACATTTTTTCTACTCATCCCTACTATGAATGTGACTCAAAGTTACATATCCATACATTCCCACACAGGCTGAGCACAAGACCATCACAAAAGTTAAGTAGTCATGCAAAGAAAAGAGATTCAGTGGGATATTACCTATTAAAATAAATAGGCTGAGCACAACAAAACAAACTGGAGGGGACACTGCTCATCACTATCCAAGATCGTTGGACCGAAGGGCCTGTTTCCACACTGTAAGTAATCTAATCTAATCTAATCTAATCAACAATTGCAAGTTCACACTGCAGAATGAAATGAAGTTGCAGTTATTCTATCATGGGATGTGAACATTATTGGCACAGCTAGCATTTATTGCACATCCTTAACTGAAAGTGAAAAAAGGGACAGTGAACCTGGTACATTTACATCAACAGTGCTGTTAGAAATGAAAGAAGCTCCAGGATCTTAATCCAGCACAGTGCAAGAACAGCGATTCTAGTTTCATATCAGGATGGTTTGAGGAGAAGTTATAGGCTTTTCCAATGCAACTGCTGCCCTCATTCAAGGTGACCGAACTCATGGGTTTGCAAGGTGCTGTAGAAGAAGCCTTAATGATTTGCTGCATTGCCACTGAGCATCAGTGATGGAAGTTGTTTCTGGTGATTGATGGGCTGCTATGTCCTAGATTGTGTCAAGCTTAAGTGCTTTTGAGCCACAATCGCCAGGTAAGTGGAGAATATTCCATCATAACAGTATGGTTGTGCCTTTTAGATGCCAGATAGTCTATGAGAAGCTGTGGGGATACTGGAATGGACTTGCTACAGAATACATAGCCTCTGATGTACTCAAATGACCACAATATGTATATGACTTCGAGTTTAGTTTCTGGCCACCCTAGGATATTGTTTGAGGTGATTCAATGATGGAAATAGCACCAAAGACAAGGGGAGATGGTTAGATTCTCTCGTGTAAGGGATGGCCATTGCATGGCACTCATGTGGCACAAATATTACTTACCACTTAACAGCACAGGCCGTGATGTCATCCAGGTCTAATTGCATACAGTTGTAGACTACTTCAGTATCTGAGAAATCGAGAATGGTATACTGAACACGAGTAAGTGAACATCCAACAAAAGGAGACAAGGTCACTGGTGAAGCAGCTGAAGATGACGGGGTCAAGTGCATGACCTGAAGGGGGTCCTGCAGTGATGTCCTGGGCTGAGAGGATTGGCCTCCAGATGACCATCTTCTTCTATGGCAGTTATGACTCCAACCAGTTCCCCTAATTCCCACTGATTTCAATTTCGCTCAGGTGCTTTCAATGTCAAGGCCAGGTACTCTCAACTGACTGAGTTCAGCTCTTTTGTCAATTATTTGACTAAAAGCCATAATGAAATCAGCAACTAAGTGATCCAAGTGAATTTAAACCTAAACCATATCTACCAAGCATCCTAAGCTCAACACATTACTTCATAATGTATGACTATTCCAACACAGGAAACTATAGCAATTACTTTGCTTACGAAAATATTTCACAACAAGGAATGAGGTGAATAACCAATTACATGAGAACCAGTGTAAAAGTATCAGTTTAGCAGAACAAGTAGCTGTGTGTGACGAAAATCAGTTAAATCACACTTCCTCCAAATAGCAGAGCACCAGTGTGCCCTGACATTGAGTATGCCAAAAAAGAGAAGGGAAAATCCGGTTTCTGTAAAATGAGGAACTTTCTCATCGCTGAGACCTCAACCACGATCCCTACAAAGTCCCATCCTAAAACTAAAACTACATTGTTTCCTCCTTTTTCAAGTGAAAGCAGCAAGAGATTCAATGACATTCTAGGACTTTACTCAAGTAACTACTTTTTTTCATCCAAGTTTACAAATGAAGGGAGCAGAATTTTAACCAATTCGTTATTTCTAAGTCTGATACAATATTTATCAAACACTTTCATCTTTGATTTAATTTCACCACACGGCCAGCTAATTGCAGCTGAAACCCCTCAAATAATGGCTCACTCATTTTGTAATTTCTAGTTAGCAGCATTATTGAGAAAACTTCATAGAACACCTAAGTGTGGAAACAGGCCATTTCATTTTCCATTTGGTAATTATTACCAAGAATTATTAGAATAAAATTAAAAGTTAAAAATCTACAGGATTTCAGTATCAAGAAAGTTTTTAATATTACACACAAATATCCACAAGTCACCATTGCACCCAATACCAAATAAAACATGCTATCTAAACCAGGAATTAAACCAACATTAGAACTGTTTATATGCTGAACTCTATCAGTCACTTTTGCCAATAAAAGGTCATATTCCCTTGTAAAGCTGGATGAAGTTATAATTGCGAACTACATATGAAAATGGGGAACACCCAGTGACATTGTCGATTGCTCAATACCCATATCCCACCACTGGCTCAAGAGGAGGAAATGGACAGCTGACTTCTTGAACTGCTAGCGTCAGAGGAGGGGCAGTTTATGATTTTCTGTGACAGTGAAGAAATGGTTTTATAGTTTCATCTCATAATATCCTTAGAGGAGAACAGGCTTGTGGTCTTGCATTGCTCTGCTACTACTAGGTGATAGAGATCACATATTTGGAAGGTCCTGCTGAAGCAGCCTTGGCAAATCTTCAGTACTATTGCCAAAATGCTGTCTGGGCCCTTAGCTTTTGCAGCTTTCTCGTGCCTTCAGTCATTTAGTGATGTCATGGGGATGAATTAAATCCAATAAAGAGTAACATCTGTGACACTGGGAGCCTCGACATGCCCCAACGATAGATTATCCACGTGACACTTTTGGGTGAAATTGGTTGTAAACACTTCAGCTTTATCTTTGCACAGATGTGCTGCACTCTAATCATACAGAATGGAACATTTGTGTTGCCTCCTCCTTTTATTAGTTGTTTAATTGTCCACCACCATTTACAGCTGGATACAGCAGTACTGCAGAGCTCAGATCAAATCCACCAGTTCTTGAATCAGTCAAACCTGTTTATCACATGCTGCTTCCATTGCTCAGCATGCCACCATTCCAGTTTTGTACCTTCACCTTGACACTTGCTGTGACCATGGATAATAAACTCTGATCATCTGCAGACTCAATAAACCTTTTAAATCCACCATGTGTCTTTTAAAAGATTTATCCAGCCAAACAATGGTGAAAGTAAATTCAGTGGCTGTGTTTTGTTTTGAGACAGAGACAGACATTGAGGCCACGTAATGTCAGGCACAGAGCGATGAATTTAACAAAAAATTGAACTGTAATCTCCTGAGAGTCATCTCAGACTGTGAACGTGACTGGAAAAAGCAGATACCAGAGACATATTTTGTCTTCCTCTTTCAAGAATACAAATTATAGGTAAATTAACCCTGATCTGTGCTTGCTAATGGAAGATGAGTGAGCTGAGGTGCTCATGGTGCATTGCGCTGGGGTACTTGCATACACTAGTCTGGGTTTGAGCACTGACAGTCACAGGTGTAAATTCACCCAATAAGTACTCCTGCTTCATAGCTTAAAGGACTCTCACACTGAGTGCTAGAAGTTAGCCAGCCAACTTGCCAGTGGAAGAGAAACAGGACTAAAAAGGATTTTCTCACTCAAAATGCTAGAAGCCAGGTAGTCAGTCAAAAGGAAACAGCATAAATAATTTGAAGTAACCTTCCAGTCCAGGAATCTTGAAATTGGCTGCTCAACTACTAACATGTCAGTCTTTACTCTTCATGAACAACTCAGATTTAACCATATCACTTTAACTTTCCTTTTACTCTTTTTATTTCTAATCTGTTATGTTATTTCTTGTCGAACTTAGTAACTAATAAATTCTCACTTTGTTAACTCAAGAAAACTTGGTTAAATTAGTTCCTTTTAAAACAATTTCATTTGGTCAAGGAAAAAGCTATCTACAAAGGAAGCAGGATCCTTTGTAAATTAGCCATGAGCTGAAAATGTGTTGCTGGAAAAGCGCAGCAGGTCAGGCAGCATCTAAGGAACAGGAGAATCGACGTTTCGGTCATAAGCTCTTCTTCAGGATTCAGTAAATTAGCCATGATACAACCAACTGATGGGTCCAGTGAATGAGGAAGGAAGGCCAATTCATCCCTCCCCAGCTAAGAGCTTGACAATGGAACTGTAGTAACTTACAAAACCTTATCTTAGGATTTGGTCATATCACACCTCGTTTTCATCCATGTTTGGTGTGGATTTTTGGCATTCCGCCCTGGATACCTCATTAGCCCTAGCTCAATCTCCAGGCTTGGTGGGGATGGTAGACTGGTGAACATGCCAGACCATGTTGTTACAGACAGTGGTTGAAAACAATTGTACCATCAGTACCTCACGATGCTCTATTTTGAATTGCTTCAAAATCTGTCCCACTTAGTACAGTGTTCTGTGGCATTACCACCATGGAGGGCATCCTCAAATATCATGAAGGGACTTCATCTCCACAAGGAATATGCAATATTCATTCTGTGATGTTCAATACTGTCATAGACAGAAGTTTCTGTAATATGTAGACTGGTTTTTCCCTCTTATTGATTCCCTTCCCATCGACTTAGTTTCGCAGCCATGTCACGTTGTCTAACTCAGTAGTGATGCTACTGAGCAACTTGTGACAGACATTGATATTTTCCACTAGAATACATTGCATGCCCTTGTCACAGCAGTGCTTACTCAAACTGGCATTCAACATGAAGGAATACTGTTTCATCAGTTGATGGACAGACAGTAGGTGATAACCATGAGGTTTGCTTACACCATGTATGACTTGAAAACATGAGAATGGGGTGCAGAATCAATATTTAGGACTGATAGGGCAAACCATTCCTGGCTGCATTACAATGTGCCGTACCTAGTGGGTCCAACCTACCAAGAACGGTACTGTTGACGTCTGGGGCACTGGTTGTACACTATGACACAGTACCGCAGCGCTTCACAGGAGGCTACACAGCAGTGAGGATATCACCTAGAAAGGGTACAAAATGTCTGCAAACTAATTTCCCAGCTCGGCGAACATACCCACAACAACTGCAACAGGAAAAGATTTACTCAGTATATTGGGTGTTATGTCTGGCAACTTTCTGACAGCTTTCAGATGGTTCCAAACGTTAGTCTTTGATTTTAAATTTCAGATGAATGAAGAGCATTCTAATCAACTAGACGGTCCAAGTTTTACTCTTCTCTTCTAATCTCCTGTTGCATTTTTGTTTAAAAATTGGAAGTACCTGGAAGTCTTTTTAACAATTCTAAAATACAAGTTTAACAGACAGTGCCCAGGTTGCAAACAGATTCCATTCTGGAGTCCATTCACAAGTTAATTTGCATGCAACTCAGAATACAATGCACCACAGTATAAAATAACCATTCGTAAGAGGAAATATTTGCATGTCGGATCTTTAAAATTACATCCATGTTTGGGATCACATTCGTATCAGCATTTGTAAGTTAGACATTCATAAACTGGGAACTCCCTCTACTTCTATGTGGCTATTTACCCATTTGTTCTTTATTTTTTCATCCTGCACATCTTTCCTCATATTTTGCATGTTTCATTGTAACACTCTACTGTTATTCAATCCCTTACTGCATGCAACATATATGTAACTCGTGAATCCTGGCTCCCTGTCAGATCTTTTGTTTTAACTCAAACCACCAATTGTGGGAAGACCGGATAGCAGAAGAGATATTGTTACTTATTGTCAATAGTTGCCTTTTGGGGCACTGCAAATGTAACAAAAACAAAAATCACTAAACTGTGACATTACACAACAATAGCAAACAGGAATTTGAAAAAAAATTACTCAAAGACAAACGAACGACTTGGGTTTATGATGATATGTCACCTTAATACTAAGTATTGAGAGGAATGGACAAAATATAGAACATTACAGCGCAGTACAGGCCCTTCGGCCCTCGATATTGCGCTGATCTGTGGCTCATCTAACCCACACTATTCCATTATCATCCATATGTTTATCTAATGACCAATGAAATGCCCTTAAATTTGGCAAATCTACTACTTTAGGCCGGGCATTCCATGCCCTTACTAGTGTCTGAGTAAGGGACCGACCTCTGTGATCTGTCCTATATCTATCACCCCTCAATTTAAAGCTATGTCCCCTCATGTTAGCCATCACTAACCGAGAAAAAGGCTCTCACTATCCACCCTATCTAATCCTGATCATCTTGTATGTCTATTAAATCACTTCTCAACCTCCTTCGCTCTGACAAAAACAGCCTCAAGTCTCTCAGCCTTTCCTCATTAGACCTTCCCTCCCTACCAGACAACATCCTGGTATATTTCCTCTGCACCCTTTACAATGCTTTCTCATCCTTCCTTTCATGCTGTGAACAGAACTGTATGCAATACTTCAAGTGTGGCCACATCAGAGTTTTGTACAGCTGCAACATGACCTCATGGCTCCAAAACTCAATCCTTCTAATAATAAAAGCTAACATACGCCATCTTAACAACCCTATCAACGTGGATGGCAACCTTCAGGAATCTATGCACATGGACACAGAGATATCTCTGCTCATCCACACTATCAAGAATCTTACCATCAGCCCAGTACTCTGTATTCCTGATATTCCTTCCAAGGTGAATCATCTCACACTTTTCCACATTAAACTCCATTTGCCACCTCTCAGCCCATCTCTGCAGCTTATCTATGTCCCTCTGTAACCTGCAACATCCTTCCACACTGTCCACAACCCCACCGACCTTAGTGTCATCTGCAAATTTATTAACCCGTCCTTCTATGCCCTCATCCGGATCATTTATATAAATTGTAAACAACACAGTGGACCCAGAACAAATCCTTGCAGTACATCACTCATAACTGAACTCCAGGATTAACACCTGCCATCAACCATCACTCTCTATCTTCTTTCAGCTAGCCAATTTCTGATCCAAACCACTAAATCACCTTCAATCCCCGAAACTCTCTATTTTGTGCAATAGCCTACCATGTGGAACCTTATCAAACACCTTACTGAAGTCCATAATCACATCAACTGCTTTACCCTCATCCACCTGCTTTGTCACCTTCTCGAAGAACTCAATAAGGCTAGAGAAGCATGACCTACCCTTCACAAAACCTTGTTGACTTTCCCTAACCAAATTATTCCTTTCCAGATGATTATAACTCCTATCTCTTATAATCTTTTCCAAAACCTTACCCACAACCGAAGTAAGGCTCACTAGTTAATGATTCCCAGGGTTGTCTCTACTCCCTCTTCTTGAACAAAGGAACAATATTTGCTACCCTCTAGTCTTCTGGCACTATTCCTGTAGACAATGACAACATAAAGATCAGAGCCAAAGACTCTGCAATCTCCTGCTTAGCTTCCCAGAGAATCACTGGATAAATCCCATCCGGCCCAGGGGACTTATCTATTTCACACTTTCCAGAATTGCTAACACCTCCTCCTTGTGAAACTCAATCCCATCTAGTCTAATTAACATAACATTTTATTTTCCAGAGAGCAAACCTGAAAACAGGTCAAGCAGCTTCTTCCAGTAAATGTAACTATAAGTGTAACAAAGTTGTCAATGACAAATGTATAGTATTAAAAGGGACATTATATGCAAGCAAAATATTAAAATTTTATAGACATGTCAACCTAGTGCTGTGACATGACCAAGTATCAAGAGCTTTGCAATGTGTGATAATTCTGATATGGCAAGCAAATCTTAAGAATTTAGAAATATTAGTAGATTTGCCATTGCTGAGCAAGCTGAATGTTTACCAAGAGCAAGAATGTTAAATCAGTACCCCTAGAAATGCTGAAGCCAAATAGTGCAGGCACTGAAAATCTGAAATCAAAGAAGAAACCGGAGAAATACTCAGCAATCAGGTTGCACATTTGGAAGGCGAAACACAGTCAACATTGGTTGATTTGAAATGCCATCTGCCTCATGCACTGGAAGCAATCATGGGAATTGTGTGTACTCAAAAAGCATTCCTACCTATGACATCCAGAAAGGTCGGAAGACAAGTGGTGAGGGTGACTCAGAGTCTGCACAGGGACATAGGCATGCTAAGCAAGTGGGTAAAACCTTAGTAAAGCAACATATCATGGGTAAGTGTGCAATTTGGCAGGGACAATAGAGGAGCTAAATAGTACTTAAAAGGAGAAAGACATCAGAAAGCAACAGCACAGAGATCTGGGAGTCATCATGCATAAATCACAAAGCTAGTATGCAGGTTTAGCAGGGAATAGAGAAGACAAATGGAATCTGGGGCTTTATTTAAAGGGAATAGAGTATAAAAATAGAGAAGTCTTGCTAACACTACTGAGCTTGAGTTGGTTGGGCAAGTACTTATTGGAGTTTACAACAATGAGAGGTCACCTTGTTGAAACATACAAGATTCTTACAGGACTTCAGGCCAGATGCAGAAATACTGTTTCAATTTGGGGGAAAGAAATAACCATAACATGAATTGGTGTTCACATGTATTACATCGGAACACTGTTGTTAGTACATAAGGGCTTCATTCTTATATGGCACCCTACTACAGACCACTGCCTCTTGTTAATTTCCTGTCAACTTCCCTGTCTCACACTCAGTATCCCCTGTACACCCGACAAACGTTTTCCCTGAGCTCTGTACTTAATTTAAAAATCCATTTCTATTTTCCTACAGTTTTGCTGAAAGAATTTTTTAAAACATTAACTTTGTTTCTCTCATCTCCAACAACAGGTGCTGCCTGATCCACTAAGTATTTTAGTCTGGATTTATAACAGGTAGTAAGAGAAGCCATGTTTGATTGTAAGCTTGCCAGATGAATATTTCCTGAGTATTTCAAAAAACATTTCTGTTGACTGAAACCATATTTATTTACAAATCTAAGAACACTTTGCCCTTAGTGCGTTGGAACATCAAATGCCACTTATTATTACAAAATTAAATACCCTTAACCACTGCGCACAGCAAAACATGCACTGATTCCAAACCATTTTCTGAAATTTCCCATTACTCAGCAAAAAGTAGAGAGAGCTTGAATTAAAAGGCTTTACTTGAAAAGGTGTAGTCAATCAATCAGCAGTCCAATCTTTTTCAAAAACATTATTCTTGGGAAGTGAATGCCACCAGCAACTTCAATCCTTGTCCATCCCTGATTGCCCTCAAAGGAGGTGATGATGAGCCAACATATACTGAAATTAAGTACACATGCATGGAAGCACAACACCTTTTCAAACAATTGTATTTTGGTATTATGCAAGTATAGGTAACAATGTCCATTCTCTCCAAATGTTAACAGTAGTTAATATGAAATTTCTAAATTTTCAGAAAATCCTGCCTGGACAAACTTTAAAATGTGCCTTTGCATTAATTCCAAGTGATCAGTACTCAGTATGAATTGCTAAAGAAAATAACCTAGTGATGAAAACAGATCATTAATTTCAATAGAAAGGATACTTAGTATTTTCTAACGATAAGAAGTTGAAAATGTTTTGGATCCATTTCTGAACCAGGAGGCCCTGGTTCAAGTCACACCTGCTCCAGAAGGTAGTAGTAACGCCTCTGAACAGGGTGCTCTTATGGTGCAGTGATAGTGCCCCTACTCCTGGATCAGGAGGCCCAGGTTCAAGTCCCACCTGCTCCAGAAGTGTGTAATAACATCTCCAAACAGGCCAACTAGAAATAAAGATTAAATTTTAAAAAAACTTATATATAAAAAAAGTGTTTAAAAAATCAGTAAATCTTCTTGATTTAAAAATTGAAGCTTTTACAAACAATATGCACTGTATTTAACTTTATACGATCTAGAAAGTGCCATGATCTATCCATTATCAGTCCAAAGTGGACAGTCTGACACTTGTTTATTTTGAAAAATGTGTGGCAGATGGATTCCAATTAGAAGCATTGGGCTTCATGAACTCAAATACTGTGGAGGCTCAGTCATTCAATATTTTCAAGAAAAGAGGCTGACAGATTTCTTGATGTTAAAAACAGCAAAGAAATGGGGAACATGCAGAAAAAAAATTGCATTATGGCAGAAGATGAGTTATGATCCAGTTTAATTATGGAGCAGACTCAAACAGATGATTGGAACATAGCAAATAGGAACAAGGGTAGGCCAATGTTAAAGTAGATTACTCCTATGACTGTGCTGTCGGTCATGACAAACAAGTTTTGCAAGAAAGGGCTATTAAATGAATACCAGAGAGCAGACACTAGCAAAATACTGAACTATCAGCAAAAACATTTCCATATCAAAGTAAATTCAAAGCTACTTAACTTCAACCAAAATAAACAACTGCAAATGTGAAAAAAAAATCAATTGTACCAAAAATAATAAAATTATGGAAAGCATTTGTAAATGGATGGAAGTATATTGTAGATAAAAAGCAAACTACAAAATAGATACTGAATTTTTTTTTAAAACATGAAAACAGTTAAGTCAATGAATCCTAATTTGCTCCAGAGAATTATTAATTACATTTACCTATTTAATCACTAGGAGGAAGTAAGGACTGCAGACGGTGGATATTAGAATCGAAAAGTATGACGCTGGAAAAGCACAGCAGATCAAGCAGCATCCAAGGAGCAGAAGAGTCAATGTTTCAGGCATAAGCCCTTCATCAGGAACGCCCAAATTGTCGACTCTCCTGCTCCTCGGATGCTTCCTGAGCTGCTGTGCTTTTCCAGTGCCACACTTTTCGACTAATTAATCACTACAAAAACGTGCAGCACAAGTTTTCGAATGTGTGCAATTAAATCAGAAGGAGGAAACCTGGGCATTTGCAATGTAAATGAAGATGGCAAATTATTATAAAATTAACAGTACAATGACAGTGAGAGAGAGAGAGAGAGAGAGAGAGAGAGAGAAAAAGAGAAAGAGAGAGAGAGTGAGAGGAGAGAAAAGACCCAACCATCTTCAGCTGCTTCATCAATGACCTGCCCTCCAATATAAAGGCCAGAAGTGAGCGTGTTCAACAATGTTTACACAATGTTGCACACTGTTCAGCACCATTCCTGACTCCTCAGGTACTAAATACTTTAATGCTCAAATGTAACAAGATCTAGACAATATCCAGGCTTGGGCTGACAAATGCCAAGTAACATTCATGCCTCACAAATGTCAGACATTGTCCGTGTCTCTTATTGGGGATAGTCAATCTAACCACTGCCCCTTGACATTCAATGGTATTACCATCAGAGTTCACCACTATCAACACCCTTGGGGCTATCAATGCCCAGAAACTC
>NC_057712.1:10297405-10318183 GCF_004010195.1 Chiloscyllium plagiosum | reverse complement strand
CGACTTAAATTGTAATAATTAATAGTACTTGGGATAGTAGGACAGTGCAAAAAAATCAATTTAAAAGAGAGCTTGTATCAGCTGTCTCTTTTCAATGTTGTCGGGACAAATTTGGCACACTAACGGAAGTTAATCAGTTTTCTGGTTCTTCCACGTGTATCTTCAGTCATGTTTTATTACTGGTCAGCAGGCCATAAAATCATAAACCGTGTATTCAGAAGAATATCTAATGTGTAACCTGGAGATCTGTACTCTACCTTTCGGTCCCCGCACACTGTTCGATTTCATGACTTTGAAAATAATGAGCCAACCATCCTGAGTCCATGTCAATGAAACACTGAATAATACAGGATTTGATAGTGTTAAGAGCTGTTATCAATAAAAATCAGAGCTCCTGAATCCCAGGATATCATGCATATCTGTCATGGGGCATTGAAATCACTGTGTTTATGCCAGTCACGCCTCAGTTGTAGCATTCGCTTGCTGAGTGAGAACAGCATGTGTTCAAACCACTCTAATAAAACTATGGCCACATGAGCTCAATGTTGGGTCTTTGACTGATGATTGTCTACCACCTGCAAGTCTCCTGCTTGTTTGTGCATAAAAATATTATTTATGAGCTGTCAAAACAAAATCTTTCAAGGTGGTCTGACTGCTGGATCTCAAGCCTTTATACATAAAGTATAGATCACTGCAGAAGCTGACTGTGTGAAAACTGAAGTAAATGAACTGAGCAGTGCCAGCATGGGTTCAATGCAAACACAAATACCCTTTTACACTAGTTCATTAGCACTGTATATGTGTCTAACAGAGGTTACGTTCCATATATCCGAACCCTGAGGAATTAAAGAGTGGGATAGAGGAGTTTCAATGACTTCATGAAGGGAAGGGGAGTGTAATTGTTTGAATCTTTTTTGAAGTTTGTTAATTTTTGTTTGCATGTCCTAGTTTCTATGTTCTATTTCAAGTCAAGTGAGCTTCAACCCCTACTTTCCATACCCTGCCTATTACCCTTTTCTCTCCTGCATCCTTTCCTGTAAAGTAAAAGAGATAAGGACTGACAAGATGAGTTCAGTACTCGGGAAGGTACGAGGGCTAAATGGACACACCTTCTGTTCCTTATGTTCACAATTTTAATGACCTTTATAGTTTTATCGTTTTTAATGGATAATGCCATTGGCAGCTGGAGTGTAGCAGACCAAGTAGCAATTCAATTAATATACAGTGCTTGTTGCAAAGTATAAGGGAACTTGGTCACATCTCTCACTGTCCACAATGGAGTGTTGAAAGGAAGAGTTCTGAAATCAATACTTAAAATCCAGTTTGGATTGCCAGTAGAGCATAAGGCAGCTATGTCAACAATTACGTGGGGCTAAAATATCATTCGCAAATTTAAAAAAAAATAATGTAGCATTTCCAATCTCAACCTTAGCTGGAAACACGAAATTTCAAGTGAATTAAAGTAAGGATTGTCATTGATTGCCTGGGAGGAGAGAGCAGGAATCAGGTGAGTGCTGATGTTATGCATCTCCAACACTTTTCACTTGACTGCGTAACTCCATATGCAGGTGGCGTCATAGCACAAGTAAGCATTCCTATATTGACCAAGGGGGCCATTTTTGTGTTGACAGCAGACATTCTCTTTATCCAAATAAAACCTGTTACATTGTGGGATTTATTTTTGTGTGCAAGCTTTATTATTATTGCTCTTATTGTTGGAGTTAATCAAAGTTTTTACCTGTGACTAAGCAGACTTTACATGCAGTTCAGAAAAAAAGTCCATATATAATGTGAGGAGGGATTTCTTTCTACTCCCTTAAATTCTCTGCCTAAACCCATCCATATCTCACCCGTACCATTAGAAATGTTGCTAATAATCCATCTTTTCATCTTTCAAAATAGAAGCAAAATACTGTGGATGCTAGAAATGTGAAATAATCACAAACAATACTGGAAAAACTCAGCACTCTGGCAGCATCTGCAGAGAGAAAAACAGTTTTGAGCGCGGTATAACTTCTTTAGAACTCTGAGATGTTAAACTCTATTTCTCCACAGATGCTGCCAGACCTGCTGAATTTCTCTAGCATTCTCTGTTCCACTCTTCAACTTTGCTTTCAATCATGACTTTTCCTTCCTTGTTTCGGTTATTCTTTCCAGTAAAATGCCTTGGAATGTTTTTCATGTTAAAGGTCCTGAAACTTCTAAAATTAGGTCTGTGATTGCAGATTTGTAGTTGAAGTAGTGACCATCCTTTCTTTTTAGTTCATGGCAATCCCTTCTATTGTGACAATTGTACTTCACTTCCCCTCTTGAAGACATTGAAAGCTTGTGGATTCTGATTCTATGGGCATCTGACAGTCTTTGCATAAATTATTCAGAGGTGAGCTTGAGCTATGTTTAAAAAAAAGCTTCACTGTGGAAGGATATGTACATGCCAGAACAGAAAACCAGAAATTGCTGGAAAAGCTCAGCAGGTTTGGCCAGCATTGTGAAGAAAAATCAGTTAATGTTTTGGGTTTAGTAATCCTTCCACAGAACTGATGGTAACTAGGAAAATGTTGGTTGATATGCAGAAGATTGGGTTGGGGGGGTGGCGGGTGGGGTGGCAGTGTGCAGTGAGAGGGCGTAAGAAGTAAATAATAGAGCCTAAAGACAGAGAGAGAGAAAAGAAGAGTTGGACAGAAAAAGGAGTGGTAAGGATTTGGCTAGGAGGGTGAACAGTTATTAATGGGTGACTGTTAGTGACTAACAATGGGTTGTGTAGAATGGCAGACTATGCGATAATAAGGCCTGGTGTGTGGGGTTTGGAATAAGGACATGGGCGAGCTTAAGCCCTAAAGTTATTGAACTTGATTTGGAGTCTGGAAGGCTGCGGGGTATCCAAGCGGAAAATAAGGTGCTGTTCTTCCAGCTTGCATTGGACAGAGTTTGGGAGCTGGAATCCTGGCCGGTTTTACTTTTCCAAACTCTAGGAAGGTTGGGCAAAATTACTGCCAGGTGACATTGAATACTTGGTAGAGGCTGACAGTTGAAATTTATTTGTCCGACTTAGATCTACAGTTAGTATATTCCCTATATTACTAGGCACACTTTTCTTAAAGTACTTAATTGCCTGTGAAGTACATAAAGACATTGTGAGGTGATCATAAGATATTCTTTTCTCCCATCTGTCCCTTCTTTATCTCCTCCTCTACAGATTGATTGATGGAGCACTGTGTCAACTCAACAATGATGGAAATTCATACATTATGGAACAATGGCGACGTCAGTGAAATAATGTTTTGTGTGCATCTTCACAGCAAATTCCAAATTACACACTAGAAGTAAAGGGTGAGCAAGGTTCTTAAAAAATCTTGAATTTAAGATAATTAATATGAGGGGAATAATGTTGGCAAAAATCCAACAATGACATGACTGGAGCGGAACGGTGGCTCTGTGGATCGCACTGCTGCCTCACAGCGCCAGGGACCCGGGTTCAATTCCCGCCTCAGGCAACTGTCTGTGTGGAGTTTGCACATTCTCCCCGTGTCTGCGTGGGTTTCCTCCGGGTGCTCTGGTTTCCTCCCACAGTCCAAAGATGTGCAGGTCAGGTGAATTGGCCATACTAAATTGCCCGTAGAGTTAGGTGGATTAGTCAGGGGTAAATAGAGGGGGGTGGGCTTCTTGACGGAGGGTCGGTGTGGACTTGTTGGGCCGAAGGGCCTGTTTCCACACTGTAGGTAATCTATTTGCTCGCATGATCTTTCCAAATTCCCTTTTTTTCTGAAACAGCCCCAGCTGTTTAGAAGTTATCAAATGCAACATTCATAAGAGATTGAGAAAACTGATCTGCCAACCAGATTGTCTCATAATGCTGGGATATATGAAGGAAGTCTTCATAATGCACTTAG
Organism: Chiloscyllium plagiosum; assembly: GCF_004010195.1. NCBI lineage: Eukaryota > Metazoa > Chordata > Chondrichthyes > Orectolobiformes > Hemiscylliidae > Chiloscyllium > Chiloscyllium plagiosum. The sequence goes on along the minus strand of NC_057712.1, from coordinate 10,314,293 downwards.
AAAGTCATAGCAGGATCAGTCAGAATCAACATAATTTTTTTGAAAGGAAAATTTTGCTTGACAAATTTCAGTTTCTTTGAGGATTTAAGAAGTAGGGTAGGGAAAAGAGACCAGTATATGTACAGTATGCATGGATTTCCAAATGATATTCAATGAGGTGCTACCTAAAAGTTTAGTATTCAAGATAAACGTTCATGGAATTGGAGGTAATATTTAGCATGTATAGACGATTAGTTAATGACCAGAAAATGAGTAAGGACAAACAGGACATTTTGAAGTTGGCAGGCTCTGATTATTAGAATGCTGGAAAGATTAATACTGAGGCATTAGCTATTTCCAATCTATGCTAGTGCCTTGGATGATGCGATAGATGGTAATGTATTTAAGTTTGCTGACATATAAATCCAGGTGGGAATGTAAACAGTGACATGAACTTAGTCTGCACAGCAATGTAGACAAGTGAGCAGGTAACAAGGTGGCAGCTGGGTATAATGTGAGAAAGTGAGGATTTTCGCTTTGCTCATAAAAATAACAAAACAATATTTGTAGAAGGCCAACTTTTCAATGTTGATGTATGGGGAAATGTGGGTCTAATTATAAATCAAAATTAGCATGCAAGCATATCAAACAGCGTAAAGGCAAATGGTGTTTCATATTATTATGACAGGAATAGAGTAAAAGAATAATAAAGTTTTGCCACAGTTGTCCAGGGTTTTAATAAGATAATATGTGCTGAATTTGATCCCCCCATATTATGGGAGGAATACTGTTGCCTTGTAGGCTGCATAGCTACATTTCACAAGATCGGAATGAGAGTTGCCTTATCATAAGGTACTAAACTTTTATTCTGAGCTAGGGTGCTCTGCATATGTTGGTTGGTGTTGACACATGGCTTCCACTTCTGAATGTGGTTGTCACAGCAAGAAAAGTTAGAAGGAACGTTGGATGCAATAAAGCAAAGTAGCAGCTCATGGTGTAGGAGTAACATATTAGCATGCATTAAAAAATTGGCTCACTGGCAGAAAGCAGTAATAGATCGTTGGCAGGACACAGTAAGTGGAATCCTGCAGGAACCTTTTTATTAAAGCAATTTGTATCGATTTTGAGGGGAGCAAAGGAATGATTGCTCGATGTGCAGATGACAAAACAGGAAAGTATACTGTGAAGAGGATACCAGGAGGATGCATATGGAAACAGATAGGTTGAGCAGGTACAGCAGGCGAGGTTGGAGTACAAGTGAGAAAATGTAAAAATGTTCACTTTGGCATGAGGAATTTACAAAATAGGTTTGAATTAATTGGAGAACAACTATGTACTTGTGAGGTTCAGACAGATCCAGTTCTTGTAGTGCATGAACCACAAAGCTTAGTATGCAGGTACAACATGTAGTTGAGGGTAATGGGAATGTTATCCTGTATTACTAGAGGAATTGAAAATAAAGATAAGTTTTATGGTTCAGTTATTCAGGACTTTGATTAAACCATATCTCAAATACGATATGTAGTTTTGGTTTTCTACTTTAAGGAAGGATGTAAGTACTTGGAGAAGTTTCAGAGAATGTTTATTATGTTCAAGTGCATACAATCCTGAAACGCCTTGACAAGGTGAATGTTGAATGGATGATTTTAGAAGTAGGGAACACCGTTCAAAAATTAGAGATTTTTGATAGAGTGGAGGAGATAATAAAAACTGAGGATGCTGTAAATTAGAAACAAACAGAAATTGCTGAGGAGATAATAATTCTTATTATCCATTATTATTGATTTGCTATGAAAGCAAAGCTTTGATTTCTTCCGTTCCAGAATAAAAGTTGGAATGCAACCATTTTATGAGGCAAGGTTGGACTGGAAAGACTTGAATTTAGAAGAGTAAGAGGCAACTTGATTTAAACCCTAAGGATTTTAATAAGAGTTGAAGTGGTAAGGATGTTTCCCCTTATGTGAGAATCTGGAACTACAATCACTGTTTAAAAATCAGGGTGGTTCATCTAAAACAGAAATGAATCAAACTTTTCCACAGGGTTTTCAGTCGTTGGAACATTTTTCCTAAAAATGTGTCGGAAGCAAGGCCCTTGAATATTTTAAAGGCACCAGCTGGATAGATTCTTGTTAACGAGAGGTTGAAAGGTTATTGGGGGTAGGCAAGAATGTTGAAGTTACAATCAGATCAGCCATGATGTTACTGAATGGTGGAGCAGGTTTGAGGGTCTAAATGGTCTACTCCCTGCTGATTTGTATGTTTATATGTTCAATGTGGGGCTGTTTCACCTTGTCTATAGTATGCTAATCCCACTGTTTGTTCATCATCAGTGCAGTTTGTTGAATGCATCTTTAAGTAACCTCAGAACAGAGACTATGTTGTGTTCTAATGCTTGTTGTTTCAGGAATGTATAGGGAAGGTACTGCCTGAAAATCTTTCCAGCTATTTGGCCTTGAAGATAGATGTAGGAGAAAGTGAGGACTGCAGATGCTGGAGATCAGAGCTGAAAATGTGTTGCTGGAGGTTAGGAAGGTGGTGCTGAGTTTGAGGGTTGGGACTGAGACAAGGTGGGGGGAGGGGAAATGAGGAAACTGGAGAAATCTGAGTTTATCCCTTGTGGTTGGAGGGTTCCTAGGCGGAAGATGAGGTGCTTGAAGATAGATGTGCAAAGTATTGGACACAAGAGTGTAATGCAGAGTGTAGACCAAGTATTTTCTCTTGGTGGTGTGGGGGAGAAATAAATCAGTCACTCAGAGCCACCTTTCCATGCACTTGACAGCATTAATAAAGAACTGGATGCAGGATGTGTGCTAGACATACCTGTACTTTTATGAGGGAAGACTTGGCAGCTGGTGACCTCATAAAGTATTATCTCAAAAGATTAAATGCAGAATGTTAAAACTATCTTCATTTGAAAAATGATGACAATGAATTATAAAGGTAAGGAACCTTTTTTTGGGCACATTCAATGTAATGGGCTGCCAGTTCCATAATTGCGCCAATGTCGAAGATTATAGTTAATGCTTATCTGGACTCAGGGGAAGAGCTAAGCATAGATTTGACTGTAGGTTTGTTTTTTAGGGACTTGTGATTCAGGCAGCAGTACAATGGACACTGGATACAGAGTACAAAATAGCCTTGCAGATGTAATTATGTATGTGATATCTGCAAGATTGTAGCAATAAAGTAGTTTCATGTGCTGTTTAGAACAATTAGTAGTAACTATGTATATATATTCACCCAAATGCACACTATTTCTATCCTGTGGCAACTTTATTGTTCATCTAGGGTTAGGAATCTTTCCATTGTAACTTTATCCAGTCTGGAATTTCTTCCTTAGATTCTTCTGCCTCACTCTTGTCACTTAAGATCCTTATTAAAATATGGCTCTTTGAACAATCTTTTGATCATTTATAAAATCTTTGTTGAACAGCATGCATTTTTGTCTGATAATACCCACGTTCTGCCTTCAATGTCTTTTTCTTTCGGGAAAAAAAACTTAAAATTCTTATTTAAATAGTACAACTGTGCAAAGTGCAGTCAATCTGAGGAATAGAGCAGAAAACTTAAAAACAATGTCTAAATGAATATTTCACTTTATTGCATACAAAAATGATGTATCATATGGTATAATTTAATAGTTATCTCTACATAAATGCAAAGAAGTTGTATTCTACAGACATTATTTTCTAAAACATTCTTCTATTTGTGTTACTGCTGCAATTGAGAGAGAGAAAAGCATTTCAGATATATTTGTATCACTGTCCTATCACTTTATATTATTGTCCCTTTTTTCTCAGTAAATGATATTACATACCGTGGTCAAAGCAGTGACATTTCTTTATAGTACACAACTCTGCCCACTTCTGCTTGGTTTCCCTCAGAATAGGGAACATTGTCAGTTGTTTCTAATAAGCCACCAAATAGTTGTGATGTTGACTGTGAAATTTCTGGGAATATGGTGTGAGTGGGGGTGATGGGGGTGGGGTGGGAGGGGAGATGTACATGGTTTGTAAAGACCTGGACTTGAAGATTAATCTGTTGAGAGAATTGCTTGATTGGTATAACATTCAGCTTTATGTCTTTGTGATTGAAGTACCAAAATTAAACTTTGCTATTCCGAATATAGATGCAAGAACCATGCAATTGAAAACAAATGCTGGGCATTTTATGGTTGTATAAGCTCTATGAGAATACTGTAAATTAATTTGTCAAATGTGCATGGTTAGCATGTCTTCATTAGAAACCAATCCTGAAATTCAGTTTTAATACTTAAAATAGATCTTAGCCATAGGTGGACTGAGATGTAAATGAAATATTGGCTTTCAGAAGGATTTTTGTTTTTTTCTGTGTCAATGACTAAGCAAACAGATACATTTGTTTCTTCAAAGTGACCCGTTAGTCATTCGTTTGAATTTATTTCAATGCTCTCTAAGGTAGTGCTATCTCTGACCCTTATTGCAGATCAAATATGGGAGAGAAAAGCAAGGTATGTTTCCTATGAAACAAGTTATTAAAATTGATACAGTGTGCTATGGCAAATTAAATGGCAGTTGATTCTCATGAAGTTTTATATTTGATCTTTGAATTTCTTTCCACTCTTATCAAAGATAGTATTCCCAGAGAATGAAATCATTTTAATTTTTGACTTGCATATTTTAAATAAAATCAAAATATCCAGATAGCAATTAAAACCACCTTTTATATTAACAAGTAAATTTTCCCATCTCAGATGAGTCTTTATTGTACTAGTGTGAATAGATTTCTAATTCTCTGCTGCCCCCCTGTGGTCTCTTTGAATGGTAATGCTAACTTAATCTCAAATAAGATGTTAGGGATGCATTTTGTTTTCTATGTTACGAGTAGTATTCTGGAAGAACCAGAAGAAATTTTTACTTTTGGAAACATTCACTTCCCAGTAGCATCATCTTAATTATTTTGAATGAAATGAACCTTCATTCACTTTAAAGTGTGTTGACTGTGGGAAACTACACTATTGAAAATATTGTGATATTACAAATAGTCAGTCCTGCAAATGGTCCATTCTGTTGTGTATATCTGTTCACCAGTTTGTTTCCATCTGCAGTTAAGTTTAATCGAATCCTCTAACAAAGCTCCTCAAATTTGTGCTTCTGTCAAGACTGGTGGATTGAATGTGTGTGAGGTAAGGTTGCATGTAGTACAAAAGGATAAAGTAGATTCTTTCATTCTCTGCACTCTATGGGAACGTGCCAAAATAACACCAATTTTGAATGAACCCTAACATCTCGTAAAAACAAAATGATGGCAAAGATCCATGTAAACATAATTAGTTGTTTTCCTTAACTTATGCACCCGGTGTGTGAATATCTTATTAAATTGGTCACAATGCGATATGACAGCCCTGAATGTTTTGTTGTAATGTCAAAATTATCAATTGATTGCTGCGTAAAACTGATACCAGTTTTGGGCATCTGCACATGCCCAGTTTAAAATTAAATCCGAAAGTGGGTGCCCATAGGGTATGCTGTTGTAATCTTTGCAAATGGAATCATTAAGAAGTTACAGATCTGTTATGAATTTCAATTATTTAAACAGTGTTTTCTCTTTTTAAGGAGCATTGTTAGATCTTGTTCAGTCAGAAATTGCTGAGATTTTATTCATGTACAAAGTCATTATTAATGTTGATCAACCTCTCATGGTCTTGAAAAGCTCAACCTTACAAGTATGGAGTCCTATTCCCATAGAAGCACCATAAAAATTGCCAATTTATTTCAAATATCTGTAATTATATTTACAGTTTTACTGAACCACATTATGTCTTAATCTTTATTCAGTTTCTTAAATGATCATTTAAGTATGATACACACGCCTTGATTTTTTAAATTCCAATTTTACTATCTGTGAGAATTATTCAATCCAATTAGCTGACCAACCTGCCCGTTTCTTCCCATTTGTAGACGGAAGAGATTTCCTGTTGATGGTGTAAAATTCAAATTAATGTTTGATAAGAGGAAGTCTGTATTCTGCAGCCCACTAAATCTTTTGTAGGTGGCATTAATGGAAGCCAATGATTGTTTCCCAGAGATAGCAAAATCTAGACCAATACCTTGTTGCACTTGGTCCCTGCTTACGAACATATACCTTTACAATTATCTCCAAGTTTAATTGTTTAAAGGTGTTTTTCAAAGTTTTACTTAGGAAGATGCAGCAGACCTCTTACGTGGACAGGAATTGGATAATTGATGTAATTTGATCTGAATGATGTGTACTTTAACTGGCACTAATGTCTTTTCGTAGGATGTGTGCAAATGAGTATATTTAGTTGAAGTAACTGTGTCTGAATTGAAATGTGCTACCCAAGTCATCAGGGATAATGTGACTGACTTGTATAAATATTTTCACTGGTTGTGACAATATTTTGGCATCAATGACTTTCAGGATAATAACATCTTTGCAGCTAGCTGGACATTGTCTTTAATGTGAGTCCTCAACCATAACATGGTGATTTCAGCTGGTGTGGGAATTGACCCCATGCTATTAGCATCACTCGGCATCACAAACTAGCAAGCCAGCTAACTGGGCTAACTGATGCCCTGTGTTGTGAACCCATGATGGCCATTTATTATGGATGTTGCTTGTGGACTTCAAGTAGAATTGGCAGATTTTGTCATCAAGGCATTAGGACCATCAAGAAATATAAATTGATCAATGCATTTTGCTCAATACTTAAATTGGAGCTGATATATTAATCTAATTATGGAAGCAGTTATTTACTAATTGCTTGTATTTTGTACAAGCAGCCAAGTTTTTCCAATGTCCACTGTGAGGCACTCAAATTATTGCACAAATCCTTGAAGTGGGCATGAGCAGGCTCAGGAGAAATAATTTGTGTAGTCAGTTCTGCCATAACACGGCAGTTCCGTTCTTGTACGATCCTACATTATAGAAAATTACATAATAGCAGCGCCATATTAACCAATACACACTTTAAGTGTTCATGCTTTAGAAACAGTGTCCCCAATTTGTCAATTGCGTTACAGCAAATTCACATTAACAAAACACGTGTTATAGCAGAATGACCTGTATCTCTCTCAAATGTTATTTAGTGTTTATTAGGCAGGTAACTTCAATTCAGTTAATACTAAATTACGAATTAAATTTATTGGTTGTGCTACAATTCTAAATGAAGTCTCAATCTGTAAAAGCAATAAATCCAACTGGTGTGGACCAAATTATGGTCCAAACCAAAAATGCACAAATTATTGAGCCAGATGTTGTTCTTGGTTGTGACAGAATGTCACTCATCACTGATCTTGCAAAAAGCTGCCCACAGGTTTAGTGTGTTCTGGAAATTGTCCCCTTTCTGGGTGGCTCAGTGGTTAGCACCGCTGCCTCCCCGTGCCATGGAGCTGGGTATGATTCCACCCTTGGGTGACTGTCTATGTGGAGTTTGCATGTTTTCCCTGTGTCTGTGTGGGTTTCCTCTGCGTGCTCTGGTTTCCTCCCACAGTCCACAGATATGCAGGCTAGGTAAATTTGCCATGGGAAATCCAGGCTTATGGGTGTAGGTTGGGATGCTGTTTGGAGAGTTGGTGCAGACTTCATGGGTTGAATAGCCTTTATCTGCACTGAGGGATTCTGTGATTCTTCGGATTTCAGTTGAAACTTTATGTGTTCTGTGGATGGTTTGAGCTGTCTAACTATAGAGCAAATAGCCAGTAAGGCTGATCAGTTATCCAGATTGAAGCATTCTTTCTGTAAGTAACTGAATTCATTCAGCGATCTCCACATGGTTCGATGTGTATTAATGACTGAAAAGTTTAAATTATTCAGCTCAGTGGTCAATTGCATAAACTTCCAGTGACCCATATAACTTTAGAATCATCAAATCCCTATACTGCGGAAGCAGACCATTTGGCCCATCAAGTCCATAATGACCCTCCAAAGAGCAGCCCACTCAGATCCAACCCCCTACCCTATCCCTGTAATATTCCACAATACACTAAAGTTCTAGGTTCAAAATGAACAGCATACTTTACTTTCATGACTTCCAGTTGTGGCCCTAGTGTTGTCATCAAAGTTCTCATCAATTACATGATCTCCATCCCATTGTGCTATGGAAAGCAATATTGGCAGCTGGAATTGCTTAGCCTGTCCAGTACCCTCCTTTTATTGCCTTCTTCTAAAGTGGTTCAGGTCAAGAACGGAGCTGGAGTGGCAACCATGCACAAGTGTGGGCTGAAGGACCTGTACTGCACCAAGTATCCAAACTTTAAGGCATCTGATACATCCAACAATCTTAATTCGAGGTTCATTCATTTGTTCAGTATTTACATGAAAGCTGTCCTCTATTCTGGTTACTGAGGAAACATTATATGCCCTCTCGTGTAGAACAAGATTAGATTAGATTAAATTACCTACAGTGTGGAAACAGGCCCTTCTGCCCAACCAGTCCACACTCACCCTCCAAAGAGTAACCCACCGGACCCATTTCCCTCTAACTAATGCACCTAACACTACGGGCAATTTAGTATGGCCAATTCACCTGACCTGCACATCTTTGGACTGTGGTAGGAAACTGGAGCACCCGGAGGAAACCCACGGAGACACGGGGAGAATGTGCTAACTCCACACAGACAGTTGCCCGAGGCGGGAATCAAACCTGGGACCCTGTTGCTGTGAGGCAGCAGTGCTAACCACTGAGCCACCGTGCCTCCCAGAGATTGCTGATATAGATACTGACTGAACATTCGGAGCATAAGAGTAAACAGACACAGTTGCAGACTGGATTTGCTTCTACCCATTATGGTTATATTTTGGATGCAGAGCCTTCTCTGTCTCTTTTCTCTTCTTTGTACGAAAGCAGCTTTGCAATATGTTTTCAATACATTTTTATCTTTTAGTTTCAGATTTCTAGCATCTGTAGCATTTTGATTTTTTTCTATAAATACATTGAGTTTCAATTTTCACTCAAACAAATCTCTCCAAGAATCTTGAAATCTAATTCATAATTAGGAATCTAGTTTCTGCTTCCGATGCTTTGCTTCAGGCCTCTTTCCAGTTGTCACCTATTTTGATTCTGTTTGACAGCATTTCCAACTTTGATAGATTTCTATGTGTAGAAGGTTTGTATTGTCAGGAACGATCATCATCACCCAGCTCAATGAATGTAAAATTGCATTTGGTGTCTTAGCCCCCCCTTTTGTTCAATGTGTTCCTGCCTGCAACATTTACTGTTCCAAATTCTAGAGAGCCTAAGACTAAGTTACCATCCTTATGACGACAAAGGGGGGGGGGGAGGGGGAGAAAAAAAGGTGCTTATAACTTTTAATTGCTTTGTCAGATTTCCCAGTGTGCAGATAATGTGGGAGTGGGCCCCAAAATTTCTAGAATGTATTGTGCTTTAAACTGTACTTTCGTGCAAAAAACACTTGTTTTTGTGCATGAAAGGACAGTTTCAGCACAATATTTTCTACAAATGTTGATGCCCACTTCTACATGATCTACACATTGGAAACTCTGACAAAGCAATTAAAAGTTAAAAACAACTGATTTAATTAATATAATATTTGATGCTCTGTCTTTTTAATTGAGCCCACAACTGTTGAGAGCTTAAGTATTTGATCAAAAAGAAAACTATCTCATTGGGTCAGAAAACATATTACCTCCACACTGCTGCTCTGTGGTTGGGCTTTTCAACTACATAACCAAATTCCAGAAACCAAAGCGAAACCATTTTAGTTGAACTGCACTGGTCTATAATGAATGAAGGTCAGGTCTGAAGTTGTGTGGACTGAGCCAGGAACACACAGATATTAGCACTCTGCAAATTTATGTGGAAGAGAGATGGATAGATGTTGCTGGGATCAAAATTGATTTCTAATAAATCTTAAAAATATTTATACTTGACTAAATGCTGCTTTCTCAAAGCACGAGACTTGGAGGCTGGTGAAGATTCAAAGGTAAAGTGGCCACAGGTTATTACTTGAGAACCAGAGAAGCAACATTACAAATGCATATTGTAATTTGGGACATCCTCATGTCCCAAAGAGTTATTGTGTATCGCTTGTTGGCTCGATTATACTGGTTAAAGAATTATTCTGTGTATCTGACTGTTTATGTGATAGGTAAAAACAATGACTGCAGATGCTGGAAACCAGATTCTTGATTAGTATGCTGGAAGAGCACAGCAGTTCAGGCAGCATCCGAGGAGCAGTAAGATTGACGTTTCGGGCAAAAGCCCTTCATCAGGAATAAAGGATTTTTGCCCGAAACGTCGATTTTACTGCTTCTCGGATGCTGCCTATTTATGTGATAGTTCTGATTGAGGAATAATGCAGGTTGAGAGGGAAAGGAAATACCACATGAAAAAAAATGTGACTAAATGGATAAAAAGAGAAAACAGACTGAAAAAGAAGCAATATAAATAAAAATGAATGGTTGAAATTGAAACAATTTTCTAAAAATTAAGTGCAATGAATTATATCAACTGGATATTTTAATTCTAACTCAAATTTCTAAGATGTATCAAATACTTGCTGAGTAAACGTCATGAAGTTCCAATCTTGAGTGTGAAGTGGCTTCCTCTCATGTCACATTGTTATTGGATTATAAGTGGTGCCTAAAAACACCAAAACTAGTATACAGAAAGAGAGACAGAGATGTGTGTTGAGGTTAGAACAACTGGCACTGACTCCTATCTCAGCTCCCTTGGCTAGATTGTTGAATGAGGTACAAGGATCTTGTCTGAATTTACCTTTAGCTTTGTGACATGTATCAGCTATTTGTAACAACATGTTGAGACTTTGGTTTACTCAAAATCAATGAAGCCTTGGGATATACTCTAGCAATGTGTGGTAGATATATGAGGAAGGAGACTAATAATGTAGTGATGAGGGAATCTGTCAGAAGATATTAGTTGGATTTGAGTAGTGTTAGCTGCTTTTTATTTTAGTTTTCATGCCTTTATCTGATTGGGTCTATTTTCATTGTGATTTTAATTACAGTTTGAGTATGTGCTTTTCTTGCATATCAAGTGACCTTGAAAAGCCACTTTAGACATGGGCCCAATGCAACATGTGGGTGTAAATGCCCTAATAATTTATTAAATAAGATTACAATTTTATCAGAAAATACTGTACAGAAGTATTTTGGTCCATAAATTGCTGTACTTCTACCTTACATATATATATATAATTTTGATATTGGAAGTTTACAAAAAACTCATTGCTAATGAAAAATTGTCTATACTTTGAACTACTGTACATGTTATATTCAATATTCAGAGATGAAACTCAGAATTCTACCTATTATATGAATATATAAATCATATTCATACAGTACATACTGAAAAGCTGAAACTGGTATGAGCATATGATATTTTGTTTACAGGAAACCTAAACTATCAGTACAGAACATGTATCTTAGTAATCATATTTACTATCTCCTCTGCCATAGGAGCTAGTATAGATTATATATTATACATGAGTTGTTTTGAGCCATGAATACCAGAAGTAAATGCTTCAGCAGCTTGTTTTCTTCCCTATCTCTTCCCCCACCCCACTGCCTTATGTATTCACGGATGTAATTGGTACACATGTGGTTAAAACCAATATTTATTGTCCCTTGCTAATTGCCTCTGAGAACATAACAACCTAGCAGGGTAGGCTGTTGCAGAGGAAATTTAGGAGCCACATTGTTCTGTTTCTGGAGTCACATAATCCAGACTGAGAGAGAATTTTCTTCTCTAAAAGGCTTTAATGAATTAAGTGGGATTGTACACTCCAATAGTTACGTGGTCACCATGACTGATTTTCTTTTTTCCCCAAGTTTGCTTAACCAATTGAATTTAAATTCCCTTGATACTGTAGTGGAATCTGAACTCATATCTCCGGACCATTAACCAAATCATCATGATTACTTGTCGATTAATATACCTTACCGTCCCTGGTATACTTGTGATAAGAAGCGAGTTCATCACATGGTGGTACTTAAGTGTACAATTGTAAGGAAAGTTACTTTACCAGGGAGAAACAAATACTACTTTTATTAAAAAAGAAAAGCCGTGGATTTAAAGACTTGTGCCTTGTTTCAGTTTAGCATTTATGAATAAAATGGGTTAAGAATGGCTAGGTACCTTTATGTGATAATATAAAATGAACTATGCCAAATAAGTTTTAAAAATCCTGCGGCTGAATGATACTTTCATGTTAGTTATTGTGCAAAAGGTATTAAAGGAACAAATTCTGAGCCTATGTATATTTACTGTTGATGCAGCGTATGTTTGTCATGTATAATCCATGATATAAACCTGGAAAGAATTAATCTAGATGGCAGTGCAGGACATTACAGCTACAGCCTCTGAATATTCCTGGCATTAATCTCCCTGCTCCTGCTTCTCAACAGCAATTTACAAAAACAGCATCATACACTGCTTGGTGGTGTTACAAATCACTATCGATAGGGGAACTGATTACAAAACAAAGTAAATTTAAAATTCCACTTCCAGATATGGTCATCTCCCAATATTATTTACATTTTCATTTCTTTTGTTTGAGTGGTCTTACTTTATATAATCAGAGAAAATTGCCTCCTGACATGAATTACATTTTTTAAAGTATTCTAATTGTATAATTTTCAGTCCTGTTTTCTACGATTGTGCATGACTAAAATGTGCAACACATGGACTATCCAAGCTTCTCGTCAGTTTTGTCCCAGTGTACAACTGATTTGCTTTGCAACTTCTACCATGTTCTCGAGGTTTTCTTGTGCTCTTGGGACTGTTCGTACTTTGACTGAATAGAGTACATGCTGCTACACTCTGGTACTGTAGATATTACACTCTACAAAACCAATTGTCCTTCTAAATGGCCTTTAACAACATATAGGTAACTGAAAGCAAAACTGATGATTGTTATAAAGCAGGCATTCATACCCGAATTGCCCAATATCTAAACCAAGTGCCAGGTCTTGTGACACTACTAGAAACATTATAAGTTATAGTATAATACATCCATAGGGATTTTTGCCCTATTTCACCTAATGGTGAATATGGAATCTACATTCAATGTAGACAGTAGAGAGAACATATTCATTGTTTTAAAGCACTGCTGCAGCAGAATAAAACAATTCAGGAACTGATATCATATCATGTCAACCACTTTGAATGTACTTTTTGATGACTACACACCCATGCCTGAACACCGGGCAAGGCATGTTTTGTAGGATTGTCCAAGTATTAGTGTGAGGATCGTATGTTTCCATGTTTCCCAATGCAGGTCCTTCACTACTGACAATTCCTCCTGTAGCATAGATTTTCCCATCGAGTACCACGGCACTGTAACAGATAATCTTTATTATTCAAGTAATCACAATCACGTCATTTACAAAACATAAGCATAAATTTTCAATCACCAAGCATAAAGCAAATTCCATGCAGCATATACATTTCACTGAATATTAATATTTTTAGAATAATTAACCTCATAAGACTTGGTGTTGACAGTTATTGTAAACACAATTATAAGAATGAAATATTTTATCATGGGAGAAAGGTTCTTGGTTTCTTGACTGTTCAATATATTGATAGCCCATGGACAGTAAACTGAGTAGCATCTGAGTGAACGGTAACTATGGTTTGATGAAAATACAAAGTGTAAATAAATTTCAGGCGGAATTTGTAGCATTGATTATGCTAGAGTCATTGAGATGTACAGCATGGAAACACATCCTTTGGTCCAGCTTGTCCACGCCGACCAGATATCCTAAATGAATCTAGCCCCATTTGCAAGCATTTGGTCCATATCCCTCTAAACCCTTGCTATTCTTATACCCATCCAAATTCCTTCTAAATGTTGTACTTGCATGAGCCTACACCACTTTCTCTGGCAGCTCATTCCATACACGCAATATCCCTTAGGTCCCTTTTATATCTTTCCCCTTTCACCCTAAACCTATGCCCTCTAGTTTTGAACTTCCTCACCCCAGGAAAAAGATCTTGTCTGTTTACCCTATCCCTGCCCCTCATTATTTTATAAACCCTTAAGGTCACCTGTCAGCCTCTGACGCTCCAGGGAAAGCAGCCCCAGCCTATTCAGCCTCTCCCAATAGCTCAAACCCTCCAATTATGGCAACATCCTTGTAGATCTTTTCTGAACCCTTCCAAGCTTCAAAACATCCTTCCCATAACAGGAAGACCAGAACTGCATACAGTATTCCAATAGTGGCCTAACCAATGCCCTGTACAGCTGCAACATAACTCCCAACTCCTATACTCAATGTACTGACCAATAAAGGCAAACATACCAAACACCTTCTTCACTATTCTATCTACTTGCAACTCCACTTTCAAGGACCAAGGAACCTGCACTTCAAGGTCTCTTTGGTCAACAACACTCCCCAGAGCCTTACCATTAAATGTATAAGTCCTGCCCTAATTTGCCTTACCAAAATCCAGCACCTCACATTTATCTAAATTAACAATTTTCTAATCAAATGAAGTGGAGTGCACTAAACACTTCCTGATTGTGAATAGGACCAGAAACAGATGCCAGTCTGTTTGGTATTCAATCATCAGACTGATTCCTTAAAACAGAGTTCTTTCTTTGAAAACATTCAGTAATGAGTCTGTGGTCACATTTGGAATCAAATGCTTTCTTGTGTCAGGGTTAAAATTGCAATAAAACACCCAGTTCCTCTGTACTGGTGTTAATATGTCTTCACCTTGGAGTGGGTTATTGCAAAACTGAAGTAGATGTGAATCTTTTGTTTTTTTTTCATGTAAACAACTATATTAAACATTACTTTCCAACCTGTTCCTCCTAACTTCGGGATGTATCTGTACAAATTCTTATGTGTTAACTCTATTGTCACTTTATAAGCAATACCAATGCTGCAAGGTAGAATCTATGAAAACATAACCAGATATTCAGTGATTACAATCATTATTTTATATTGATCTTGTGAGGCAATTCCAATGCTATTTAAGAATGTAAATAATAGATGGTTTCCACTGTAACAGGAAGATCCTAATCACTGATCATAAATACTCTGTAAGAATGCTTTCATAGAATTGGTGCTTCAGTATATTTAGGACCACTTTAGACAATTAGTACCAATTTAGATACTTGTACTGCAAACTGAGGGGGTTTATCCTGTCACGTGATTAAAGTGGCATATTTACATGTCAGTAATTGGCAATAACAATAACTTACATTTGCAGACAAACACCCAAATTGCTTCAAAGACTTGTAATCAGACAAAAATTGAAACAATAGAAAATTTGGATGGTTGATCAAATTCTTAAAGAGCTAGGTATTGAGTTTGGTATTAAAAGAGAAGTGTGAGGTGCTGCGCGTCAAAGAAGGAATTCCTCAACATCAGCTTTACGGTTGCAAGTGTGTCTGTGTCAAAAGGAATGGGCTTGAGTAAGGGATCAGAGTCAGATGAACACCCTAATGCTAGAGAGCTAGAGGAAATTACAGGGATACTGCTAAAGGGATGGAGAATTTTGAACATGGGGATGAGAATTTCAAAGTAAATGCATTGGTCAACAAGACATCAATGTAGGTCAGTGAGCATGTGAACAGAACAGGGTGCTCAAGTGTATGAAGGGTGGAAAATAAGTGATTCTTGAGACATCATAGGAAAAATTCAGTATGTTGGTGACAGAAACATGGGTTGATTATTTTAGCAGCAGGTAAACTGAGACAGGATGGAGCACCAATGATATCACTGGGTAGAAGATGAGGATATGGGTTTGTAAATTCCACCCAGGGTTGGAGAATTTGTTGAGATTGGGAGCTGTTTGTTTCATTCTGAGACAGTGGAACTAAAATTAGGATGACTCTAGCCAACTTTGGCTTCTGATTTATAAACTCAGCTTATACCAGCACCTCAGAAACTTCATTGTTAATGTTACAATAATGGTATTTACGTTTTTATAAATTTTAGACTTACTAAAAATTGAAAGCATTAACCCAAGTACAACAAACAAATTAAGGATACCAGTAGATATGTTTACAATATTTTGTTTGCTACCCTGCTCATCTTGGTTAAAAATCACACAACACCAGTTATAGTCCAACAGGTTTACTTGGAAGCACTACCTTTTGAGGCACTACCTCTTCATCAGGTGGTTATCATTGCCTTAAGCTAGTGCTTCCAATTAAACCTGAAAAATGCGTTGCTGGAAAAGTGCAACAGGTCAGGCAGCATCAAAGGAGCAGGAGAATCGACGTTTCGGGCATAAGCCCTTCTTCGGGAATGAGGAAGGTGTGCCAAGCAGGCTAAGATAAAAGGTAGGGAGGAGGGACTTGGGGGAGGGGCGTTGGGAATGTGATAGATGGAAGGAGGTTAAGGTGACGGTGATAGGCCGGAGAGGGGATGGGGACGGAGAGGTCGGGAAGAAGATTGCAGGTCAAGAAGGCGGTGCTGAGTCCGAGGGTTGGGACTGAGATAAGGTGGGAGGAGGGGAAATGAGGAAGCTGGAGAAATCTGCATTCATCTCTTGTGGTTGGGGGTTCCTAGGCGGAAGATGAGTAGCTCTTCCTCCAGGCGTCATGTTGCCATGGTCTGGCGATGGAGGAGGTCAAGGACCTGCATGTCCTTGGTGGAGTGGGAGGGGAAGTTAAAGTGTTCAGCCACGGGGTGGTTGGGTTGGTTGGTCCGGGTGTCCCAGAGGTGTTCTCTGAAATGTTCCGCAAGTAGGCGGTCTATCTCCCCAAAGTAGAGGAGGCCACATCGGGTGCAGCGGATGCAGTAAATGATGTGTGTGGACGTGCAGGTGAATTTAGGACGGATATGGAAGGATCCCTTGGGGCCTTGGAGGGAAGTGAGGGGGGAGGTGTGGGCGCAAGTTTTGCATTTCTTGCGGTTGCAGGGAAAGGTGCCGGGAGTGGAGGTTGGGTTGGTGGGGGCTGTGGACCTG
>NC_057712.1:10254302-10297047 GCF_004010195.1 Chiloscyllium plagiosum | reverse complement strand
TCCCACTCCGGTCTATCACCCTCACCTTCACCTCCTTCCACCTTTTGCATTCCCAACGCCCCTCCCCCAAGTCCCTCCTCCCTACCTTTTATCTTAGCCTGCTTGGCACATCTTCCTCATTCCTGAAGAAGGGTTTATGCCCGAAACGTCGATTCTCCTGCTCCTTGGATGCTGCCTGACCTGCTGCACTTTTCCAGCAACGCATTTTTCAGCTCTGATCTCAGCATCTGCAGTCCTCACTTCCTTCCAATTAAACCTGTTGGACTGTAACCTGGTGTTGTGTGCTTTTTAATTTTGTCCACCCCAGTCCAAGACCTGAACCTCCAAATCATGACTACTCATCTTAGTAATCTAAACTCCTGAGAGAACATTTGTACATGTCTAAAATCAGCAAGTTTTGGAGGGGAGCATTCCACAGAGATTTTAGTTTACAGATAGATCGTTCCTCATCAGCGTTAGATGGAGTGGTTTCTCTTTCATTGTGATGCACCTTGTCTTTGAAAATATAATAGATTGTGCAAGGTAATTTCACTTGCATGTATGCCATTTTTAAATTGCTGTTTGTATTCGGAATATATGTTGTTGATATTAAGCTTTCTTCAAAACTCTGACAAAGTATCGAAAGAAAAGTTTGGGCAACATTTTCAGTCCTTTCTTGCAGCTTGTTACTTTTGCCTCGTCCTAAGTCCTTTTAGCTACTCATGACATACGGAACGTCGTGTCAAAGGCAAGTACTTACAGTAAGCATGTATTATTTTTTGTTGATTACTGATCACGATTTGTGATTCACCAGAGGTGAACTTGCCTAAATTATTATTCAAAAATAAACAAAACATACATGAACTGAGCCCAATAAAATATATTGCCCAGATCTCTTACCGACCTTAGTGTCCAGCAAGTAATATGATAGAACCTTTGTTCTTGATTTAGCTCTTCACAGGAGAACATAATGCCAATCCTACTTATGCAATGCTACCAGAACTATATCCAAGTTTTTCAATTTCAGTGATTGTAACTATCATGAATGTAAACCACAATTTGCACAGTTAATGAGTAAACCTTATTGATTTAAATGTATTATTTATACGAAACCAATTCTTGAAAATAGTTCTTTAAAGTTTCTCTCACAAAGCAATGTTGCTTTGCTTTTCTCTTGAAAGTTGCTGGGATATGGTTTCATTGCCACAAAACATTACATTTTTTGCATTTTTTTAAACAAGTTATAAGCTTTGTTGGTGAGTGACAATATGTTATGTTAGTATTCAAAGATACTGTAATTAAATCTGCTGCTGTCTTCAACTTTGCACTCTGAGCGCGGGTTGCTGCTTAATGATCTGAAGCAATTAAAACATTGCTCGTCTTTATTACTGTCACTGAGCTGATGTTGGAGTGAAAGGATTCTCCAACATTATTGAGTGTTCAATGTTTTCAAATGTTTGATGTATAAAGTAGACTGGGTACAACTAATAGGTTCTAGACTGGTTCTAATGACTTCCTCTCTCAACGCAATACATTTAACTTATTAGTAGCACTTTCATAAGACCATAAGACATAGGAGTGGAAGTAAGGCCATTCGGCCCATCGAGTCCACTCCGCCATTCAATCATGGCTGATGGGCATTTCAACTCCATTTACCCGCATTCTCCCCATAGCCCTTAATTCCTGGTGACATCAAGAATTTATCAAACTCTGCCTTGAAGACATTTAGTGTACTGGCCTCCACTGCACTCCGCGGCAATGAATTCCACAGGCCCACCACTCTCTGGCTGAAGAAATGTCTCCGCATTTCTGTTCTGAATTTACCCCCTCTAATTCTAAGGCTGTGTCCATGGGTCCTAGTCTCCTTGCCTAACGGAAACAATTTCCTAGCATCCACCGTTTCCAAGCCATGTATTATCTTGTAAGTTTCTATTAAATGTCTCCGCATTTCTGTTCTGAATTTACCCCCTCTAATTCTAAGGCTGTGTCCATGGGTCCTAGTCTCCTTGCCTAACGGAAACAATTTCCTAGCATCCACCGTTTCCAAGCCATGTATTATCTTGTAAGTTTCTATTAGATCTCCCCTTAATCTCCTAAACTCCAATGAATACAATCCCAGGAGGCAGTTTAGTGGATCTAAAAGAATCACTTCCTGCTACTCTTTGTCCACAAGTAGTTCTGTAAAGATACTTACCTCATGGATTAAATTCTCACATCAGTTTTCACCTACCAGATTCCTTAAGGCCTGGAAAACTGATGACAAGTTAAACAGTTAAAATTAAGGCACAGGACCTTGTTGTATTTAAGTGACCAATCTCTCTCCTCTGAGGAGCATAGTTGCTGAGTCCTCAATCTACCTCTGTTTAAGCCCGAAGGGGGCAAATACAGGTAGGTTGGTATCCTGTTTCAGTTTTTTGAACCTCTGAGCAACTTAATCCACCTGTTTTGGGGAGTTACAATTCAACCTGCAGTGTCTGTACTACAGGTGGTTCCTGTATTTTGAGTGGAAGAGGGCATCATGTCACCCACTGCTCTCCCCCATCTCTACTGTGACTGTATAGGCTCAGGATAGGAGGGGGAGGAATCAGAAGGTCTGCCAGCTCATGGGCCAACTAGATGTTTAAAAGGACAAATAAAGCCCACTTACAGGCCTTGTCCTGCTGTTACTCTAATTTAACAGCAGCAGGAGAAGCCTAATGTCTAGCATGACAGGTTTGAACCTGTGGGTTGGTGTGTAGCTAAAAGCAGTAGAGGCTTTCTTTCTGGGCTCCTGGTGTCACTTAGAAGTCCCAATCCTTCAAACAGTACTCCTTTCCTTCCCCCAGCCTGCCCAACATACATGCCCACACTTCTCACTGGGGCCTGGATTGACAAGGCCCTGGATGTACTTCGAGGTGCAAATCCATCGCTGATTGTCTCCACAATGTCTGTGGGGGCAGTACTGTCAGTGGCCCTCTATCCCAATACTGTTGGCCTTTGATTAGCTGATAGCTCTCAGAGGAGGGACTTACTTATGGCAACGGTTGGAACTCTCACCTCATTCCCATGAATGGCTTTAATAGCTGATGGAAGTAGGAAGAATCGACAGGCTCGCCCTGATATCTCCAATCCCAGAAGCTGCTCTCGTGAGAAATCCAGCTCAATATCTCTCTTATGCTGCTCTCACAACAGTGTGCTCTCTATCTCTCACTGTTTGCTCTCTTTTTCTGCCTCTTTCTTTGAAAGACTGCACATTCTATTTCTCCATATTTCTTTTTATGGGAGGAGAAACATGGAACAAATTGGGACTTACGATGCGGATGGGTCTGAATGATAGTAGTCTCTCACTGTTGTGGCTGTTGGACCATGTATCCCAGCGTGGGTATTCTCCCTTCTCCAAAACAAACTGCTCGCCAGTGAACTTCTGTCGTTCAAACCCTACCCATCTAGGGAAAAAGAAACAGCAATTGTTAAGCACTTCAGGGATGCAACTGAGAACCGAACACATCTTAACCCTCTGGGACTGGGATTTGGGAGAAAGATCTTTCAGATGCACTGGTTTGAATGCTGTTTCAGCAAGTACCAGCAGAAGTGAGGCCGCACTTTTATCAAATTGTTCCTGACTGTTGTCCAATTCAATAACTGGGACAACTTAAAAAAAAGCTTTGCTCCTGTCTTTAATGCACTGGCTCCAGTGCTTTCAGAACTTCGCTATTCACTTAACCAATGTATCATAGCCAATTTATAGCTGGTACCCAGAAACAATGAACCATGAAACAGGAATTAATAAGATAGGACTCAGGGTCAGGAATTATAGTTGATGTTGGAGTTCAACATGGGATTAGAAGTGTGTTCCCAGTTCATTGTTTCCAAGGGCTCCTCAGACTGCCTGCCTCTGCACTCCATTTAACTTGACCTTGCATCGTAACTGCAAGATCAGCACAGCTACCATTCCTAGCCTTACCACAGAATTTGCTGGAAACAGCCTGGGAGATAAGCACATTCAAAACCGTATGACTCTTATTCAGGCCAGCAGCTCTTCAATGACTGGGTGAAGAATGGCTGCTTGCAAGAATTAGCTCATGTAGAGCAGCACAGGATCAGCAGCAAAGTATAGTTCTCAGATAAGACTACTAAATCACTTGAGTTGGACACTGAGCACTTTGTCGTCACATTATGGGTAGGCTCCTTCAGAGGCTTAATAATCCATTACACGGTTCATGTGAAGATGCCTTATTTTCAAATTTGCATGTGTTCCTATATTTGCATGGGTTCTGTGCATCTAAAACTACAGCTTTGGTTTTAAGGGCACCAATGCATGCTGCACAAATGTATTGGCAGCTGAGGGGTGACCTTATTGAGGACTATAAACTCATGAGGGGCATAGATAGGTATTTTCCAGGGTAGGGGAGTCCAAAACTATAGGGAAAGATTTAAGGTGAGAGGGGAAACATTTAAATTAACCTGAAGGGTAACTTTTTCATGCAGAGGGTGATACATGTATGGAACGAGCTGCCAGAGAAAGTGGTGGAGGCAGGTACAATTACAACATTTAAAAGGCATCTGCCTGGGTAAATGACTATAAAGGGTTTACAGGGATATGGGCCAAATGCTGACAAACGGGATGAAGTCAGATTGAGATGTCTGGTTGGCACAGACGAGTTGGACTGAAGGATCTGTTTCCATGATGTAGGACTCAATCACTTGATGATTAAAATGTATTATCAGTCCCTGTGTCTCAGGATCACAAAAGTGCAGCAATGCACTTGCGAGTCACAACTCTGAAAGATTTATCTTTCACGCTTGATCACCTATGGCTCACTTGGTTGCACTCTCACCTTTGAATCACAAGGTTCTGGGTTCGAGCATCAATTCAGAACATTTGCACACAAGTCAAGGCCAGATTGGACTTGTCCTACCTGGTGAATTTCCCACATTGTTTGATATGTGGTAGCATTGTAGCTTTCATGAACTGGATTCTGGCTGGCTAGTTCTGGAGCACATGACTTCAGTAATATTATTTGGCTGTTGTCAAGACCCGTAGCCTTTGCAGTGTTTAGCTGTTTGTTGATATCATTTGGCCAATTGGCACGTGGCTCGGGCAGTAATCCGGAGATTATGACCCTTGAGGACCTGTACTTCAATTTCTTTCCTAGTGCTTGGTAATCCCCAAACAGGTCCTCCACCCTAGCTTTGCCGATGTTGTTAGTCCCAACGTGGACCACAACAACTGGATCCTCCCCCTCCCGCTCCAATATCCTTTCAAGCTGGTCGGAGATGTCCTGAACCCTGGCACCGGGCAGGAAACACACCATGCGAGACTCCTGATCCGGCTTGCAAAGGATACTATCTGTCCCCTTAATTATAGAATCCTCTATAACAACTACTTGTCTTTTTGCTCCCCCCTCTTGAATGGCCTTCTGCACCATGGTGCCGTGGTCAGCTGGCTCATCCTGTCCAGAGCCCTTTTCCTCATCTGTATAGGGAGCTAGAATCTTATACCTGTTGGACAAGGTCAAGGGCTGAGACTCCTGAACTCAGGTTCCCCCTACCTGCCTCACTTACAGTCACACTCTGATGTCCCTGATTACTAACTGAATGAGAATTACATCTTTGAGTCACATGACTTTGACTTCACCTGTGCTCTAGAGATTGGATCACATTTATTTAGGTTAACAATTCAATAAATACTGAGAGGATGGCAGGAGAAGACCTTAAGTTGAAGATTGTTTGTTCAGACAAGTGGATGTAAAATACTCCGTGGAATGACTCAAAGAGTAGTGTTCTTCTGCTTTCATCATCAACAATTAGCCCTTTAGAAACACTAAAAATAAATAATTGAGCTATTTATTTCATCAAGTGGTGGTGGGATCTGGTTGTATATTCGCTGGCTACCATTTTTACTCACATAACAGTAAATGCATTTAATTAGTGTAAAACAATTCGGATTTCTGACGTCACGAAGCTCACGAGATAAATGCAATTTCTTTCCCTGTTCTTTTTTAATTCCTTCAGTTGTGGAATGACTTGCATTATTTACTTTAATAGACATGAGTACACTGAAAAACCTGCTGAGGGAAGCATGTGTCACATGGAGGTTCACTTGTTCTAAATAACCCTTCCAAATAAACAGTATATATTATTCATGAACACAAGTACAATTTCCCATAAGTAGAGAACAAGATACGATAATTTGCCTTTCAAGGTCACTTTTGTTTCAGGGTTTTTTATTGATTTGTAATCATTTGTACTCTACGGAATCAAACATGGTTGACTTTAAGGCAAACATAAGAAATTACTGTCCAATTAATGGATACGATTTTTATGAAGAAAAGTGTTTTAAGTCAATTGATGCTATTTTCTCAGTGTGACAGCACTTCAAATTAAATAATTTCATGCAAGATGTAGTGAAATATTAATGAAAAACAAAAAGTGGTACATTCAACCCAAAAACAGAAATTGCTGGAGGGACTCATTTGTGGAGAGTGAAACAGAGTTAACATTTTGAGTCCGCTGACAGTTCTTCGGGACGGATAGGATCTAGGGAAATGGTACTTATCTTGATGACAGAGGCTGAGGGGCAAAGGAGTGATTTAAAGAGGTAGACTTGGAGATCAGAGCGAAAGAGAATGAAAAAACTAGGCAGAAAAAGAGATTGTTAACAGTAAGCCAGGGAGGAAGAAAAGTTACAAAATCAGAAATTGCTGAAGAAATTCGGAAGGTCTAACATCACTTATTGAGAGACTATAGGATATAGGAACAGAAGAAGGCCATTAAGCCCATCAAGTCCACTGGTTGATATGTTTCTTAACCTCATTCTCCTGCCTTCTCCATAACCCTTGATCCCCTTACCAATCAAGAGTCTGTCTTAACTACCCTCAATGACTTGACCTCCACAGCCCTCTGCAGCAATGGGTTCCACAGATTAACCACTCTCTGGTGAAGAAATTCTTCCTTCTCCTCCTCCTCCATTCTAAAGGGTTCTAAGGCTGTGCCCTTGGGTTTTTAGTTTCTCTTACAAATGGAAACATCTTCTCCATGTCCACTCTATCCAGACCTCTCAGTATTCTGTAAGATTCAATGAGGTCCCACCTCATCTTTCCAAACTCCATCAAGTAAGGACCAGGAGTCGTGAACTGCTCTTCATATGGCAAATCTTTCATCCCTGCGATCATTCTGGAAATTTCCTCAGGACCCCTTCCAATGCAGGCACATCCTTTGATAGATACGGGCACCAAAACTGCTCAAAATATTCCAAATGCAGTCTGACCAGAGTCTTATACAGCCTCTGCAGTACATCTCTGCTTTTTTATCCTAGCTCTCCTGAAATAAATGGTAACAATGCATTTGCCTTCCTAACTGCCAACTGAACTTGCATGTTAACCTTATGAGATTCCTGAACTAGGTTTCGCAAGACCAATGTGCTTCAGATTTCTGAAACCTTTCCCCATTTAGAAAATAGTCTACTCCTCTATTTTTCCTACTAACTGCATAATCGCTCAAATTCTCATATTGTATTCCATCTACTATTCCATTCACTTTGCTCACCTCCTCAACACTACCGTCCCCTCCACCTACCTTTGTTTCATCTGCAAACATAGCAACAATGCCCTCAGTTCCTTTGTGCAGATCATTAATGTAAAATGTGACTAGTTGTGGTCCCAACACTGACCCCTTAAGGATTGTACTGGCTGCCATCCTGAAAAACGACATCTCTATCCCCACTCTCTGCCTTCTGACAGTCAGCCAATCCTCTATCCATGACCGTATATACAGGACAGACCTAAACAGGAAATCAAGATAGCCATTGGTGCTGTCACGAAGGCAGTACTGGACCAGGTTAGAGGCTTAGAGTCCCTTACGGACACCTGCCACCGGTGACAAGGCCTACATGACATTACAGGATACAAATTGAAGCAGAGCAAGATAGTGAACAAAAACACATCCCTCTCTGACATGCTCAACACTCGCTATGCTCGGTTTGAGCAGAATGCCCACGGCATGGTGCCACCTGCCCTGACAGGCCTGGACACACCTGTTCCCGCTGTCACTGCTGCAGATGTCAGACTGATCTTCCTGAGAGTCAACCCAAGGAAAGTGATGCGCCTGGATGGTGTCCCCGGCTGAACACTTCGATCGTGTCTGGACTAACTGGTGGAGGTATTCACTGACATCTTCAACCTGTCCCTCCTACAAGCCGCTCTAAGAAGACCACCATCATCCCAGTACCAAAATAAAAAAAAACATGTGCAATGTGCCTTAATGATGGCACTACCACCCAGAGGCTCTGACCTCAGTAATCATGAAGTGCTTTGAGATTGGTCAAGGTCCATAGCCTGCCTCAATGGCCTTCAATTTGCCTATCAACATAACAGGTCCACAGCAGATGCCATTTCCCAAGCACCACACTCATCCCTGGAACATCTGGACAACAAGGTCACCTACACCAGACTCCTGCTCTGCCTTCAACACCATTATCCCCTGATCTCAAAACTCCCGGACCTAGGTCTTGGCTCTGCCTTCTGCCACTGGATCCTCAGCTTCCTGAACCACAGACTGCAATCAGTGAAGACAGGTAACTGAACCTTCTCCATGATAGCCTTCAACACTGCAGCCCCCCCAAGGATGCGTTCTAAGCCCCTACTGTACTCCCTGTCCAGCCACGACTGTGTTGCAAAATTCCGAATGGATTCCGAATTCTATATGTTTGCTGATCACACCACCCTGATAGGACAAATATCAAATAACAATGAGTCAGAATACAGAAGGAGATAGAGGGCTTAGTGTTGTGGTGCAATGATAACAATTTCTATTGCCACATTGGCAAAACCAAAAGAATTGATCACTGACTTCAGGAAGAAAGGAGGAGAACACAGCCCCTGAGATGAGGGTGAAGAGCATCAAGTTTGTCGGTGTGATGATCACCAACAACTTGTCCTAGAGTTCCCATGTAGATGTAATGGTCAAGAAGTCAGAACAACACCTCTTCCTCAGGAGGCTTACGATATTTGGCATGTCCATAAGGACCCTCACCAACTTTTGCAGATGCATTATGAATGCATAACGGCCTGGTAAAGCAATTGCTCTGCCCAGGACTGTAAGAAGCTGCAGAAAGTTGTGTGCACAGCCCAGACCATCACAGAAGCCAACCTTCTATCAGTAGACTCCATTTACGTGTCTCATTGCTGTGGAAAGGCTGCCAACATAATCAAAGACCTCTCCTACAATCTCTGTAGAAGGTACAGAAGCTTGCGCACATGCACTAACAGGTTCAGGAACAGCTTCTTCCCTGCTGTTATCAGACTGTTGAATGGTCCTCTCTAACTTCAAATAATGTTGCTCTTGCTTTGAGCAGCCATGACCTCTTGGCCTCGTTCTGTCTGAGCACCCTATGATCTGTATGTCCTTGTTTGCTATGATCTGCCTGTACAACTCACAGAACAAAGCTTTTCACTTCGGTACATCTGACTACAATAAATCAAATGAAATCAGTACCTTGCTCCTAAAACCATGGCATCTTATCTTATTTAGCATGCTCCTGTGTGACACCTTGTCAAAGGCCTTCTCCAAATAGTCCACTGGCTCTCCTTTGTCTAACTTGCACATTATCTCCTGAAACAATTCTAACAGTTTTGTCAGGCATGTCCTCCTCTTGACAAAGCCATGCTAACTCAGCCCGACTTTACTGTCCACCAAACAGTATGTAATCTCTCCTGTGATGATTCTGAAGAAAGGTCACTGAATCCAAAACAGTAACTCTGTTTTTTCTTCACCAATGCTGCCAGACATGCTGAGCTTCCCCTGGAATTTCTATTTTCGTTTCAGATTTACAGCACTGGTGGTTCTTTGTTTTATTTAAGCAGGAATGTTAGGTGATAATTGGGACCATGAGTGGGTGAAAAGGGTCAACTCTGCTGAAAGCAACCCATGTCATGACAGGACTTGGGGTGTGGGGATGGGGAAACGAGATGGAAGAAGGTGTTCAGGCTATAAAATGATAGAACCTGAGATTGAGTCCTTAAGGCTGTAGGGTCAAGTGGAAAATGAGATGCTGTTCTTCCAGCTTATGCTGAGCTTCACTGGAAAACTGCAACAAAGCTGAGACAGAAATGTTGGCGACGGAACACAGTGGTGCATTTGAGTAATGGGCAATTGGAAGTCGGGGTCATTTTTACAGACAGATAAATGTTGCGTCCATACAAGTTTCTTTCAAGTGATCTGATCTCAGTGAAATGCCTCTGCAGACAAAAGGGAGAGAAAAACCAAGTGTTGCTGCTCTTTACTGTCGTAAAAGTTGAATGAGCGCAGTCAGATGTGGAAAAGGTGGTTCAATATTTAATGTTTATACAAATGCATTGCCTAACACATTAAAAGGAGGTACCTTGGTTAGGTATTCCAGAGGTCTTCCTGACCTTTGCAGCTAATCCTGATATAATTTACAACTTTTTAAAATGTGTTTAATAACTTAATGTAATGACGTGAATGATTTAGTTAAGGTTTAGTTTATGTCCTTTAACCAACCCTATAATTGCAGGCATTAGAATAAAATAGTGTGTGATGAGCATTATGTTAAGGTCACCTCTTTTCTATAACCATGAGTTAGTCTCACCTGGGGAGGGTTGGTTAGCTTAGTCATCTAACTTGCCATGCAGAGTGATGCGAACAGCATAGGTTCATTTCTACATTGACTGAAGTTACCATGAAGATCCTGCCTTTAAATCTTCACTCATTGCCTGAGGCATGGTGACCCTCTGGCTATACACCACAGCCAGCCATCTCTCGTGAAGGAAAGAGCAGTCCTCTGGGACTATGGCAACTTTACTTTTATTTTAATTAATCTCACCTGTCACGATAAAAACTTTCACTTCTTCTTTATCCTTTAATAAAAGTAATTGGCTGAATACTTTTTGGAGTGCACCATTAAAGCAGGGCTCATTCACTTATTTAAAGCACAGTCCTTTTCAAGCTACACAACTAGATGTCACTGTTGCATTCTATACTCCTGTTCAGCAGGACAATGGAAAGGATCTATAATTGCAGGCATTAGAATAAAATAATCTGTGATGAGCATTATGTAAAGATCACTTCTTTTCTATAACCATATGCATTAAGCTTGTTTTCATCATTAAAATATGCTGCCTACGATGTTGATGCTTTAAGGCAAAAAATGGGGGCCTTTGAGTCTTTTTGTATCAATGTACCTACAATCAGCATTAGTACAGATACTTAAAATCTGAGATAGCTGTATATACCTCAGTATTCTAATTGCATTTTGTGGATTAATATGTAAAATAATTTACTTAAATAATATTAAATTTATAGAACTTTAATTCAAAAGCATAAGGTTTGAAATCTGAAATTGCAGCATCTATTTGAGAATATTGTACTGTAATTTTAAATTCTATTCTAATTCTTATATAAACCGAAAGAACTGCAAATGCTGCAAATCAGGAACAGAAACAGAAGTTGCTGGAAAAGCACAGCAGGTCTGGCAGCATCTGTGAAGAGAAATCAGCGCTAACATTCCAGGTCTGCTGACCCTTACTCAGAAATTCCGTTCTGAGGAAGGGTCACTGGACCCAAAATAATAACTCTGATTTCCCTGCACAGATGTTACCAGACCTGCTGAGCTTTCCTAGCAATTTTTGTTTTTGTTCTTTATGCTTTTACACCAGCCCTGTGGTAATTAATCTTGATGTTCAGCATGAGACGATATTATGGTTTTAAGATAAGTATTTTGTCCTGGTTGTTTTTATGATGAAAGGTTGAGACAGAGGTGGAGAGAGCAGTCTGCACAAAGCCAATAAACAGCTTGTGAGGCCTTGGGTTTTTTTAAGTTAGAAAATCAGAGGCAGCATTAATGGGTGGGGTCAAGCTCACAGAACCAGGATTTGTATTTTTAGTTTTAACTTTCTGCCGTTGCTGGGGTCTTGAAGCTGGATGTGGAAACTGTTATTCCTCTCCCTGTTACAGCTAAAAGCTGGGTTCTCTTCCTGCCTTTAGGATTGCATGTGAAACAATCTATTTTACTGAATTTGCCTTTGCCAAGGGTGCGTTTATGGGATGTTACAATAGCGGAATAGTTAATTTGTAGTAGTTTATATAATATATAGTTAAGCATTTTGATAAAGTTACAATTCAGCCAAGTCATTTATTTTATTTTTTATTCTGTCTGTATTTTAACTGTAGTGTAAAGTTAAAGTTTAGTGCTTAAAGTTGAGTAGATTGAGCAATTGAATTGCATCTGGAATACAACACCTTATACTTACCTTTAAAATAAGAAAAAGTTAGGAACTAGGCTATCTTAATATATTTTGAGGGGATTTGGTCTGCTTCGTAACAAGCATTAAACACAATACATTATTTAGATGACAATAAATACAGAATGTGAGTGGGGGTGGTTGGAGGGTTAGAGACAGCCTTTGTAAAGACCTTTCCTTATACATATTTTGCCATTTTCCACATACGTCTTGTGTGGAAGAAAGAGATTTGTAGTTTCTTCTACTAGAACGGTAAGGGTTATATGTCTGCAGTATTTGAAGAATACTGGTTGTGCCTCAATACTGGTTGTGTTTGACCTTAATCTCAAGAGAGTACTGGCTACAATATTATACAACATTTTCAATTCCACAGCAGTCTACCTCTTCTCAGTTCTTCTAACAAACTCCCAATTTCTGTGATATTTTTGGGTAGATTTATAGCAGGAGCACCATTAAACTCCAAGTGTTTAAACACAGTTAATTTAAAACTTGCAGCCATCAGAGATTCAAAACCTTGTTTCCAGACATGTAAGAATCCAACTTCCATTCTTAACACATGTCTGGTCTGCAGCTAATCACAAGTGTGATGCTGTTTACTGAAACCCCTCCTGGTTGTAATATATCTTCCTCCATGATAGTTAGCCTACTAGTCAAAAGGTTAGGGACATGAACTTCCTGCTTGGACTGTAGCCATGGCAGAGACAATCCTGTGGGAATAACTACAGAAAAAATTGGGGAGACCACCAGACATCACATTGGCTGGGCAACACTGACATTACCTGTTTATTAAAAAGTATAAGTCTGAAATAAAAACTATAATTAATTGGTTTATAATATTAAATATGAATTGATATACTTAAAAATTATCAAAACTTAAAAGAACATGATCGAGTTGGACCAAAGGGTCTGTTTCTGTGCTGTATAACTCTATGATTGCAAAATAACATAAGTTCACCAAACAGTATCTCAGTGAGAAAACAGAGGGAGAGAACTGTCTTTATCTTATTTTCTGCTGGTCCTCCCAATAATGCCTTTTAATACAATTCATTTGGCTTTTCTCTTAGGAAAGAGAAGAAGGGGATAGGCTATTCAGCTCTCAATCCTGTCCTGTTTACAAATGTCACTCTGTTTACTTGCTGTTCTTCCATATTCCTGGTTGCCCCTTCATTATAAAAATCTATCAAATCAGTCTTAAATGTTTTAATTGACCCAGAATCTTTTTGTGGGACAGCATTTCAGATTTCCAATGTTTCAGTCTGTGTGTAGAGAAATGCTTCCTTCCACAATTAAAGTTGGCATTCAGTGGTATGAAGATTAACGCTTCTTGTTTTGAACTCATACATGAGTGGAAATAGATTTTCTGTAGTCGTTTCTTCTATGACGCGATAATCGTGTTCCTGTGTGACCCTATGCTATACAAGATTCACACAATACAAATAACATGTAAAGAGTGAGCGATGCAATTGTGCTATAGCCAACACACATTTTAAAAGTTTGCGCTTTAGAAACAGTGTCCCCAATTCGTCAATTGCTTTACAGTAAATTCACATTGACAAAACACGCATTACAGCAGAATGACCTGTCCTTAACATTCGGAATCCTTTTATCATTTAAATGCTTCAATTTATCTAAACACACAAGGGATTACAACCAAGTTCTGAATCTCCTCATATATAAAACCCTTTAATATACTGCATCATCTAATAAATTTCCACTGTTACTCCCTCCCATCTATCCAGAGAATTGGTCTTCATGACTGAATGTGAGACTCTAAGGTCTGACCAATACTATCCAAAGCTGAAGACCCGTTGACCTTTTTGATTATATTTCAAAAGTGTTCACTTGCTGTAAGTAAATTCACTACAACAACAGCATTCCTTTGCTCCTCCAAGTCTACCAGTGTGAAGACAACATTTTAATGTCTTGCTTGGATCCACAGTAGATTACCTGAGACATTCAGCTCCATCTGCCAAGGTTTGCTCACTCACATAATCTGCCTATGTCCCTTGGTAACTCCCTGTTGCCATCTATACAATTTATTGTGCCTTCTAACTCAAGAAGCAACTGCAAACCTGCATGATCTCTCATTGCTTCATCCAGCTG
Organism: Chiloscyllium plagiosum; assembly: GCF_004010195.1. NCBI lineage: Eukaryota > Metazoa > Chordata > Chondrichthyes > Orectolobiformes > Hemiscylliidae > Chiloscyllium > Chiloscyllium plagiosum. Next base: position 10,282,726 of record NC_057712.1, on the reverse strand, counting down.
AAGAAAGATTGAGATTCAGATCCCTGGGGAGCACTACTTCTAACATCCTGCTAATGACTGTACTACCCTTTTTCCTTATCTGTCTTCTACCTCCCAACTAATTACCAATCAGTGTGTTCTTTTTGAGTGTTTTTGCCTCTTTAATAACTGCAATATCTCAATGATACAACTGCACGATGAACACCAGTGATATGTGGGATAAGCCAAACATTCTGGAAGAATATCAAGATTTTTCGAGAGACTAGGATATCTGGAATAAACCCAACGTATTAAGAAACATATCTCCATTCTTCATCCAAAATCCCTCCAAACCCTCAGTTGAAAGTAGCAGGATTACTCGCTGTGAAAAATGGAACACGACAAAGTTTTTTCACATAAAGTGGATGAACTTGGAGGACATGACTAATAATACATAGAAAGTTGATGGTGCAAACTCAAACACCACAAAATATGCTCCTTCAATCTGTCCCATATGTATTACTCTTGCCAAGACCTCCTACAACCTTACAGCTCTTTTATTACATCTCACACATGCCCATACTTCAATGTCAATAACAGCTGTCACAGTCAAGCTAACATATTCAATGCAATGCCTTGTAACATTACATCTTCACAAGTGGAGACAGTTTTTTTGGGGGGGGCAGGACAGGGGAGAGGGTGCTAACCATTAGTTAAAGGTATCCTAATTAATTAGATCCTGGAATTCAGGGAAGCTGATCCTAGTCAACAGGCACAATGCACCTGCTATCTAGAAGAATTAGGACAGCAATACTGGAATAACAGCAAGTGCCCAAAGGGAGAAGCAGGAGAAGAGGATAAATGCTCTGGCATAGAAGCAGCAGGGCTACCAACTGAGCCACGGCTGAAATCTTTGGGTATTTTAATTTTCATACAGATTGGGATTTAAAAAAAATGAACACAAGGTATTAGAAAGGTAGTGAATCTCTAAAGCACATCCATATTATTATGTCTGCATCAACATGTCACTAAATAATCAAAGAGGAACACCATATTACTTTCAACAATCAGTCATGAGTCAGATTTAGCTAACAGAGCATAAACATTTACACAATAGTGAACATATTCCAATTGAGTTTGACTAAGTTGTGTTTGAAAAAGAGAAATTAGATTAGATTACATTACAGTATGGAAACAGGCCCTTCGGCCCAACAAGTCCACACCAACCCACTGAAGCGCAACCCACCCAGACCCCTACATTTACCCCTATACCTAACACTACGGGCAATTTAGCATGACCAATTCACCTGACCTGCACATCTTTGGACTGTGGGAGGAAACCGGAGCACCCGGAGGAAACCCACGCAGACACGGGGAGAACGTGCAAACTCCACACAGTCAGTCGCCTGAGGTGGGAATTGAACCCAGGTCTCTGGCGCTGTGAGGCAACAGTGCTAGCCACTGTGCCACCATGCTGCCCAGAAATGCTGCCCAGAAATGCAGAACGGTTACTAAGATTCTGGATTCAGGTAAGACAGACTTCAATTGATGCAATTAAAAAATTGCATACATAATTTTGCTGTTTTAAATAAGGTGTCTGAGGGAAACCAGGGAGTTATAGATTAGTTAGCATGTCTTCAGTTGTCAAAAAATTATTTGAGTCTTTGTTTAAAGAAATGGTAACTAATAATTGTGAAGATTTTCAAATTATCAGAGAAAACCAACATGGGTAATAAGTAGGTAATAAGTAGGTAAAAACAAGGACTGCAGATGCTGGAAACCAGAGTCTAGATTAGAGTGGTGCTGGAAAAGCACAGTAGGTCAGGCAGCATCCGAGGCGCAGAAAAATTGACGTTTCGGGCAAAAGCCCTTCATCAGGAAATAAGTAGGTCATGCCTAATGAAGCTGATTAAACTGTTTGAATATACCATGGAAATATTTATCTGGCCCTCCAGAAGGCATTTGGTAAAGTTCCTCATCATAGAATGGTAGCTATGGTTGAAGGCTATGGAATTGGAGTCAAATTGTTAACTTTTAGGGCAACTGATCCAGAGACAGATAACAAACTGTAAACATAAGGATTGTTTCAATGTGACTAGAGGTGATCTGCAGGATTTGCTTTCAAACTTCAAATATCCATCGTATTTATTAAGAAATTTGACAGAGGGGATACAAACAACATATCCAAATTTGCCAAAAAGAGGGGTGGCATCATAAATATTGTGGATGGAAGCATAAAATTGTAAGAGGTATTAACTAAATGAAAATGAGCAGAATTGTGGAAAGTGCATTTTATTGAAGACAGATGTGAAGGCATCAATGGACTTTCTCATTAAAAAGCTGGAAACATTGATGATCCATAGAGACTGAGGGGACCAGGTACGTAAGACATGAACAGTACAGAAAATAATCATAACAGTCTGATGGAATGTTGGCTTTTATATTTTGAAAACTGAAGCACAAGAGTGTAACAGTCATATAAAGTCAAACAACATACAGTCCTACAGAGACCACACTTGGAATACAGTGAGCATTTGTAGGCACCATGCCGTTGGGGGATATAATAGTTTTGGAAAGGATGCATGTTATAATGACCTGTAAAACCACTAAATTAAAAAGGGGAACTTAAGTATTGGCTTTCCTTATTTTTGGAAGGTTAAAAGGTGATTTTATTAAACTGTTCAAGATAGCTTTAAATTAAGGGGGGGTAGATATAGGACTGAAGTTAGGGGTAGATTCTTTACTCAGCGAGTCGTAAGTTCATGGAATGCTCTGCCAGTAGCAGTGGTGGACTCTCCCTCTTTATGGGCATTTAAGCGGGCATTGGATAGGTATATGGAGGATAGTGGGTTAGTATAGGTTAGGTGGGCTTGGATCGGCGCAACATCGAGGGCCAAAGGGCCTGTACTGCGCTGTATTCTTCTATGTTCTATGTTCTATGTAAAGGGGAACTGATAAGCTAACTGGAGAAGAACTATTACTACCTGGTTAGAGGAGTCTAGACATTCAGGAGGAAACCAAGAGAAGACCTCTGCACACACACACAACAGAAGCTTCGAACTTGCATGCAGAAAAGGCTATTGATGATGCGTAAATTGTTTTAGATCTAAATTTGATAGCTCAATATATATTAAACAGAAATCCAAGAGGCAAAGTTGGCTGTATGAAAGTGAGACATTATTGAATGGAGAAAAAGCTGGAAGAGATGCGGCCTATTTATGATTCACTGTCTTCACAAATCATTGTAAACATGGTCAGTGCTGACACCCACAATAGCTCTTGGATGAGGAATGTGGCTACCATCACTAATCCCTTCTACTTTGGAAAATAACCACAATAAGGTAACACTGAGCAGCTCTATGGTATAACAGACTGTTTCCATATTCTAACTTGTATGTATTTATGCATTCTGGACTTGTGTAACATGTTGATTTATAGAAATGCTAATAACAGAGCAGTCAATCTATTAAATACAGGACCTGTCATTGATCTCAATACAAGAGAAAACAAAAAGGGCAAAATAGATATTCCTTAGGAGGTTCCTTAAAGATCAAAATAGATAATGTTTCAGGAAAATTCATCAACAGATGTTATTACCTTCCAAGGCCTCATTTAGTCAAAACTGAAAGAGAATGATTCAGTACAGCTTTAGATGACAAAATTAGTTTTATGTACAAGAAAACTAGATCAGACTGTTTGCAAACTTTTGCTATACATTTTTGTGCCTTATGGTCTTGTTCCACAACCACCTGATGAAGGTGCAGCGCTCTGAAAGCTAGTGCTTCCAAATAAACCTATTGGACTATAACCTGGCATTGTGTGACCTTTAGCTTTGTAAAAAAAGGAAAGACCATTATCTGTTAGTATAAAGATTTGTAGAAATTACAGGAACACAAAATGGCTAGGTTAAGTTTTGAAAGGAAATTCATGGATAAGATATTAAGTATGCAATCTGAATATAAAGTGACATTGCAAGAACTCTGATAAAATGTCCTATATTTATTAATATATTTTTCCACACTTCACAGATACTGCCTGACCTGCTAAGTATTCCCATTTCTTTTTGTTTCCCAGCATCCGCATAATTTTGCTTTTGATATAAATACCATGCCGTGATTATGACAGTAATAAAATTAGGACTGAAACTGAAAGCAGGTGAGCTACATTGCTTACAAATATTAATTAAAGGCTTTACACTTGATTTTGCAATGATGGATTTTCAAAGCCTTTGTTGCTTTCTCAGCAGAATCAAAAATGGTAAAACAAGGCAAACGGTAATCTTATTTGAATTGTGTGGGAAAATCAAATTATAGTGACAGATCCTATTCAGCTTTTTTAATAACAGCAGAAAGGATTGTACAGGACATTGGTGAGGCCTCTTCTGGAGGACTGTGTGCAAATCTGGTAACCCTGTTATTGAGTTAGAGGGAGTTCAGACGAGATTTACCAGGATGTTGCGTGCTATAGAAGGTTTGAGTTATAAAGAAAGGCTGGGTCATTTTTCATTGGGATGTAGGAAGTTGAGATGTGACCTTCTAGAGGTTTATAAAATCATGATGGTAGAGATAGGGTTAATATTTCACACCTCATTATAAACTCATTATTTTTCTAATGGCATTATTTATTCAATGTGATTCTTTTGATGTGTTTCAACATAACTGACAACCCTGTTCTTTCAATGTTGGAATGGAGACATTTGGTCAGAGGAAGGAAAGGACATGCAATCCAAGGTCAAACTTAGCGTATATGTTGGTGAATAGCACATTTGACAAATATTTGTTCTGCTAATATGTTTCATTATTCAAACAGCATCTTAACATTACATCTTATTCTGGTGAATAAATCTGGTGCTAAAAATATCAAATAAAAAAACTTTCCTGAGCCATGACCTTGTAAAGCACATCACAAGTGATATAGACATTTAAAAAAAATATTTTAAATATTCTTATAAGGCAATTCTGCACAACCCTTCAGATTCAACTTCTGCCTCTTGATCACTTTAATCAAGAAAGAAATTTGCACAATATAATTTTTAATGACTATGTATTTTATAAAAGAATGTTACGTTTTGTAAATTTTATATTTTTCAGTAACTTTTTTATATTGTTTAACCTCAATTTGAAAAATATTGTGCTTTGATTCAGTCATAACCTTGTTAAATGCAAGCAGTATATTCGCTTTAAACAACTTGAGCTCAGAACACTTGAGTCTCCCTATCTTTGACAACCAGCTGGTTTGGAAGAAAGCTGCTATGTAACCCTATTTTTTTTGTGATGTCTTTTCATAGCATCCATAATTATTGACTTTGGGAGAGATGAATTGTGATGCATAATTTACTGTGCTAAAAATGGTGCTGTCTTTTGCATTCGGCAATGTGTGGTTTCAGTGGAATAATTACCAGAGCATTCATCTTTCAGAAGTATATGGCAACCCTGCCTACAACACTATCAAAATGTGCCAGCCCTCCAGAAAAAACATGAAATGCTAAATGGTTCTTTGAATAATTATACAAAACACCCCCTCTCTCTCTGTGCCATTTACCTTTTCCATCTTAGCTGAACAAATATATGCCAAACGTGCTATTTAGCTGTGTAGCACAGTGTGACCTTGTACCAATGACTGAAAAATGCAATATTGTCTTTTAGTAAATAATTTCTGTCTGATGCGCCTACTATGTATTGAGCTTAATATATTACTATTAGCTGGGATGTGGTTTGAGGCATTTATTTGCAACAGATACGAATATTCATGACTTCCATTAGATTCTTGAAATATTCAAATTCATAAAGACTTTCATCACATGACAATGGTGCAAGTTGGCTGAGATTACAATGGTGGTGCTAACCAGGCTGACTGTGAAGTCTGTGATGATGTTGTCACTTTAAAAGGTTATTTTGTCCTTTTTTTTCCCCTCGAAGACACTTTGTAAGGCAGAGGTGACCCAACTAGCTATTGAAGACATCTTAAGTAAACAACTTGTGAGGCTTTGGGGTGTTTACTTTTGAAGTTGGAACAATGGAAGCAGCCTGGGTGTGGCCAGCCCTCACAGATCAGACTTTCTAGATTTTTTTTAAGCTTTAGCATTAGAAACAATTTGGGGTCTCAAAACAGTTGGAAGCTTCAGCTGTTATTCTCCCTGAACCTTCTCTTGATATTTTTATTCCTCCTGGAGAACTGCATGTAAGAATCTGTCTGAATTTGCTCTTTTGCCAAGGAGTGTGTTTATGGGATGTTACTGTACAGTTACTGGGTAAAAACAATGACTGCAGATGCTGGAAACCAGATTCTGGATTAGTGGTGCTGGAAGAGCACAGCAGTTCAGGCAGCATCCGAGGAGCAGTAAAATTGACGTTTCGGGCAAAAGCCCTTCATCAGGAATCAGTACAGTTGCTGTACAGTTAATTAGTATTTGGTGCTGTGTCTATTGTTTGTTTAAATTTTCCAATAGTTATGTCATTCTGATTCCTCTTTCTTTTCTTGGTATTTTAACTACAGGTTGTTGTACTATATTTCATTAATGTGAATTTCCTGTAATGCAATTGATGAAGTGTGGGCACTGTTTCTAAAGTGCAAACTTTTAAACCATGTGTTTGCTGTAACACGATTACATTGCCAACACTTTAAGTGCTGTTTCTAAAGTGCAAGTTTTCTATAACGCGGAGTTGCACAAGAACATAACCATTGCATTCTTGAAGAACTGACTGTTTTGTATTTAAATATATTGTGTTAAACTTAATATGGTGTAGTTTGACTAGCCAATTCACATCTGGAACATGCACTTCACGTCTACTTTAAAATAAGGAAAAGCTGGGGTCTAAAGCTACCTTATTAAAATATTTTGAGGGTATCTGGTCTGTCTCATAACATGTGAAAATTAAACAGCGATATCCACTGACTGCTTGTACATGTTTGAACACAGAAATTACAAGGCTACTTTATAAGCTAACCTACTCCTCCAGCAACTGATATCCTGCTGAGATTCTTGTCATTGATACACACAGAAAATGATGAAATTGTTGTTTTCAGCACGATAGCTCCCACTTGGGTATCTGCTCACTAGAGAAAGCTATGTTCTGTCATTCTTTCAAAGACATAACATGTCTTAATTGCTGCAAAACACACTCACTGGCACCGAAGATGAACTTTTATAAACATGGAGTCTCATTCTTTCAGAATTTAATTATTAATGGATTTTTAAAAAAGGTATACTGAAAAGACAGCTGGAATTTGTTTTTTAATGTCTCATCTTAATCTAACCTTTCTTCCTTACCTTTACTTTCTGTGCCTGATTTGACTTTGCAAAATAATACAGTAGCTTAGCTTTCTTGCTTCAGTTCATTAGCCAATAATATTTAACAATCCTTTAAGAGCTAATCAGTCATTTGTTCTGTTCATGCAGGAATCTGTAGCTGATCAGATGGGATGTCTAATTCCCAAGTTTCAATGAAGCTATCCCCTGGAAAGTCTTTGGCTAAGTGCAGGTGTAATGGATGATTGATGGCATTCATTTTCTGCCAAGAGTAAAATTCAGTCCATTGTTAAAAGGAAGCTGGCCAAAATTCATAATGGACCATAAGCATCTCCTGTTAGAGGAGAGTCAAGTGGTTCTATAGTTTGAGAGGCACCATCAAGCATGGGGCAAGGCAGGAAGAGAGGCCTTGATAATCTACCAAAACTCAATTTGGGTTTTTTTTTCCACCTTGAATCTAGCCTGGCTCATTTCTAAAGGAAGATGGGAAGTGGGAAGTAGAAGGGCAGAGGGAAGGAAGCAGAGTGTGGTGGGGGTTCAACAAGCAAGAGGTTCGAGAGAGGGAATGGCAAAGTTGAGGCAGGGAAGCAATGAGAAAGAGGATCAGCAAGCAGCAAGGTCTGAACAGAATCAAGGCAAAGCCATCGTTTCTTTTTTACTGTGAACATACACAGTAGCCACAAAATGCACAGCAAAAAATATGGAAGCAGCAGCCTTCGGGAACTTTCATAAATTTACAAATCTTGCTGAAAAGAAACTACATTTTTAGAATATCCCTGCGTTCTTATGATCAGCTAAGGAGAACATCTTTACTTTGTTCATCTTATCCAAACTGGTCAGAGTTATGGACACCTTGATCAGAACACCACTCCAATCCCCTCCAAACAGAGCAACTCGACCTTTTCCTGTAGCTAAATACCATTGTCCCTGGTAGCATTCTGGTAAATGTTTGGGCATCCGCCTTCCTAAAGCATGATGACCAGAATGCGACAGAATATTCTGCTTGTGACATGACCAAGATATATAGAGGTTCACCATAACTTTTGTATTAAATGCAGTTTTTCATGAAGGTCAACATCCCCTTTACTGTTCTAGCTACTCTCTCAATATCTCCTGCCACTTTCAAAGATCAGTGCATATGAATCCTCATGTTTAGCTTCCAGTTTGATCAAAGGGCTCCAGGGAAAGGATAGATAATGTTTCGCACTGGGGCACTGCCCCTTCATGAAACTCCATGTCATGAAGATGGCAGTGGATAGGACTCCTGAGCCAGGGCCCGCCCACTCTGACGGCTTTTCGTTCTTCTCTTATTCTCTTGCTCCTTTTTCTTCTCTTTTCCTTCACTTACAGCTTGTCCTGAGCCTGGACGATACCAGCGGTGGCGAGGGAGCCTAGCATGGACCTCGTGGGGGTATGGAGTGTAACGGTGGCTGTGGCCCAGCAGGATCCCGGATGGCAGTCAGCAGCGGTGGTCAGGACTGAGGCCTTGCGAGCGATGGTGAAGCCTGGGTGTGCCCAGGTAGGTCTTAGCCCAACATGGGGAGGTGGGAAGATTTTTTGAGGAAGCTGAGCTTGGAGTATCTGGGGGCTTATGGCTTAAATGTCAGACATTATAGTCCTTTCTTAACTTGTATTTCTTTATCCTCCTCCTTTTATGCTAAGAAGACTGTAGTGCTGAACTTTTAAACTTTTTTTTATTTTCCTATTTTGTAACTAAGACTTTGTACTTTGTATCTAAGATGGTGCCGTTGTACACTTTTCGCTGTACTCTTCTACCCTCTATTTGAGATACATAACAATAAAACCCAAATCTGAATTTGTCCTGCATGTTCTTTGTAAATGTACCATTAAATCCATACAGTTGGTTCTGACATAACGCGATAGTTCCGTTCTTGTGTGATCTCGCATTATAAGAAAATTGCACAATAGCCGCTCCATTTGAAATAAGGGCTCTGGAATTGTGTTATAGCTAATACAGGTAAGGAAAGTTTGCATTCTACAAATAGTGGTCTACATTCTTCATAAAGCCAGTATACGTTGAAGAAACGCATTTTATAGCGGAACCAACAGTATTGTCTTCCAATCCCTTCTGGACAATGCATTACTCTTCCTTGTAATAGATTAGATTCCCTACAGTGTGGAAACAGGTCCTTCGGCCCAACAAGTCCACACCGACCCTCCGAAAAGTAACCACCCAGACCCATTTCCTACCTATCACTGTGCACAATTTAGCATGGCCAATTCACCTAACCTGCACATCTTTGGGCTGTGGGAGGAAACTGGAGCACCCAGAGGAAACCCAGACACGGGGAGGATGTGCAAACTCCACACAGACAGTCATCCGAGGCTGGAATTGAACCTGGGACCCTGGTGCTGTGAGGCAGCAGTGCTAAACACTGCGCCACCATTTTTTTTGGTTCATTCTGCTACCCAGTCTCTTGTCCTGCTGTAGTCAATTGGTAGCATCTTCATTGCATGGTCTACTCCAACCCAAGCCTGGGATGGGTGACTATTTACCAAAAAGAACAGAGGTCTTAGTACTGACCTCGGGGCAACATCGCACCTTTTAACTGACCTCTGGGAAACATAGTTAAAAATCACACAACACCAGGTTATAGTCCAACAGGTTTATTTGGAAACACTAGCTTTTGGAGTGCTGCTCCTTCATCAGGTGGTTATGGAGTATACATAATCACCTGATGAAGGAGCAGTGCTCCGAAAGTTAGTGCTTCCAAATAAACTTGTTGGACTATAACATGGTGTTATGTGATTTTTAACTTTGTACACCCCAGTCCAACACTGGCACCTCCAAATCTGGGAAACATCACATCTCTTGATCTTTTCACTGCCTCCAATTAAATATGGAGAATGAGTGATGCCATTGTGCTGTGATGGCCGAGTGATATTATCACCAGACTGTTAATCCAGAGCTCTAGGTAATGTTCTGGGAACCTAAGTTTAAATCCCACCATGGCAAATGGTGGAATTTGAATTCAAATAAGAAAACACCTGATGACCATGAATCCATTGTCGATTGTCAGAAAAACCCACCTGGTTCACGAATGTCCTTTAGGGAAGGGAACTGCTGTCCTTACCTGGTCTGGGCCTACATGTGACTTCAGACCAACAGCAATGTGGTTGAATTTTAACTGCCCTCTGAGCAATTAGGGACAGGCAAGAAATGCTGGTCTAGCCAGTGGCACCGTCATTTCATGAATGAAAAAAAAACATTCATCTAGAATCAGGATCAAAAGTTTTGAAGTAAAATGTTAATTAATATAAATAAGTAGTGGATATTCCAATTAGTGTTTATTACCATAGAACAAAGTAATTCAAGATGAAGTTTTTAATCACAATTGGAGTTCTAGAGATTTTACAAAATGGAAAGAAGCGTTTTAACCTATCATGTCTGTACTGCCCATCAAATATTCATCTACTCCATCCCATTTTCAAGCAGTTGGCCTGTACTCTTGTCTGCTCTGATGTTTCAAGTGCTTATCTAAATAATTCAGTGAGGTCTTGAGGATTTTTGCCTCTACCATACCTTCAGGCCTTGAATTCTAGATACCCACGGAGCCTTTTCTCTTTACATTCCACCAATCTTTTTTTTCCCCCTGAAATTCCCTCTAAACCTCCTACTTGCCTTAAACCTCTGCATCCTGGTTTGTGATCTCTTTACAAAGGGGTGAAGATTTATTCCATCTACCCTGTGCGTACCCCTCAAAACTCTGTACACTTCCATCAGATTCCCTCTCATTCTTCTCTGTTTTGAGTCAAATAACCTCAGCCTTGTCTTGTCTTTCTTCAACGCTGAATTCTGGGAGAGTTATATCATTTTTTCTATGCTCATATAAAAAAAAAAGCAGTTGAGCTGGGACTGAGAGTTGAGGAAGCAAAGGAAACAAATGTTAATGAGGCCTGTTCTTTAAGCAGCAAAACTGCTAATTGTATCCTTCATTGTGTGGAATGTGGGTGGATGCTTGCACTCAATTTGGAGGCAGAGTTCATGAGGGGGCAAACATAATTGAAGATTTGGATAACCTGGAGCCAGAGGAACTTTACTATGTTCGTCCCATTAATGAAGGGTATTTAGCCCGGGACAGACTGAGCGAGAGCAGATTGTTTCTATCAAAAGACAGGATATGGAGCACAGAGTTCACAAGGGTTTATCTCCTTTTTACAATCACAAATGCAGAGAGCTGTGAATTATACAATTGTTGGGCTTTGAAGGCAGGTTGGAGGATCCTATAGCCAAAAGCTAATGGAAGGATCCTTACGAAATCTCATATCTTGGAGGAATAACTAGAAGACTGAGGAGAAATCAAAATAAACTGTTGGAATACATTGGTATTCCTGATTTGATTGCAGAAGTAAATGGACCTTCAAAACCTTGTATAAGGGATTTCTTGATTGCAATTAAGAGGGGAACTGGATTTAATCAAATCTTGACAGATTAGTGTTAAGTTAGCAGTGCTGGCTTGGGGTTTAACAAAACCAAACGTTAAAACATTGGCCGAGAATGAGTTGTACAAATAATTTTGAAAATTTGCGATTGCAATTCTTATTGAAGGAGTTTAAATAATACCCTATTATAGAACAATCCAGAAATGTCAGCATGATCTATTTGAACCTTAGAAGATCATTTATAAAAGTATGACTACAATTGGGGAAAAGTCAGAAGCGATTAATACGTTGAGTTTGCATTAAGATTGCTGTTGTTAAGGAGGACTGTGCAACGGAGTAGAGTAATGAAATCACTGAGCTGGTCATTGCTAGAAAATAGTAATATTTCCTCCAGATATGATTGGAATGGTTACATTGCAAAGGAAGTATCACATTTCATTTGCTTATTTAAAAATAGGTACTCGGTCTCAATTCATTATTGATTCCTCAGATATTTGATTTTATTTTCAAGGCTAACTAGGTAATTTGAAAAATAACAGAATGACGCAATTAAGTGAACACTTGAATAGAATCTTGATAGACTGTGTTTGCCTACAACCCTCTATGCTATTTCTCCAAAACGTTCTCTAACATCTTTCACAAAGCCAGTATTTTTAAATGGCGCAGTGTTGAATAATGGTATGTGAAAATATTTAACTTTAGTGCTTTATTTTTACATGCGTCAATAATCTTACAATTATTTCTAAATACACTGAATCTCTGAAGAGTTGCCAGCCAGATTACATGTTGCAAGACTGATGTTACCAACGCAAAACATTTTAATCTGAAGTTTGCACATGAGTGTTAGATTTTGGGATAAGGGTGAGATGAGTGGATAAATAAATTGGACAAGAGTTTATACCATGAAGTCAAGTTGAACAAAATGTGGAAGATCCTACTTATGTATAAATAGACTGCAAATGTCTTGGGTTTGCCAGGAGAATTAAATCTGACAGTGCTTGTTGTGGTTTGTAATTATAATCCCTTTGCTTCAGCAACAGGACCATTTTGAATGATTAGCCTCATTCGAATTGGGCCCCACAGCTAAAAATTGGAGACCAATTTTCCCAGGGTACCCTGGGTCGCCACTCAGTTGTGAGGTCGGGCCAAGAGTAGCCCCAGACTCTGGAGGGAGGGGGTGCTTCAATGGTGGCTGCAGAACCAGTGCTTTTTGACAGCCCAGAGGAGCAATCTTGTTCCGCAGAACCACTATCCCACCCCACACAGAAAAAATACAAAGAACATTAGGTCCTTTGTATTAATGGCTTTTGGTTAGGGTGAGCTGATAATGGTCTGGGTGGTGATGGTAATAGCTCTGCCCAGTTCAGCCTAAAAGCACAAACTAGCATTCAAACTATGTTACAGAACCTGGCTGTTATTTAAAATGCTAATGTGGGTAGAAGGGGGTTTGCTCAGTGGTAAGCTTTCATGAATACTGCCACCACCATAGAGGTGTGGAGGCCAAAAGATCTTCGCTTATCATTTCCAAGATGCTATTGTTCTCTTTTCGCTAGGCAGGAATCTCGAAAGATTAGCTCAGTTTTTTTTCTTCCTTTCTGTATAGTTAGGCTCAGGGAAGCCGACGGTCTATTGGTGTTATTACTGGACTGCTAATCCAGAGACCCAGGAATGTCTCAGGTTCGAATCCTATCACGGCAAATGGTGGAATTTGAATTCAATTAAAAAAAAGAAATCTGGGAATTAAGAGTCGAATGATGATCATGAAACTATTGCTGACTGTCAGAAAAATCCATCTGTCTCAGTAATGTCCTTTAAGGAAGGAAACTGCCATCTTTACCTGGTCTGGCCTACATGTGACTCCAGACCCAGAGCAATGTGGTTCATCTTAACTACTATCAGGGTAATTAGGGATGGGCAGTGAATACTGACCTAGCCAGCGATGCCGTCATCCCTGAATGATTATGTAATAAAATCTTTTGTTCTACACTAATTGCACTCTAAATGTATTTGCCCCAGCCAAATGTTCTGCAAATCCCTCTCATGGCAAGTAAAAAAGCCAACAGACAGCTGCATATTACAGCGTTGTAAGTTATAATGGTAGGGAAATCACATGAGGCATATCACCGTTTTCTTACAGGCATAGGTGAGGTCTTCCATGAGATAGGGATACTCAAAACAAATCCCTTGTATATCAGTAAAATATGTGACTTGGTTACAAATAAAAGAAGAGCTTAACCAAAAGAAAATTGCAACCTTACTCAGCCAATCAACCAATCAACTGCACTGATATCTCTCTCTCTCTTCCTCATGAAAAATTAACAGCCTTGAACAGAGAGACATTGCACCTTGTTGGGAGACAGTGCTGTCTTGCTTATGATGCTTTACTGCCAAACCCACTACAATGAAATACTGAGGGAGTGAAGCTCAACATTTAAGAGACAAGGGGGTGTTCTGGATTGAAGACTTACTGATGCTGTTTTTAGCCTCTCCCCATCCTGCGCCCCCTTCACTGACTATTCTTTGCTCTCTTGTGATTGCTCGATTCCGAAGATTCTGAATCAATGCACTAAATGGTCGTCTTGGCGCCTACAGCCATTAGAGGTTGTTGGAGGAAAGGGCAGCAATTTTGTTTGAGCAAACGGAGATGGCACAGACTATGTAACACAGACCTGTGGCAAACGTCAAACAGACCTAAACAGAGAGAGGGGGAAGGTGTACAGTATGTGCTAGAAATATAAATGAAGAAGAGTAACGGTTAATAGAAAGAGTGACACTCAGAGGCTTTAAAAAACAAGCACAGGGTTAGAGCAGTGCAATGCAGGTCATGGGGGAGAAAAAGCTGAAATCGATTGTTGTAATGTAAAAACCAGGCTTCTCTATGAAACAGAATTGAAGCCACAGTCAGATCAGCCATTATTTTATCAAATTAAGCAGCAGGTTCGAAGTGCATACAGTTACAATGTTTAAAAGACATTTGGATGAAGTTTGGAGGGAAATGGACCAGGAGCAGACAGGTGGGACAAGTTTAGTTTGCGATTATGTTTGCCATGGACTGGTTGGTCCAATGGGTCTGTTTCCATGCTGCCCTACTACTGATCCAAATTTGTCTGTTTGTATGCAAGGACACTGAGGTCAGAGTGACAGAGGAGCCTTGCAAGACTTTCAAATGTTTTGTATCGGCTTGATTCAATTATTTGCACCCTTATCCTAGATCCGAATGCTGTTGGTTCATGGTCTCATGCTTCACTGCAGTACTGAGGGAGTGTGCAATGGCTGAATGCTGCTAACTTCCTAATGGGATAAATGTAGGTTTGTATTCCAGAGGGATGTCATCCAATTGACTGAAGGGGCCTTTCATTCACTGCAATTTATTATGAAGCTGCACCCTTGATCTCATATTTCCAAATACCATTGAGCTCACCCTTAAAGTACCTCAGAAATAGTGGCAAAATCTTATTAAGAAACACAGCTGCAACATAAGTCAAACAGAGGTCGTACATGTAAACAAACTCAAAACTACTTGTGAGCAATGCCTCAATGAACACCTCATTTCCAATATGAGGCTCCCAAGGGATGGCCCACTCCCATTTCCCAGTCTCCTGTCGATGAGACTTGACTATCAGAGAAAATCAAAAGTGGATCTGAGAGATTTACTGTAGTCATGCATCAACGTTGCAGCTCAATCATGTTTCTATTTTTGTTAGGGATCTGTCTTTAACGTGGTCTGAGGTTTGGATTGAAATTTGACTGAGATATTGGATATGGGATTGAACAATTGTAATAAAAGATGAGAGGAGTCACCCTGCCCTCTGCTAATAATGTAGTTGATGTTAGCTCTGCAGAAAGGCAAATGGAACATCTTCAGCGACTATAAAAATGGCTTTGCTTGTGGTTTATTCCATTTTACAGATAGGAGATAACCTCACTTTTACTAAGTGAAATAGAGATAGAGCTTTCTACAATTTCTGTTGATTAAAAATTACTGTTGATCTTTCAAAGAACATTGAAGACCTTTCTTGATTTAAAACAATCTGTCTGTTAAAGACAGACACCCCTTGAATGGAGGAGGAGAAAGTGAAAACTGCAGATGCTGGAGATCAAAGTCGAAGAGTGTGGTGCTGGAAAGGCACAGCCAGTCAGGCAGCATCCAAGAGCTATGGGACCCTTCAATCACATGGGATCAATGTGGATTTCACCAGTTTCTCCATTTCCCATCCCCCACCTTATCCTAGATCCAATCTTCCATCTCCACACTGCCCTCTTGACCTGTCCATCTTCCTTCCCACCCATCCGTTCTACCCTCCTCTCGGACCTATCACCTTCACCCCCAACTTTATCTAACTTTCGCATTCCCAGCTACCTTCACCTCAGCTCCACCCCCCCTCCCCCTCCCATTTATCTCTCAGCTCCCTTGGGCTATCCCCTCATTCCTGATGAACAGCTTATGCCCCAAACGTCAATTCTTCGGCTCCTCTGATGCTGTCTGACCGGCTGTGCTTTTTCCAGCACCACACTCTTAGACCCCCCTGAACAAAGCTCTTGAATCCATAGTGTCATTACCTTTTTTGGAGGAGCAATCTGTCTCTGATCCACACTGGATGCTAGAGAAGGAAGGCTCAATACTGTATACAAGTCTGATACTACTTCGCATACAAATTAGTTCAGTGCTCACTCATAAAGAAAAGTCATCTGAAAAGCTCTGCAAGAAATTCAGATGCTAAATACTGGCATTGTATTAGCACCCATTTTTCTATGCATGTGATATTTGCATACGAAACCCTGACAATATTCCATTTAAGAAAGGCATTTAGCTACTGTCAGCCTCATCTTAATGTGGCAGCAGAATGATGTCTGAAGGTTGCAACTGGATTCTGTTGGCCTTTTATTTCCCCCAGCTGAAGGTTTTGGTTCTATCAATTGTGTTGATTTTCTAGAAGAAGCAGCTGACCCTGACCGAGTGTTGCAGACTGGCACGTTCAAAGGTCCAGGACTACGTGCTGAGAGATGCACTAAAGCTTGGGGCAGCTGCTGCCAAGGCACAATGAGGAAAGACCACTGTCTGAGGTCTCTCTGCTGAAGGTAAATGGGACTGTCCCAGTGCCTCAAAAGTAGGTAAACATAGTCTCGTTCAAGGAAGAGATGCCTTTAGTTGGTTTATTGGACAGAGTCAAACTCCAATGTTTTCTTGTTTCCTCATATGCTACTGTACAGAAAGGACTGTGTTTGTGACAAAACTTTTTTTATGAATAAAGTATATTTTGAAATTTTTAAACAATCAATTGTGGACGACCATTTAAGGTCTTTCTGTCAAAGTCCAATGGGGGTCCATTAGTTATCAGATCCTCCAGTGCCTCCAATATATGTAAATTTAGCCCTGTATAAGTAAGGAATCCCTTGTGATTTCTGTAACTGCAAGGAAAGCCAAATTCCAATATTTGTTTGTTTTTCACGTGCAAACCCTGTACTGAACTGCTTCAGCAACTGTGTATATAAAGATTTTTTTTATGTTAAAGCATATTTTTTGCAGTAAAAAGAATCAGTTGTGTCAGTTCTTCAGTCTTCCTGAGGATCAGTGTAAGTGAAGTTTTTGAGGGCAGCTAGTTTTGAGATAGAAGCCAAGACCGGGTGCTGGAAGTTGTTTGAAATCAGCCGAAAATCCCGAATACTCGGCCAGCAATTTCTCTTCAATTTGAGCTTGAAGTGAATGTTAATTATGGTGTAGAATTTTAATAGGTGCAAAGTAAAACGTTTTTTCAGGATTGACGACAAATACAGTATTTAAACTAAAACATTGAGGAGAATACTTAACGTAACAAAACAGAACTTTCAAATTTCCAGTTGAATAGCTTTGCACAGTTAAGGAGTTGAAATAGTGCTACTTTGCCTGATTATTCGTACCTGCAGAATTGTCTCGAGTGATTCATGTTTGAGCCTGCTTTGATATTGCCTTTATCAGGGTCATAGATGGTCGTAGCTCTGGCATAGGCACCTCCGAGAATAAAGACAAAACCATTGAGCGTCACTGCAGGGGCGTACTTGTTATCTGTTGATTGAACAAAATAAATCACTTGAAATAAATTTATTTCACGTGGAATTGTGTCACGTCATTTCTTTTTAATTCAGATACACTTAATTCTGAGATATTATCTTGATATAATGAGCAGAGCATCTGAGAGCGGAAGATTCTTTCCAGGATATTTTGATGCATGGCTCTGCTTCCACCTTGGACATTTTCACATATGCCGCAATTATTATTGCAGTGGGAGCATGCTGCAAAATGTCAGAATCAACAAAATAAATAGTGAATACTGAAATGATAATGGGGCAAAATTAATCATTGGGTGTATACCAAAATGGGCACAACAGATCTGTGGTGGTCTGTTTTATACCCGATTCTGTTTTGCATTGGAGGAATATTTTGCTGCAGGTTGATGGAGGGAGGCGATAGGGGTGGTGGAAAGGGCGGGTGGCATAAAAAAAGACAGCAATTCATTTCTGAGTAAAATTCTAAGCAGGATTCTTTGCAAGTTGCAGGACCTGAATTAACAGATCTGCACATTCAAAGGCACCAGCTGGGTCTGAAGCTGAACTTTTCCTGCCTAATGGAAGGTAAGCCCCTTTAAAAATGGTGGCAGCTGCAGGAGAAGCACAGACAGAGCAGGAAGTGCAGCATCACTATTGGTTATGCTTTACCTCCTAGTGTGAGTCAAACAGGACAAAGTCAAGTTGGCTTGCCTGTGCATGACATGCTCCCAGGAAATTGATCGATGTGGTAACTTCAGAAGAATGAAGAAAAATATAGTTGCACAGATTTTCTGCTGATCAGTCAGTCAGTCATTCCTGCACTGTAAATGGGAATCACACACGAAGATCCTGCAGAATTCAGATCATAGCACACTCCAAAGTAATCACCCGAAAAGCTGAAGATTCCATTGGGCAATTCCACTATACCTGGAAGACCAACAAATTTCGGGCAGACCAAACAGCGTCTTTCACCGAGTTGATGGTCCTCCTGGTGCAGTTGATGTTTGTCTCAGTGTGAGTCCTGGGGGAACAGACCGTAGAGCAGAGAGTCCTGCATCACAGAGCTGTTCGGAATAAACCTTGAGAAAAACATCTCTCTTTAGACTTCCTTTGCAAAGGCACATTCCAGAAGGAGATGTGTGGCAGTCTCAATCACCCCCTCCCTCAGCTGCTTCAAGGACAGTGTGTGGTGGGACAGACAGCCTGGGATAGCCTTGTTCAAATGAGAGATATTTGTTTAGATTACAATCAGAATCCAGTGCTTGTGTGTCTCCTTGATATGCTACTGTACAGAACCAAAATGCATTTGTGACTATCCGTAAAGAGTTTTTTATGAATAAAGTATATTTTTGAAATTAAAAAGGAATTCCACTACACCTGGAACTCTCAGACTTTGGATGGTTCCTATGCAATTAAGTAAAATAATTACTCGTGAAATGTTAGACCATCAAATGCATAGTGCAACTCCTAACAACTATTAAAATGACTGCGTCCTTATCTCATACAACCCAACTACACCTTGTCCAGACGACTTACACTCCAGTTTCTGGCCCAACTCGGCCCTCTGGGATCATACATGCATAAAATCAGTGAGACTTATCATTAGCTCCTAATCATTAATTTAATCCTCTTATATATTCCATATGTCTGCTCTGGCCTGTGCATGTATTTTAATGTCAGTTAATAATTTCGATAGTACATGCGTAATTTTAATTGTAGTTAATCATATGTTATACACAAAACTAAGGGATCTAATTTTGGATACTTTCAAATAAGAAATACTTGTGGACATTTGTGTGTTTGAGGAAGAATTTCAGTACACGCATTTCACCCTGCCACAACAAAACATTTCTATTGCTGAGAATTCAGAGAGTGCAAGGTGTGTTACAATATTTATGCGATAAACTGCGCTGACTTAATGTGAAATAAATGTGTATTTCATATGTGGTTTGATTCCATCTATCTCCATTTCCAAAAGGTGTTCCTGAAGGGAAACATTTTCAGTTAGAGACTGCAAGGTGAAAGGAACATCGGAAGAGTCCTTCGGCTAGGGAATGTGGCTCACAGTTAACCTATGAGCAAAGGACAGAAAATTGGAGAAGGGGTGATGAGATGGATTTAAAAACCCCTCAGTCTTCAGCAGTGCACTCAGATGTGTGACATACACCTCAAAAAGTAGCTTGCTTGATTAAACAAAAAAAGCCAAATGAACTTCATCTCTTATCTTTTCCTGCAATTAAATCACACTGCTAGCGTTTTCTGACAGTTCCCATATCTTTATCTGGTTAGTACAGTTATGGAGAACAATATTTGTACCTGGAGGTTTATTTATTTATTGTACTTCTCACTGTAAAACACATGTGACAATAAATCATTCATTCATTCATTACTGAAACTAATAATGCAGCTCTAATCACTATGTTTCTGAATGATGATTGTTAGTGGGAAGCTAGCATGGAAAGCCATAGATTCATATACACCATGAAGGTAGGAGCTGAGCAGAGAGCAGCAACTTGGAGATGAACATGATTGTGACCTAAATAACTCATTCTTCAATTTCCACTCTGTCTTTCTGCTTTCATCCTCGTTCTGCTTTCAAATTTACACAATCAATAAATTAACATTGATTAACATTCAGAGAATGTAAATAAGTCATTTGCATAATAATCAAGGATTATTTAAATAATAATGTAGTTCTTTTGTATAATTCTATCTCTGTATTCTGCTGTTTCAGCAGGTAACCAAAACCCATGAAGCTGAAATGCCACTTGTGATTGAAAAGGACGATAAGGGATAATAATTAGCCAGCTAAATCTCATTGGGGTTCATATGAAACATTGATGCAATACTATGCCTTGCTATCTTACCACTTATTATAAAAGTTAGTGGCTGCCCTTAATCTAGTTCAATGATTTCTGAAATGTAAGAATTTGTCCCATTCTCTGCTCTCACAGATTCTAGAGAATGTCTCTCTGAATACAATATTTAAATATTTTACATAGTGGGGAAAAAATTCAAGGTGTCTGAACAAGAACTAGTGGCTGCACAAAATCCTCCTCTTACTCACAATGTTTTAAATTTTTTTGGCACAGTTATTCTTCCCTGTTTAGCTTTGCTTTGTGTTGTATCGAGTAAAAGAAAATGGCTCAAGATGATGCATCAATTGACAATGAGCCCATGGACGTTTGCCATCGGACAGAGTAGGAATGAATGAGTGATTTCTTATGCAAACCAGAAGCATAATGATACACCAACTTTTCATCTGTTTTCTGGTCTGATTTAACAGAAAGATAAATGGCCTTGAAATTCCATGAGGGTTGTAATTCCAGCAGAAATACAACGCACTAAAATTCCAAAACACTGAGCCCCATAAAGTTGTACCGTTGATTTTTTAAAAATGGTGGTGAGAACAGACATAGAATTTCACAGCCATGTCATTCAAGTGAAGGAGTTGCTTATAACCTGCAAATCTAATAGGGGAAATGTAGATTCTGGTGCTTTTTCTCTGCTATAATGTTTGCACCTCTTAACTGACGCAATATTTGGGCACCTTTGCAGAGGCCCTTGTGCAGAAATTTTTACTTTACCTATCATAGGTGATTCAATGAAAGTCCATGTGTTTGTTTGAAGGACATAGGATTGTAAAACTCCAGCTGCCCGTCCTGCCTCATTCACGCCACCGAACACATAGATTTTGCCACCGCATACAGTTGCGGCCGCAGAGTGCACAGCTTTGGGAAGTGGAGACACTGTTTCCCACTGGTTGGTAATTGTGTCATACCTGGAAGAGTAGAATTTTCAAGCATCATTAACCACTACCTGCAGTGATTTGACAGCTACTTTTCTATAAATGCTGAGTGTATGCTGCTATTACACAATAAATAACATCAATTTTGCCACTCAAAGAAAAGCAATTCAATTGAACAACTGTGCCTGTAACAGCCAATTACATCCTGAATGTCTGTATGATGCTAATATACAGTACTTATTAACACATTACACTGAAGGATTTTAGATTTGTGTTGCTTCACCTTATTTTTTTGTCCTTGATGGCTACTTGCCACCACTTTTAGCTATTCTGGGACAT
This sequence comes from Chiloscyllium plagiosum, assembly GCF_004010195.1. Lineage (NCBI taxonomy): Eukaryota > Metazoa > Chordata > Chondrichthyes > Orectolobiformes > Hemiscylliidae > Chiloscyllium > Chiloscyllium plagiosum. The sequence goes on along the minus strand of NC_057712.1, from coordinate 10,261,004 downwards.
GGAGTAATCCAGGGTTAGAGGATTTGACCTTTTGGGAGAGGTTGAATAGGCTGGGGCTGTCTTACCTGGAGCGTCGGAGGTTGTGGGGGGGGGGGGGGGGGGTGACCTTATATAGGTTTATAAAATCATGAGTGGCATGGATAGGATAAATAGACGAGATATTTCCCCTGGGGCGGGGGAGTCCAAAACTAGAGGGCGCAAGTTTAGGGTGAGAGGAGAAAGATATAAAAGAGATCTAAGGGGCTGCCAGAGGAAGTGATGGAGGCTGGTACAATTACGACATTTAAAAGACATCTGGATGGGTAGATGAATGGGAAGGGTTTAGAGAGATATGGGCCGGGTGCTGGCAGGTGGGACTAGATTGGATTGGGATATCTAGTTGGCATGGATGAGTCGGACCAAAGGGTCTGTTTCCGTGCTGTACATCTCTATGACTCTATGACTATATCTGTTCTGTTTTGTCTGTTCCATAATGGAGTAAATCATCAGAAAATCACCATTATTCTATGACTGAAGTCTAACATCTTACACCAGTGCTCAGCACTCAGTTCCAAGTTTTGAACTCAACATTTTCTTCAAGACCATATGATATAGCAGAAGATTTGGGCCATTCAGCCCATCGGATCTGCTCCACCATTTGATCATGGCTGATATGTTTCTCAATCCCATTCTCCTGATAACCTTTGATTCCCTTATTAATCAAGAACCTGTCTATCTTTATGCTAAATTCTCAAAGACCTGGCCTCCACAGCCTTCTGTGACTAAGAGTTCCACAGTTTAACCACCCGATAACTGAAGAAATTCCTCCTCACTTCAGTTTTAAAGAGTCATCTCTTCATCTGAGACTTTACCCTTTGGTCCTAGTCTCTTCTACCAGTGGAAGCATCTTCTCCATGTCCAGTCTATCCAGGCATCTCTATTCATGTTATATATTATCTATCTGGATGAAGGAACTGAGGACATTGTTGCTAAGTTTGCAGAAGACACAAAGATGGGTAGCAGGTCCAGTAGTGTTGAGGAAGCGGGGAGGCTGCAGAAGGACTTGGACATGTAGACAACTGGCCAAATAAGTGGCAGATGGAATACAACATGGGAAACCAATTCGGTAGAGATGTAGATTATATTCTAAATGAGGAAAGGCTTCAGAAATCTCAATCAAAAAGGTATGTGGGGGTCCTAGTTCAGGATTCTCTTAAGGTTAATATGCAGGTTTAGTTGGCAGTTAGGAAAGCAAATGCAATATTAACATTCATTCCAAAAGAGTTAGAATATAAGAGCAAAGCGACTCTATGACTTTATGCACTAATGAGTCTGTATAAGACTCTGGTTAGACTGTATTTGGAATTTTGTGAGCAGTTTTGAGCCCCGCATCTAAGGAAGGATGTGCTGGCCTTCGAGGGGGTCCAGAGGAGGTTTACAAGAATGATCCTGGGGATGAAGGCCTCATCAAATGTGGAGGGGTTGAGGACTCTTTGTCTCTACTGGATTTCTATATTCTATGTCTTTACTCTATTTCTAAGATTAGTTTTTGGATGATAATCAGTTTCACAAGGGGCCATTGAGAAGTGACTTGCGAAGTGTGGTGAGAAGGTATAGAATCAGCAATGAAGATGGCAGTGTGGGGGGTCTTTTCAATACAACAGAATCCTCCTGGCAGCAGAGAAGGTGAAGTTATTTCCACATCCTGTGGCCATTGAACCTTTAAGCGATCAATTAGTGCCCCCCACCCCCCCCCTTCCGGGACTGTCAAGCAATCTCTATCTGGGCTCTGGAGGGAAAGCTGCCTGATTAGATCTTCTGAAGCCCATGGATTGGTCTCCCTAGCAGCAGATAGAACACTTGCCCTTACAAAACAATGCCCAATCTTTGCTGGGGTGTGCTTGATATAGATCAGATTAGATTAGATTACTTACAGTGTGGAAACAGGCCCTTCGGCCCAACAAGTCCACACCGACCCGCCAAAGCACACCCACCCAGACCCATTCCCCTACATTTATCCCTGCATCTAACACTACAGGCAATTTAGCATGGCCAATTCACCTAACCTGCACATTTTTGGACTGTGGGAGGAAACCGGAGCACCCGGAGGAAACCCACGCAGACACGGGGAGAATGTGCAAACTCCACACAGTCGGTTGCCTGAGGCGGGAATTGAACCCGGGTCTCTGGCGCTGTGAGGCAGCAGTGCTAACCACTGTGCCACCGTGCCGCCCACACGGGCCCAATGGCACTCCTGGTCCCAATGGAACTGGTGAGACTGGAGTCATCGCTAGTCCAATGATTTCCCCAATGAGACAGGAGTCCCTTTGGCAGGCAGTTAATTGTCCAATTGTTGCAAAATCTGGTTGGGACCCCTGGAGGCACCCATCTTGCCCACCATCACAAGTCAAAATAGGCAAGGCCCCTGGATCTCCTAATTACAATCAGGCAGTTTGGAGGGAAAGACAGTTTCCATTAATGCATTAGGATAAATTATATTCCACCCTCGTAGCTGCCAACTGATGAGCACCACTGGGTAAGGCTGAGAACTCATTGTGGTATTTGCACAGCTCATTGGGTAGCACAGATCTACGCCATCTGGCACTCTTCACTGAGATCACTGGAGCAAACATGGTGGGAACACCAAGTTAATAAAGTGCAACAACGATAAATGTGTGGTGGGAAGATCTTGCTGGAAAGAACTGGGAGGTCAGCTGGTTGGGTGGACGAATGAAAGGATTCTTCAAATACAAATACAATGATGACAAAAAGTTGTGCCACAGGTTACCAAGGTTGTGAAAGAAATAAACCAAACACTAGATTGTATTCACAGTGGGATGGAGTTAAAAAGTAGATAGTTGTGCTAAACATGTTATGAATATTTGTTAGACCACACTGGAAAACTGTGTGCACTTCTGTCACCATTTGCAAACCTTTCGGAAGAGCACAGTTTTACGGGCTGGTGAGAAGCAGTGGAATAGAGTGTCTATGTGGAATAACTTCAATCACTGAAATCATTCTGTTCTGTTTGGTTCTGAAGTGGTTAATGTTCATGTTACATTGGCTCCACCCACTCTATTGGTGTTACACACAATTTGTGGGTCAAGACAAAGGTCACTCCATTTGCTCTTAGAGAAGGCAGATTGTATAAGTACTAGCTCCTGAATACCATGTTATTATACCTGGCCATATGTAGTTATACTTTAGTGTTATCTTGCAATAAACCTTGTTATCTAAGTACATATCTTTTCTGCAGACACTCTACCCCTAATCACAAAGCCAAGAATGACTTAAGGCAGCAAACTGCTTCAAACAATCCTCACCTTGTACCACATGTTGGTAAAAGCGGAAAATACCACAAGGTGCCTGCAGTAGTGTCTGGGGAAAATAACACTTCTACACAGGTCTGAACACAAACATCTAACAAATTATTTGACATATAATTTATCAATTTTAACCAAAATTGTCAGCGAGTCTTTACAGTTGGTAAATTGCAGACATAAAAAAGCTTGAAGTCACAAGTGCAAATTCTTTTCCTCTGCATGATGTTTTATCAAGAAGCTTGATGGGGTAAACACCAAAACTTTGTTTACTGAATGGCAATGCAGTGTTGAGGGGAGATATGGTCAACTCCTGTTCCTATTTCTTATGTTCTTAACCAGAACTGAATTGAAACAGCACTTTCAAAGATGACAGCCTAGCAGCACAAGTGCTATTAGAGTACAAGTTTATCACAACCAAGATCAGATAATACAATGCACCAGACTAACTTCAGTGACATTGTCGTTCTTTGTTTACTTACTGTTGTCTAATTAATCCTACATTGTGAATATTTTCATATTTGTCTTGTTAAAATATGCAATCAAAGAGAACTTTCCCAAATATGCATTGAAAGAAAATCATGAATGAACATTTTTACTACTTTTACATCAGTAATATGGCTATTATTTTTCACATTAAAGTCATAGTCACAGATTAATACAGCATGGAAACCAATCCACACCAACCATGTCCCCAGAATAAACTAGTCCCACTTGCCTGTGCTTTGTCCATATCCCTTCAATCCTTTCCAATTCATTAATTTATCCAAAAGCCATTCTTTACTGTACTTGAAAATTTCACTTCCAAGAACGTTTTCCGTGAAAGGTTTGCCGGTCCTTTTCCAGGTTTTTCCTGTCCACTCTTAAAATGGAAACTATCTTTGCAAAGAGACTAGAGAAACTGAGTTTGTACTCACCAGAGAAGATTAAGGGGAGATTTAATAGATGTATTCAAAATTATGAGGGATTTTGAGTAGATAAGGAGAAACTGTTCCTACTGGCAGGAGGCTTTTTAACTCAAGGAAACCAGTTTAAAATAGTTGGCTAAAGAACATGCAGGAAGAGTGGGAGAATTTCTTTTACCAGTTTATGATCTGGAATGCACTAAAGGCGATAGGTATACACCTGAAAATAAAGACAACTATGGGCTATGGGAAAAGATCATGAGAGTGGGATTAATTGAATCACGATTTTAAAAGAGTCAACAGGGGTATAATAGGCCTGAACAGCCCTGTGCAATTCCACATAAAACTTTGATACCATCACTACATCTTCCTGTTAGCTATGGTTGTTTCCCCAAGTTTTCCAGGTGTTAGTGTAGTGAACCTTCTCTGTGGAAGGAGTGTCCTCTCAATGCTAAGCACTGGAAAGTGCTCTCTAAATCTCTCTCCTCCTGTAATGCACCCCTAAAAATGTAATTCTTTGACAAAGCTATGGATCACCAGTCCCATTATTTCCTTATGTGGCCCAGAGTTGGATTGCAACATTAGAGTTGCTTATCAGTTTCTTACGTCTGCTTTTGTCCACTTATCTAACATTTAGCACTTCAATATCCAAGTTAAAAGCTTTACGCCTAAAACCAAAAGTCATATTTTAAAATGCATGAATTAGATATTTGCAACCATGTGACTCTTTTGAGGCTTGAGTTTGGTTGAATGAACTGGTGTCTAAATATAGCCAAATATTTGAAATCACTGATGCAAGAAAGACATTAGATGGATAGATTAAAATAGATGAGAAAGTGATATGTCATTAATAGATTACTTTTATTGCGTGCAGTGTACTTCAATATCGCAAAGAAATGAAACATGCCATGTCATCAATGTTTGAAGGATTGATGGATATAGCCAATGTTTATTCTTTTGAAAATATTGGAAACATTATATTTTCACTATCTATTAGCTCAGTCATGTGTTCTCAAAAGCAATTTGGAATGCGGCCAGATTTATTCTGTTATGTGAGTTGCTGAATTTGCAACATAAAACAAAATAAAACTTCATCAATGATTTATTCATTGCACACCCCCGTGGTCAATTCTTTAATTAAATCTCACAATGATGACCTTAAACTAATTTAGCTACAATGATGCATGTTTTAAACTGGCTAATGTGGTAGATGGAAAAATAATGGTGCAGCTGCAACCATCATTCTGTTCCGTGACCAAGTCTTTAAAAAGGATCCATCAGAAAGCTGTTCTGCAGTTCATTGCTCACGTATAATTGGATTCCTGACACCTTCATATGCTAACAATCGCCGAGACAACAAAATAATCCATCTGAAATTGTCATCTTAAATAAACAATTCATTCCCACAATGACAATACATAACTTGGAAATGTGGATCAACAGCAAAATACTGCCAATCCTGGAATTCTGAAATGAAGTTAATATGTTGGATAATGCTCAGTGGGCTGTTGAGGCGGTCAATGACCCTTCATTGGGTTCTATGAATTCAATGTCAACATTTTTAAAATAAAAGCAAAGAAAAGCTTTCTAAGACTTCACTATTCGTAACAAATTGAAGAATTTGTAATATCATTCAGCAGTGCAAGCTGCTGTAATCCTTGAAAATATATATCCTTAGTTGCCATAACATTCTGCAAATGTAGACTGTACTCCACATAGCATTCATAACCACCAACAAACTGCACGCCTGTCTTCACAGGCTGCTAGGCAGTAACGTGTGGACAAATGTTTTAGAGGGAAATTTGGCTACAGGATAGGGCACAGAGACTTATTATTGTTGGGAAATTGCCTATTCTGCCAGGGCACAGAGCTTATTCATTCTCTTCAACAAATTAACAGCACTGCAATTCCAAGATAGGAATCTACTCAGGCATGAAAGATGAATCTGCTTAAATGACGTTAGACTGTACTCCACATAGCATTCATAACCGACGGCAGAAATTTAAAAAGGAGGTCCTTAAGGGTAGTAATATCTGGATTACTCCCAGTGCTACGAGCTGGTGAGGGCAGGAATAGGAGGGTAGAGCAGATGAATGCATGGCTGAGGAGCTGGTGTATGGGAGAGGGATTCTCATTTTTGGATCATTATAATCTCTTTTGGGGTAGAAGTGACCTGTTCAAGAAGGACAGATTGCACCTAAATTGGAAGGGGACTAATATACTGGCAGGGAGATTTGCTAGAGCTGCTCGGGAGAATTTAAACTAGTAAGGTGGGAGGGTGGGGGTGAGACCCAGGGAGACAGTGAGGAAAGAGATCAATTTGAGACTGGTACAGTTGAGAACAGAAGCAAGTCAAACAGTCAGGGCAGGCAGGGACAAGGTTGGACTAATAAATTAAACTGCATTTATTTCAATGCAAGGGGCCTAACAGGGAAGGCAGATGAACTCAGGGCATGGTTAAGAACATGGGACTGGGATATCATAGCAATTACAGAGAC
>NC_057712.1:10226143-10251631 GCF_004010195.1 Chiloscyllium plagiosum | reverse complement strand
ATGAGGGGCATGGATAGGATAAATAGACAAAGTCTTTTCCCTGGGGTGGGGGAGTCCAGAACTAGAGGGTATAGATTTAGGGTGAGAGGGGAAAGATATAAAAGAGACCTAAGGGGTAACTTTTTCACGCAGAGGGTGGTACATGTATGGAATGAGCTGCCAGAAGAAGTGGTGGAGGCTGGTACAATTGCAACATTTAAGAGGCATTTGGATGGGTATATGAATAGGAAGGGTTTGGGCCGGGTGCTGGCAGGTGGAACTAGATTGGGTTGGGATATCTGGTCGGCATGGACAGGTTGGACTGAAGGGTCTGTTTCCATGCTGTACATCTCTATGACTCTAGGTTAAAAGCTGGGGACTGCGCACTCATTAGATGTGTAGATATGCTTTGAAGCACTCTTGCATTTTTCCTTGCATTTGTTTAGATTGCAGGAAAGAAAGGAGACATTTTTGAAAAAAAAAACTTAGATCTACACAGCATCTTTCATAAGCATAGGACAATCCAAATTGTTATACAGTTAAAGAAATATCCTTGAAATGATATGTTTGGAATGCATAAAGCTACAACAGCCAATTATACATGTCAAGGTCCCACAAACAGCAATGGGATTGTTTTTGTTCCAAAATATTAATGCCAATTACGAGATAAATAATGACTAGGAGACAACTCCTCTGATCTTCTACTAAATGCTCACAGCGAAATCTTTGATGTTGGGAGAGGCCCTTGAAAAAACACTAATGTGCTTCTTGTGTCTGGAAACCGTCCATTAGGTACTAGACCACTCGGATCTGACAAGACCAATGACCCTGTGTTTTTAATATCAGCAAACTGAACTAATTTGGAATAATAAATAACTTTCTTAAGAAGCGTCTACTTGCAAAGAGATATCTGACAGTAAGTCCTGTGCACCTGTCTGTCACTGGGGTCAAAGATTCAAGGGTATAATGCCTTTTCAGTGAACATACTGTACACAATTCATTTATACAGCCGAAAAACAATTTAGCTCAAATTTCGATACATCTTTGTGGTATTTTCTGTGGGCCAGAAATAGTAGACTAGAGTAGAGTAATTGTATTTGTCCTTTACACCATATACAGCTGGCACAATGAAAACAACACAGTGTTCCTCCAGGACCAAGGTACTGTATGAACATACAGACTACATGAGAGTACAGTCATACTTGGGCAGCATAAAGTGCATAGAGAATTTCAAAACACGCAAGACAGCACAGTAATTCCTGACAAGACAAGATAATAGGCACTGTGGTGGACAAATTATAATGAAACAATGAATGATCATTAATAAAGCAGGGGGACACGGTGGCTCAGTGGTTAGCACTGCTGCCTCATGTGCCAGGGACCTGGGTTCAATTCCTGCCTTGGGCAACTGTCTGTGTGGAGTTTGTACATTCTCCCCGTGTCTGCGTGGATTTCCTTCAGGTGCTCCGGTTTCCTCCCACCGTCCAAAGATGTGCAGGTTAGGTGGATGCTAAATTGCCCGTAGTGTTAGGGGTAAATGTAGGGGAATGGGTCTGGGTGGGTTGCTCTTCAGAGGGTCGGTGTGGACTTGTTGGGCCAAAGAGCCTGTTTCCACACTGTAGGGAATCTATTCTAATCTAATCAATCTAAAAAAGTCATCTGAAAATTCATCATACAGTATACATTTAGAATAGGAAACATTACGTGCCCCTAAAGTTGTTGGAATATAGAGGTGATCGTGGTACAGGGAGGGTAAGTATCACCTTAATGACCAATCGCACACAAGCAGACTCTCTCACCAAAGATATGAAAGGATTAAGAAATAAACAGTGGCAGGCCTGGCAAGGGAGCTGAATGAAAGGGAATGAATTCAATGTCAAGCCAGCCATAGAAGGAAGGAAGAAAAGGTTGGATTTCGTGAGATAGCAGAAGCAGATCATACAACTCGCAATTGTTACTCCATCCAACATGGTCATGGCTGCTCACCTGACCACTCCCCATATCCTTTGATTCCCTCAGACATCAAAGAGTTTTCTCTCACCTAAAATACTGATAGCAATAGAAGATCCACAGTCTTCTGGGATAAACATTTTGAAAGACATTCAATCCCCATTTCAGTCTTAAATGAACATACCCTTGTGCCGTATTCTAGATTCCCCAGTTCGGGAAATGAATTCTGTGTCTACCCTGTCAAACCCTTTCAGAATGTTGTCTGCTTCAATGAAATCAACTCTCATTTTTCTAAACTCCAGGGAATATAGATCAATTTACTCACCTCTGATCATAAGACAATGCTGTCACCCCAGTGCCAATCTATAGAACCTTTGCTGTAATTACCTCCAATGCAAGTCTGTCCTTCTGTAAATTAGGGGACTAAAACTGCACAAAGCATTCCTCACCAAAGCCCAGTAAACTTCAGCTATGATTTCCTTATTCTTTACTCCAAGTCTTATTGCAACAAAGGCAAACAGCTCATTTGCCTTTCTAATTGTTTGCTTTATCTGCAAAACATTTGTTCTTATATCCAAGTCACTCTGAACATCAACATTTACAAGCTGCAGACCCTTCAAAAAATTTGCCTTTCAATTTGCATGAGTAAATAAACTCATGCTTCCCGCATTATACAATACTTGTCACTCTGTTGCCCATTCATTTAACTGGTCTCTAGTTCTCTGCAGGTTCTTTGTGTCCTCCTCACAGCTTGTGTTCTTATCCAGTTTTGTATCATGAACAAACTTGATATATTAATCTTGGTCTTTTCATCAAAGTTATTGATATAGACTGTAAATAGCTGAAGCACTAACACAAATTCTTGAAGCACTCTTAGGTACAGCCCGTCAACATAAAACTGCCCCACTTACCCTTATTCTCTGCTTCATTTCCCGTAACTAATCCGCTTTCTGTGCTAGTACATTACCGCCATATCCATGAACCCTTATCTTGTGTGTTAACCTTTTCTGTGGCATCTTACTGAAAGCCTTTTGGAAATCCAAGTAAATTACACCCACTGCATTACACCTCCCCACTCCCCCCATTACCTTCCCCTTTAGCTAGCTGACTAGTTACAATCTTGGGTGACTGCGCGGAGTTTGCATGTTCTCCCTGTTGTTGTGGGTTTCCTCTGGGTGCTCCAGTTTTCTCCCACAGTCCAAAAATGTGCATGCTAGGTGGATTGGCCATGGGGAATGTAGGGTTACAGGAAGAGGGAAGGGGGATGGATCTGTGCGGGGTGCTTTTCAGAATGGTGGTGTGGGTTGAATGGCCTGCTTTCACACTGCAGGGAATCTATGAACTTCCAATCGGCTGTAATTTTCTACAAACTGGGAAATCTTAGAAACTCATAATCACTGTCTCTGCAGTTAGGTCTTTTAAAACGCAAGGTTACAGGCCATCAAGTCATAGAGATTTGTTACATTTTGGTCCAGTACAATTCTCTAACATGTGTTTCTCTGTCAAAATCACATAGTTCAAAGGGGAATTAGATTGTCAATTAATAAAATTAACTCCATCTGATGAGTTTAGTAGACTTTGTGCAAACGCAGAAACCTGATGACAATCACAAGAACAGGAATCTGATGACTCGATGGGCCAAATGGCCCATTTCCATGCTGTCGGGATTCTATGAACTAAGCCAAGTCCCTGAAATCCTTAATACTGACTTAAAATTACCATGCTAGGAATCCACCTCCCAGTATCCACAAACTGACTAATAGCCCAGATGAAATTAATCACCACACTATGTTTCTGTCATTTGAGCTTATTCATGATTTCTTTGCAGCAACTCTTCAAATGAATGCTTTGATATAGCCTGGTTTTGAAATTTTTAAATATTAAAAATTATTCAATTAGGTAAGAAACTAAAGGAACTAATGAAAGTTCTGCATAGTTTCATAAAATTAATTTTAGTGCCTTAAAATCAGAATACCCACACGTTGTGGTCCAGACATTTATTAAAAATTATTTTTCTGTAATAAACATATTTTTACTGTAATAATAAAACTACAAGTTTCTACTTTTAATACTGTGAATAGAGGAACATTGTTCTACTACACTGCCTGTATGGGCTGGTACATGGATGATTTTATGTTTGTGATTGTGATTCTGCAGGTCACGGGTTGTCACTATTTGAACAACAATGGTGACAACTTGTCCACCAAACCGTATTATACTTTGAACCACAACAGGTAGAAAGTGAGGACTGCAGATCAGAGTCACAAGTGTGGTGCTGGGAAACCACAGCAGGTCAGGCTGCATCCGAGGAGCTTGAGAATCGATGTTTCGGGCATATGCCTGAAACGTCGATTCTCCTGCTCCTCGGGTGCTACCTGCCCTGCTGTGCTTTTCCAGCACCACACTTTTGACTTTAAACCACAACATCTTAATAATGACAGAGTGTAGCAGCAGGGAAAGGAATGCCAGCAATTCCTGCTCTTCAAATGCAAGCATCTCATGGGCCACCGACCCAAAGGAGGGCACAATGGCCTCGCGGTATTATCAGTAGACGATAAATCCAGAGACCAATGTAATGTTCTCAGGAAATAGGCTCAAATCACACCACATTCAATAAAAATCCAGATTTAAGAGATTAATGATGACCATTTTTGGATAAAAATTGTCAATTTTCAGAAAAGCTCACCTGGTTCACTAATATCCTTTTGGGAAGGAAACTGCTATCCTTTCCTGGTCTGGCCTACATGTAACTCCTGGTTAACTCTTAATTACCCTCGGGCAATGAATGCTGGCCTAGCCAGCCGCACTCACATCCCATGAATGAATACAAAATCAATCAGCAGAGAAATAACCTGTTCAGTCAAATGATGTCATCCTCAAATCCAAGGGCAGTTGATTAAGTATCAGAAACTCAATGCATACTAAACAAAGAGTGCAATTTCCAAGACAATTTGCATCCCGATTCTTGCCTATGCCAAGGTGGAAATTCCACTCAAGTCCTGGGATTAAGAGCAATTATGAGCAATATTTATGCAAGTATATATGTTACAATGCAGGTTTAAAAGCTGGCGTACTTTTTAAGAGCAGTTAAGTCAAAGATAAGAGTACGCCCAATGATTTTAAGTGTTAATGTATCATGTAGCATGGTCATCTGAAATAATAAACTACAGTAGTCCCACACGTACCCGCGGGGGATGAGTACCAAGAACTAACACAGAAGCCCGAAACCAAGTTTAGGAGTGAACCCATTCATTTCGATGGGAAATTTACCTCCCTGGCAGCCTCCTTGTTCCTGGTTCTGGAAGGTTCCCTATAATATGTTTGAGTCATGGTAAACCGCTGGTAACTGAAACCGCGGAAAACAATTCCATGGATACGGAGTCTAGCTGTATATTCAGAACTAGTCTTAGTCAATACTGGTTGAATAAAGCACCCTATTATTACAAATTCAACATTTTTAATGATCAGAGCTTTTGCTGTTTTATTAGATTTCAACGAAGAATATCTGCTGGAAAGCAAGCAGGGTATACCAATTAGCAACAATCCTTATTGTACAGCTATGAATGCATGCAATGAATTTGGGTAATATTGTTGAGAATGCATAGCTTTTTGAATGAATTGGAATATGAACATTATTGGGTTGCAAAGGATTTATCGCGTAATTGTTTATAACTGGAAAGTCAAAAGATTAAATGCTGTTTAAAAAAAACAAGTGACTTTAGAAAGCTATGTCCAACAAAGATTATAGAGACAGACAAAGATGGACTTTTAATGTTTTAACTGTTGAGCAAACCGACCTGAATACCCAAAGCAATCTATGCTGCTATCGCCTAGCAACAGTCTTTGGACTGAAATGTTGGGTGTTTTTTTTCAGCATACTGTACAACTACAATCTCTTGGCTGTTGCTGTTCAACATTTGTAAAGCCAACCAGTGCTCCCGGTCTCTCAGCCGGTAACAGTCAAAGCTTAGAGCTGAAAGCAGCACTCGTTATATTTCTCTCAGTGAAGAAGTTCATTAAAAAAAAAACTGATCAAGTTTCAAATGTCAGGACTCGCAATTGTTTCTCAACTGAATCTGAAATCTAGTCTGACAACGTTCTATTATCCCATGACTGTCAGCAATCAGAATTTCATTAACAGGAATTCAGAGGCATTGTGAGAAATCAGCTGGACTGAATGCCCCCCTTGACCTACAGAGGGGTTATTTATTTTCTGTACTTTTTATCTATCCTTTCCCCTGTCCATTATAGCTCTGCAGCATTGCGTATTTCTGTCCTATCCTCACATGAACGTGTGTATATTTGGGACAAAATGGGACACAGTCTAATTCAGATAGGATCTTAGTTGACAACCAGTTTATCATGTATATGGAAAACATGTTCACCTGTAATAAGGGTTTTTTTTAATAAAGAGAAATAGTTGACAATTATTGGTCTGAAGAAGAGTCACTGGATTCTAAATGTTAACGCTGCTTTCTCTTCACAGATGTGCCAGTCCTGCTGTGTTTTTCTGACAATGTCAGATTTTGTTTCCGACTGTTGGTGATTGAATGAGACATTCACACTTTCGTGACAGCTTTATCGAATAGTGGGGACTTGATTTCCAGACAACTTCTCCCACTAGGAGAAACTATATTTCCTACATTTGTACACAATTCCACTATGCACTATTTTAGTGTGTTTATTAAACAAATTTAAGTAACTGGGTTAATGGAAAAGTTAACAGAGGGCATAGAGAGGATTATATAAAGCAGTCGCTACCAATCTCAGGAAGAGTAGCTTCATTCATAGAGTCTTTACTTTCCATAGACCTGAGTATATAATGCCTTAGTAGATCTTTTGCACACCAGATACATCCCCAAGTTGACAGCCTACCTCATAACACCATAGAATCTGACAGGACAGAAGGAAGTCATTGTGCCAGTCATAAATCCCAAACTCAGTTCTTTCCCCAGAAACATGCTTATTCATCCTCCCAGGGACATTCTCATCTACAAGCTGCCCCTTGGTTACATGGGGATGTAGAAGCTTTATTGAATTAGAATTAGCTTTGTTGTCGCATGTACTCACATGAGTACAGTGAAAGGTTTACAAGTCACATGAAAAAAATGAAAAGTCCAGCATTACAGACCTTCAAAAGTACAAAATCATAGTAAGAAATTAGAAAAGTAAAGAAATCAAAGTTCAGAATAACTCTCCTGTACCATAAAGAATTTTTTTAAATAAAGAGAATTTAAGACAAAGTCCACGTAGTCCATTTCATGGTTCTAGGCTCGAGGGCCTGACCCCGACGCCCTGTTGGAATCCCGGGCTGGACCCACCATGGTGCTGAAGAAAACGCTGCATGGAGTCACAACTGTAGTGTTGCCCAAGGCAACTTTGGACAGCATTCCCACACAACAAACAAATACTTGATCCAAAAACAGTTTGAAACACAGCTGAAATCATCAGAGGGAATAATTTTCAAACAAGGAAAAGACGTTCGGCAACTACTTGCTGAACCTCCAAATGGAGTGGCGTTCCAGTCCTGCTCCTAAAATATCTCCCAATAACATTTGCAATTGACTGGGAACAGCCAGATTTCTTTGCACAAATTAAAAGGCAAACAATGTCCTATCTGAGTTTTGGATTTGTAAATAAAGGACGGATCAATGCTTTTCAGGTTTAGCCATTGCAGAACAGGATATGTAAGGGTTTGAAAATAAAGGTGATCTTCAGAAATAAACAGACATACTGAGTTAACACTTTAACCTGTCTTAAGAGGACCTAAGAGGTCCTGTTAACCTATGCAAATGCTGGAGAATCAACTTTTTGTACAAGTAAATTCACTGTTTACAGCTGATGTCCACCAAGCAATAGCCACAAGAGTGAATTGATCAGTTCATCAGTATGTACTGTGACAAGGGCAGTGGCTGTGACTTTTCAGAGGCTGAGCTATCAGAGCAGATAATGGAGCTGGCTATAGCTTCAAATAGTAACTAAAACTTTCCAAAGGAAAGAAAAATCATGATATTGAAACACTGCTAAAAGATTGCAAAAAATATCAAGCCATTGTAGCACAACAACAACAACAACTACAGCATCTGCAGCATTGGGTGCAGTTATCAGTATCGGTTCAGTAGCCAGGATGTAGAAAGCAAGCAAGCTGAGTGGCAGGCACAGTCCACTGCACCCACTGCAAAGGTGTCCTGCATTCCAAACCCCTGTACGTCACACAGCGTTAAATGTTTACAGGGCCTACCTAAGCAAGAGATGTCAACTTGTCTGTTTCCTGTACAGACCTGATGACTGTTTCCCTTGCTTCACTTCAATGGTCAGCTTCAAGTAAAAATGAATGGTGTAACCCCTATTCAATAACATAATTTATCAGCATAACTTTGTAATGACTCCTGATAAAATAAATAGAGTTGTTGCAGTGACAGTGACTATGAATGACAATGTTAAATTATCCTTCTAGGTGTCAGTGCATAACTTCAAATGGGACATCAGGGCCCTAATTTACATAACCCCTCCCTCAATTCTCTTTTGAATGCTGCTTTTGAATTTACTTACAACTCCCTTTCAAGCAGTGATCCATATCACAACAATTTTCCTGCGAAAACCAATGTTTCCTGCAAGTTTATATAAACATTAACCACACTATCCCACGTGAATCTTTAGTTACTGAATGAAAAAATAAATTTGATTCAGAGTGATGATAGTTGTTGAACCAATGGATATGGCGAGTACAATTCGAATGTGAATTAACTCTGACCTCTTAATTAATTTCTATCATTCATTACAAGTCATTAGGAACCATACAGAATAAATAATTGAACCTGTATTTTCCTAGTCTGTGAAACTCAAGACATAAATACAGAAGTAGACCATATGACTCAGAAAGCGCGGTGTTGGAGAAGCACACGGGGTCAGGCAATATCTGAAGAACAGGAGAGTGACGTTTTGGGCAGTACATGCAAAGGACCTCTGCTATTAACACTCTCCTAGACATGCATTACTTCAAATGCTAGAATTAAACAATTCAAAGATGTTGACAATTAACTTCAGATACATTTTAACGTTGCATTGATTTGATTTTGCTGTTATTCCTGATGAAAACCTAATGCTCGAAACATCGACTCTCCTGCTCCTCGGATGCTGCCTGACCTGCTGTGCTTTTCCAGTGCTGCACTGTTTGACTCTGATTGCCAGCATCTGCAGTCCTCACTTTCTCCCTTATGACTCAGAGAGCCTGCTGCGCCGGGGATTTAAATTTCAATTTATGCTGGGGCTTTTCAAGATGAAGGGGCATACTTTTAAAGTGAGAGGAGAAAGATTTAAAAAAGACATGAAGGGCAAGTTTTCTTTTACATAGAGTATGGTTTGTGTGTGGAATGAATTTCCAGAGGAAGTGATGGATTCGGGTACAGTTCCAACATTTAAAAGACATTTGGGTAAGTTCACGAATAAGAAATGTTTGGAGGGATATGGGCCAAGCACAGGCAGTGGGTCTAGTTTAGTTGGGAATACGGTCAGCATGGACTAGTTGGATCGAAGGGTCTGCTTCCATGCTGTACGACTCTATTGTTCTGTAACATGAACTCTTAATTGATAAATAAGCACTTTTAATGTACTTATATAACTTCCCATAATAGCACTGCCTCAAATGATAAGAATTAAACAATTCAAAACGTTGACAATTGACTTCAGATACATTTTAATATTGTATTGAAATAATAAAGGAAGCAAGGTATTCTAAAATAGCTACATATTTTAAAAGTACAGTACACTGTCAAAAAGAAATTATTTTGTCCAGCATTAATTATTGTCCGATTACATTCCAGTAAATTTCACTCAACAATTCTGTGAATCTTGATTTTACCTTTCAACATGATTGAGATTCCCAGAGACACCAATACCACCCAGTGTGTAAATTTTCCCATCATACACGAGGCTATTGTGTCGACACCGAGGGACAGTCATCCGTGAAACCAGGTTCCAATTGTCCAAAAGGGACATGTAACACCAGACATCAGCAAGTGTGACACCAGATTCCATGCCACCTAGGACAATGAGAGATGAAGTCAGTGTCAGAATGATGGCAATCTACGTGACTTGATTGCCTGGGAAACAAATTGCAAATTCTAATGATAGAGACTTTATTACCATAATTTTCAGTTCTGCTCCATTAAAAACTAAATGTGATACAAATTAGCTTTCAGTTCTTTAGAAGGCATTGTACATCTGTTTGAATAGAACCTTTCGTAATACCTCATTTATTTCAGAACAGATTATTTCATAAACTCTCAGAAAGATATCAGCATCTCAACAGTCACAGGCATTGATGTACTCAGAATTACAGCTCGTTAAGACACTGACAATTGACTTTAATCTATTCAGCAACTTTGCAATTTTAGCTGAATTGTGAAAGGGAAGTTTTAAGAAGATGATAGATACTTCCTGAGATAGGTACAGATTCTAAGGTGTGTGTGCCGGGTGTGTGTGTGTGTGTGTGTGTGTGTGTGTGTGTGTGTGTGTGTGTGTCACTTGTCCTGAGAACATTACAAGTCAATCATTTAACATACGACTGAAATCAAGTTTATGCCAGACTGTGTAAGGATTGCAGGTTTCCTTCTCTGAAGGACATTAATGCACAAATTGGGTTTTTTAAGAGTCATCTGGTAGTAATGTGCACAGTAAATATATGCTAAGGCTAGAGATGAATGAAGAAAGCTGTGCAGCAGTGTCATGCTTGGATTTTAGATGTTTTCTGACTTCAGTTTCTGGACAGTATTTTTGTATTGATTACGCTGGAAAATGCAAACATCTCAACCTGGAAAATGCATTTACAATATTCTATTTCCGTGCTGACAACTTGAATATAAAATCATAAATTACGAACAGTCACTTGGTGGTATAGAATTTCTGCTGTGTGTTGCTGAAGCTTTGTCATGCATTCATCAGGATAAAAGTAAAAATACCAAATTTCAAGTGACCTTAATAATTTTTACTGCAGGAGAAAAGGGTGCTGATTGCCATAGAGACAGCAGAGTCAACCGATGCTAATTAAATCAAAGTCAACTGGCCAACTAATCAGCATGCTCCTCTATCACTTCCTCAATCCCTCACGGCAATCGCACGAGGTGTCACACTTGCTTAATCACCTCCCCCCTCCTCATTGTCCAAGGCTCCAAACACACCTTCCAGGTGAAGCAGCATTTTACTTGTATTTCTTTCAATCTACTCTATTGTTCACAATGTGGCATCCTTTACATTCGCACTTTGTCAAATCCCTCTGACAGATCCACATCCAGCACACTAGCATTAATAACTGAGGCGGTTTGAAATTTGGTATTGTTATACTTGTCATAATGAGTGCAAAGCTAAAGGTTTCAACCATGTGCTTCCCTTTTCAGAAATAATAAATTTACACTCATCTAGCCCTTTTCACTTTTGCCGCATGGTCCAAGGTGAACAATTACCTTTTGAAGTCTCCTTGATGATAAACACACAAATACAACTAATTTGTAGATACCACAGTCCAGTTCAATGAACAGTAAAGTGTAGTTTTAAAAGGTTAGTTTTATTGTCACATATTAATTCATGTTTAGTTTGCACCATTCTTGTTTAATTTCTGAAAATAAATCTAGTGAGTCAGTTTGGAATCTGAGTTTTGCTCAAGTATGGTATATTTATAAATCTTCCAAATAGTTTGGAGTGAAACAGCATCAAGAGGGTACCGGAGATTATGTGAGTTGTGTTAACACCTATAAATAGAAAGACAGGTTTCAGTGCCTTGAAGACTATATTATCTCATTTAGATCCAAAAGCTGAAAGAGCAGCTCAAGCTGCTTTAAAGTCGGATGCCAAGCTATGATTATAACATTTCACATGTGTAACACTCCTGTACAAAGAACATATTTAAAAGTAAACCAACACTAAAGCTGGCTGGTCTGGACGGACATTTTATAAATTGACCGATTCTACGAATGTGGTCAATGTTTGTATCCAAGAATGGATATCTAATAGACTTCTCATACTTTTCAAGCAAGCTGTGGGGTGAAAGGAAATTATTCATATAGAAATACAGATAATGGATTAACTTCATCCATGTACTAACCAAGAAATAGCTCAAATAATCAGACAAATAATGGCATATGTTTGTTTAAATTTATCTGACTCTTAATCATTAAACCGCTGTAGTTACGCCAATAACAGGATTTACAAACCAATGAAGCAAGTCACAGCAATAGGTCCAGATTGCAATACAATGCCCATCATTGTATATGCTCCTGAACTGACTGGTCAGGGGGCATGTTTGGGGGGGTGGAGTAGATGGAGACACAGGTTGCTTCTATTCCTCCCCTTATACAGAGTCAAAGAATCTGTGTTGTGAACAGTGACATAGGATGAACCACTAGTGACTGCACGACCTCATCAGACTGGGTGGAGCCTAATGCAATCTCCAACATTAACTCTTTCAGAACCATTATGTTGTACAAAACCATTGTCCTTGGCAAATGATAAACACCAAAACTGTCACTTTAGTGTAACAATTTTATCTACTTAATACTGATAAATCCAGAGATTGTCCCCATCAAAAGACCAGTGATAACTGGTTAAAACACTAAACGCAATTACTGTTTTGTATGTCTTATAATGAATTATTCACTGACTCAGGATGTGGTACCACTCAAATCAAGCACTCTACAGACTTGCAGAAAAAAATCATCAAAAGGGGAGATGTGTGTCAATCATTGTCTAGTGTGTGATCTTTGTAATATAAGAAAGAGGCATTTCGAAGCAGACTCTGGCTTCTGCAAGGTAACAGCGGGCAGATATGTTCATCCACATGGCGGGGGGGGGGGGGGAAATACACCTCAGAGTAATGTTTGGTAAAGCTGTGTTCGAAACCAAGGAGAATTAAAGGGAATACTGTCTGTGTGTATTGACTGAAATGAAAGAGAAGAGAATTGTTGATACATTGTTTGTGCTCCAATAAATAGTTAAAAGAATACTGATTTTCTATTAAGTTAACAGCAATCAGAAGACTTATGGAGTCATACAGCACAGAAACAAACCCTTTCTTTCAAACAGTCCATGCCAATCATAATCCCATCTGCCTGCGCATGGCCCACATCCCTCCAAATATTTCTGACAGATGTACTTACCTAAATGTCTTTTGAAAGCTGTAACTGTACCCACATCCATCACATCCTCTGAAAGTTCATTCCAGACATGAACCACTGTCTGTGTAAACAAATTGCCCTGAAAAGGCCTCGCCAACCTCAATATAACATACCAACTCCTGTACTGAAAAGTCTGAGTAATGAAGGCAAGCATTTAAATGAATCTAATATCATCTAATATCAATGCTAAAGTACTACATCTACTGTAACCAAGTAAAACATAGTCAAGCATTCTACAAATGGGCACGTTTCGGATGCAGACGGAGGGTACCTGGAGAGAAAATCTTCAGTCAACAATTTGTCCGAAAGGCAATCATCCTATTTGCAATGGAACCTTCTGGGCACAGAAAGACCTTATCGGTTACCTGTCCACCAGATGGAGCACCACTAAACATCACTGATCCTCAAAGGACCAAACGAGACAACAGCGCCTGGATAGGTTAATGTTTGACTTGGGAATTAGAATCTAAGAAAGAAGTTGCGCGGTTCACCTACCTGCAGTTGACTCATCCAGTGTGTTGCTCACCTTTCAACAAAGAGCGACTTCTGCTGAGAAGCTTTTTTGTAGAAACGTGTAGCACAATGGTAGCCATTTGACCCATCATGTTTGTGCCAGCGGTTTAAAGATCTATTCAATTACTTCCACTTCCCTGCTCTTTACACACAGGCTTTCATTTTAAATAAAAAACTGGAAAATCTTTAGGTCGAATGAACTTCAGAAGATGCCATATTCACAGTTCAACCACAGTCTATGCTCTATTTCACTGACATTTTGGCATCGATTTGTTTTTTTCTCGAAGCAAC
This sequence comes from Chiloscyllium plagiosum, assembly GCF_004010195.1. Lineage (NCBI taxonomy): Eukaryota > Metazoa > Chordata > Chondrichthyes > Orectolobiformes > Hemiscylliidae > Chiloscyllium > Chiloscyllium plagiosum. The sequence goes on along the minus strand of NC_057712.1, from coordinate 10,237,730 downwards.
TTAAAAATTACTTGACCATTTAATGTTAGGTTTATGTGAACTCCTCTTGCAAATAGTTCCAAAGCATCACTCTTCTGCTGTTCCTTACTTAGAAGTTACACTTGGAGGCTCATGAGCTGAATTCTATTGTCCTGCTCGATAATTTTGTCTGCAAACTTGGAGGTAATTGATTCTATGTACGACAAAGATACTCATACAAGAACTAGGAACAGAAATAGGCCATGAAATATTAAACAAAAATTCACCTGATAAATAGATGTTGTCACCAGCACTGATGACACTGAAAAATTCCCTGTCATAGAATGGTAGACTGGCTAATGGGTACCATTTGTTGTTCTGGGGGTTAAAGCAGCTGACGGCAGTGAGATCACGTTGGCTCATTCCAATCATTTGACGACCACCAACCAGGACGATTACTTCAGCCACACCTTAAAAACAAGTTTCCAAACACAAAAATAAGATGGATTCAAAACAAAGCATTCTTGCATGAAGGTTCAGAGTTCCTTGAGTTCACGATCACATTGTGAATCAATTGTTCGATATTTCCAGGCAGATTAAGAAAAAAATCATGGGGTATTTTTTGTTACAAAAGCAATGTGACTGAGATAGTTATGCTTTGGCATTGTTTACCAAACTTAAGGCAAAGTTGTAGAGTGATCTGGGTCATGTGACCTGTTCCAAATGCAGCCAGGCAGTAAGTCTTGTTGGTCAGAGGGTCAAGGGGCTTCAAACTGACTTAGAGAAAGGAGAAAGTGAGGACTGCAGGATCACAGTCGAGAGCATGGCACTGGAAAAGCACAGCCAGTCAGGCAGTATCCGAGGAGCAGGACAATTGACGTTTCGGTTCACCAGGGATGCCTGAAATGCTGACTCTCGTGCTTCTCGGATGCTGTCTCACCTGCTGTGCTTTTCCAGCACTACACTCTCAACTTAGTCAGAGAAAGTGCTAAATATTGACACCTATAGACATTTACAAAAGGAATTGCATAGATTGGACAGGTGGATAATCTCCAAGTTTCACAGGGAGGTGTTGGGAATATCACGCTTTATAAATGGGTATACTTTAAACTGCCTGTTTGATTCCAAGGTTGGGTGGTCTAGAAAATGGCTAAGTAGCATTCCTATCTGGATGTATCCCTATGTGATTCATTTTACCATGGAAAAGGGTTTTGGATAGGGAAAAGTCCATATTCTGGTATTGGGTTACACTCCTCTAGCTGTAACACTGAATAACTTCATAAGAATCTGAGAGAGAGGAGAAAGACAGAGGCAGCCAGGCCTATCCTAAAGCAAGGAATTAAGGGCTATGGGGAGAGTGCAGGTAAGTGGGTATTGGGTTACACTCCTCTAGCTGTAACACTGAATAACTTCATAAGAATCTGAGAGAGAGGAGAAAGACAGAGGCAGCCAGGCCTATCCCAAAGCAAGGAATTAAGGGCTACGGGGAGAGTGCAGGTAAGTGGTGTTGAAATGCCCATCAGCCATGATTGAATGGCTGAGTGGATTCGATGGGCCAAATGGCCTTACTTCCACTCCTATTTCTTATGGTCTCATGGTCTTATAGAGGACATTCTGACTCTGTTGATCACCACACAATGTACTAGTAGGAACTTATACTCAGATTGTTGAGCCAAAGTTCTGGAAGATTTAAAGAATGCTAGAACATTTGCCAACTTGAGTTAGGAAGAGACATCTCCTTATAATGCTAGTAAGCAAGTAATGTAACCCTTTTAGTACAAGTACGTTCTGGGATCAGAAGTTACCTGGCTGGGAAAGGAAGAAAGTATTTAAGCCCTCAGGAGCTGATAGTAACTTTGGACTGGGTCCTGGAGAATGACGTATTGACTTAGTGGATATGTAAGCATAACCAGTAGAAGGGGCTTTTAGGAGCAAATTATTACAGATGCTGGAATCTGAACTGAAAACAAAAAATGCTGGAAATCAAAGCAGGTCAGGCAGCATCCATGGAGGGAGAGCAAGCTAACGTATTGAGCCTACATGACTCCTCATCAAAGCTGAAGGCGTATTTTAGTTGTGTTAAAAACTAAATGGACAATTTCTTGACTATAACTTTGACTATAAGTTGTGGATCAGACAACATTGCTTTTGTTTATTTGTTAGAGTAAAAGTCATAGGCCTCGAAATCTTATGCGATCTTTTTATAAAAGTTATTGGTTTCTATATGGATCACAATTGTTTTCAGATCACCAAAGATCAATGCTCAAGAATGAATGCTCAAGAAATTTACATCCATGTACATTATTTAAATAGGTGTTAAGCCAGTTCAATTAAACTGTTTAATATTTTGTTTAAAGTCAGGAGAAGAACACAAGTACTTGTAGGTGAGTGTCACAACTGGGAAAAGAAGCCCTCTAGATCTCTTACCAAATCAAAGGATTTTAGAGATGCTAGGCCTTAAAGCTTTGTAACTTAATTGATGACAAACTGCTAATGACAGCAATTTAGACAAAGGAATGAAACCTCTACGGTGACTTAACACCTGTCATTACACTTCTTGTTTCACTATTAAAGATGCAATTTTCTCATTATTGCTTCTTCCTTTGAACACAGCATCTTACTTTATGCGTAATTTATCCTACCTTTCAATTTGTTACTGTGAAATTAAATGTGCTCCCTACAGACTCTCATTTTCCAATCTTCCCACAAACCAGTTCAATCTTTGCCCTTCCCCTTCTCCTGAACCAGTTATCAACAGAATGTGGTATAGTGATATTCCAATGGCTGTTCTTAAATACAACAGCTCATAGCTGAACTCCAACACATTTTCATTCAACTGAGAATTTTGTACAATTCTTCTTCTCTTTCCCAGAGGCACTGAATACAACTGCAATAGTATTACCTTGTGAGAATCAGGTTGGTGTCGACTAGAAATTAGACTTAGGATCTTCCATTTGGTTCCGTTGGCTGAACTATTCTGCACGTTTTTCTTTTCAAATCAACTTTGAGCTATTGATTGAGCTTAAAAACATCTCATTCCCTTCTGTTATATGGTTCTCATTTAAACAGTGAAACTGCAGCCTTTACAGGGATATGAAAGTGTACACTCAGTTCATTTAACAATTGTGGTCTGCAGCAAAACAAATGCTATGGTGATTGAGGCAAGATCATTAAGTGAAAATGGACCTTTTCGTTGAGAGGGATATAAATAGAAATTGAAGAAGAGTCACAGTAATTTGTTACTTAAATTGGTACTAAGATGGTTGTGATTTAGCACTTCTGAAAGATACTGACATGAACCAGAACAGGAAAAAAAACAAGATGAATTTCCCTCAATTTCTTGGCAGGGATATCCAGTGGGTAGGCAGCAGAATCACATTAGACACTCGACTCGTTAATCTAAGCTATTTTGACTGTAAGGCACAATAACTAGGTTTAACCATCCCCAATCTAAGGAGATTGAGGTGGGGGCAACTACATTATACATCGTTCACACAGATGAATTCTTAGCATTTTCTCTGCCATAATTACCACAGTTTTCACTGGAGTTACAATGATTTACAAAAGATTTGGACTCAAACCAACAACTCTGGAGGCAAATCAAATCAAGTCTTTTCCAAAAACTTCTGGTCGATGGATCCAGATCAGAACAGCAGAGACCTGAGAGTAAATTCAATGTGGATTGGGTATGATTTGTAACAGGGGAAGGGTTAGGGTTAACTCCATCCCAGATGAAAAAGCTTTACAAAAAAGAGAATAGGAGGGGAAGCCAACATGGCATTATGATAGTTAAAAAAAAAACTAAAGGCATGCTTGATTTCCAAGAAGTTACATGCTTTACTGCATCGGCTACTTTGTTGATTGTAACTCAAAACAGCTTTCCAGTGAGAAAATGTTTAAGTAAGTTAATTTCGCTTCGCGTAGTGGCACCATGAAACTATCGAGCCTTTAGCTGCTGGGTCTCATTGAAATGCTAGTGGACCACTTTCAATTGGAGTAGTTGAGAAAAGGTTTAGAGCTTGCTGGCTGGGAGGATCAGGTAGCCCTTGGATTGCCAGTGGCTTCTGGGCAGAGAGCGTGTTTCAGGAGGATCTCTAAGAGATTTGGTGGGTGGGGACATGAGGGGAGGGAAGGGGTAGAATAGTGGGGAAAACTTTCTGAAGGAGCAGAAGATGCAACTCATCTTTTGATGCACTTAGAGAATTCCTTTGTTCCACACACAACTGTTGACCACCTTCATCTTGCTGCTTCAGTGCTGGTCAAAATGCTACTAATCTAACAGCAACCCAGTTTCTATTCATTTTTGAGGTTTGTCTTTACTTCAGACTAACATCTTATCTGCTTACTGGTAAAAACCAGAGACACCGGGAAAGGACTGAGCTCCAAGAGGCTAAGTAACTGCTCATTTTAGCTGCTTACCAGACACTTATACATAAATACTACACAACTCCAGGTAAGCAACTTTGAAGAGTGCATCCTATTTTGACGAATGGACATCTATCTCGCAGAATTCCACAAGACCAGGTTGAACTAACTTTCTGTTGTGATGATGCTGGGGCTGTAAGAGGTATATTTTGTCCTGGTTTCTTTTAGAGGGATATTGAACAAGAGCTGAATTTGTAACGTTAAAAGCTTGTGAGGCCTTGGGGAGTTTTTAAAAAAATGTTGGAACAATAGAAGCAGCCTGGATGGGTGTGGCCAACTGTCACTGACTAGGATTTCTAGTTTTGGCAGTTGCTGTTGAGGTCTAGAAGCGGGGAAGCTATGTTTCCTTCTCATGATTACAGCCAAAAACTGGAGGTTCTCTTCCTAGGCTGTTGATTGCATGTCAAACAAAATACGTTTTTCTGAATTTGCCTTTTTGACAAGGGGTACATTTATGGGATATTACTATATTGTAACAATTAATTAAAATTTCTTATTTATTATTCCATTAAGTTTTCCAATAAAGTTATTCCAAGTTCTTCTTTCTTTGGTTGTATTTTAACTATCGTTAAAATTGTGTTTTGCTTAAAGTCAAGTAGTTTGACCAATTGAATTGCATCTGAAACACAGCACCGGACATTTTCCTTGAAATTAAGAAAAAGTTAAGGTCTAGAGGTGGTCTGGTCTGGTCCATAACACTATTCATAGCTGCACAGTACTCTGCTGTACGTCACAATGTGGTCTTAAAAAAATCTTTTAAACATCAGATGCCAATTATAGGTCAACCTCCAATGCTATTAATCTTTCCTGTATCATACACCCAAACTGTTGCAAAAGGTCTGATGTGCGTGCTTTTTCTTAAAAAATGTTCACTCGCTAAATTATATTTAGTTCAAGCCGTATGTAGTTTTGTGTTTGTTCACTGAAGTGAAAACGGACTCTGGAACCTCAGAATCACACTAATGAATTCATTGACTTTATCCTACCTCAGGTATATCGGGGGTGGAAATTTCCCGACATGGACTTGCTTGTCAATTGGCAACCACTGTGAAGCCCAGTCAGCAGCACACTGAGAACTGGGTCAGACTGAAAACATAAGTATACAGTTCCACAGATGTGCAAGAGGAGACATTTTAATGTGCTCTCAATTATCCGTCATTCTAAAGGTTATCCTTTGAGCCTTGTGCAATACTTGGCCACATTAAAAAAAACCTCTGCACTTTCTAAAGGCTCAGCAGAAATCCTTGTTGGATAAAGTCCTACCTGCAGATAGCCTTGGCCGTGTCCGGGGAGTCTGCATTTCCTGCCGAGCATGCGGCAGCATGTGATAACGTTTTGCTTCATTTACCAGGTCTCGGCAAGCCTCTGAGGACTTGATCAATTCCTCATTGTCAACGACATTTAACAGATAGCTGGGATGAATAAAAGGCAAACGCACCACCGCCAGCAGCTCAGACAGATGCTAAAAAGAAAATGCATTCTGTTGTCAAGAAGGAACCAGTGAAGGAAATAAAAGCATGTAACCACAAGTCTCGATATTGTGGGGAAGCTATACACTGGGAAGGAGATTAACCACAACTATGTATAGACTTAAATTACCACCCAGCTTCGATCATATTGGTTGTGTGGAAACAATGTGTTATACTCAATTGAACACTGCAAACACAAGGGCTTACAAATGATTAAGTATGTGTTCAATTGATTTGTGACTCTCTTCATATTAAATAACTGACCCATTTTAGGAACATAATCAAAGACTCCTCCCACCCCAGTTACACGCTCTTCCACCCTCTTCCATCAGGCAAAAGTTACAAACATTTGAAAACACGTATCAACAGAATTAAGAACAGCTTCTTTCCTGCTGTTATCAGACTTATATATATGCACCTCTCATATAGTAGAGCTGATGTTCCTCTGCACCTTCTCTGTAGCTGTAACACTATATTCTGCATTCTGTTCTATTGCTTACCTAAGGTATGATTTGTCTGGTTAGCATGCAAAACAATACTTTTCACTGTATCTTGGTACATGTGACAATAATAAATCAGATTACAAAGGACATTAAGACAGCAGGTCAATGCAGCGCATTTAACGTATAGATTTTTCAATGTAATTTCAAACTGGGAAAACTACAGTGGTAAGGAGAATGCTGATGTATATCAAAGCCAGCAGATTTCCTGGCCTGCCTGTTCAACTACAGTGATGATACATACATCCATTCAAACATTGTCAAAGATTTGTCATTGCTATTGGAGTTGGTGCAGATTCACCAGACTCATACCGGGATACAAAGGGTTAAATTATAAGGGACTGTTGCACAGTCTAGGCTTGTATTGAAGTATATATAGAAGAATAAGTTATAATGTTATTCAGGCATTTAATATGATTAAATGATTTAATATGATAGGGAGAAACAATCTTCTCTGTTGGAGGAGTCCAAGACAAGATGGCGCAACCTTAAAATGACAATTCAGTAATCAGGATCCAACTCTCCACACATAGGGTAGCGGAAATCCAGGCTCTCTTCCCCAAAAAGACATGGAGGAAGGATTGATTGAAAATGTCAAAACTGAAACTGGTGGATGGTTAGGTCTGGGTACTAAGGGTTGCAGGTCGAGACAGGTAGCTGGATCTAATTGATTGTGGCTTTTTGCCAGAGTTCCTTCCTCCCTCACAGTATAAAGACTAAGGATGACCCAGCCCCCATTTAGGCTGGCTCATCCCACCATCAGTTAATATCAATTTATTTAGCTTTTAGCTTGCTTGAGGCACAACCTCTTCTTGGTGAGGAAGTCCTGTCTTTGCAAACTGTCAATCAGGGAGCCTAGAAGGAGGCACTTATATTCGCCAGGTACTCAACCTGGACACTTGGCACTGCCACCGCCACTGATACAGACTGAACGCAGCAGGAGGTCTCAAATGGTGCTCCCCCTCTTTTGCAATGGGAGAGAGCAGCACAAAATCAGGTCCTAATTCTTCAGCAGGCACTACCATCGGAGTGTCATAACAAAGGCTGCAATCATTGAAGGAGTTCACCACCATCTCGAGTGCAACTCTAGATTTGTTATCCTATATTACTCATGCAGCACAGATACACTTTAAAAAGGGAGATTTGAGATATCAGGACTATTTCAGAAAAGATTTAACATAGGTTTATAAATTATGAGCAGTTCTAATGTTTCATTTGTCTGGGGCGGTAGGGGGTACGGGGAGGGTGCAGGGTCAATGACACACAGAGATGAATTTCGAAAAGCTTAGCAGGTCAAAGTTAACGTTTCAGGTCCGGTGACCTTTCCTCAGTTCGACTGACTCTGACTGCTCTTCACAGGTGCTGCCAGACCTGCTGAGCTTTTCCAGCAACTTCTGTTTTTGTTTCTGATCCACAGCAACTGCAGTTCTTTCGGATTTCTTTTAAGATGAATTTCGAAGATAGGTCAAATGCATTTCAACACTCAGACTATTGCAGGAGCATGAAGCACTTTGCCAATGGTGGAGGGCTGAGGCAGAGTACATGACATTCTTTTTAAAAACAGAAATATCCTAAGTATTTTAAAGGGAGAAAGGTAAGAAGTTATGAAGTGAAAATGGGGTATGGAATTAGTATGGGCTGAATGGCCTTTATAACACCTTTAGTTCTTTGACCCAATAAGGAATTAAAGAGTCATTTTCTTTAGCTTTATTTTCACTTTGAAAACAATTTAAATCACAACACTTCACTCTGTTTACTTGTAAATTCCTGTGTGGCACCCACTAATGTTAATCAGTTATTGACTTGAATCCGGAATAGTTGGATATTAAAGGTCAGCCTCAGTGGGCAGTATACTTCTGGCAATGTGTGAAAGACCATCTGTACTTGAATGTTAATCAGAAACAAAAATCAATTGGAGTTTACACAAGATGGACAGGGTAGAACTCCATTCATCATGATTGCATAAGGAACTACTGAATGTGTTGGTGCAATGATGTCACACTTTCATATCCCTCCCACAATTACATAATAGTTTATTTGACAAGAAAATAGAATAGTGTCATAACTGTCGAAGTTACTTATTGCTGTTGACTCAACAGCTTGATTCTCAGGCAAGCCTTATTTGTGGACATATTTCATTTCATATCCTTACACACGGATGAATAAGTATCTTTTGAAAAGTAATATAAAACTGCATTTGCTCTGATTATGGCTGAATATTCAATTAGACATTAACCTACAAAATAATTGAAAGTGTATTTGGTATACACTTGGAATAACTTGGTAAATAAACAGTTGTTAAATAAGCAGTAAGAAAATTTAATGCAATTGGACTAGTCCAAATGGGAGGCTGAATGTGAATCAGGTCAAGCAGGGTCAATAGGCAGAAAATAATTGGAGTCAAGTGCAAATGATTTAAAGAATACAGAACAAGAAGGGCTTGAGGATGTGAAAGGAGCTGGGAAAGGGGAAGTGGAGAGCAGTGAGATCAGGGCAAAACGTAGAAGAGTGAAAGGGAAGGTGAAGTGAGGGGGAGGCCAGAGAGGGGTGAGGTGGAGGGGAGGAAGGAGGAGAGGGACAGGGGAAATGTATCAGGTATGGAGAGCAGGTGAGAAGAGGGGAGATGAGAGAGAGGAGGGAAGAAAAGGAGACGGAAAAGGAGGGGGGAACGGAAAATCAGGGAAAAGAAAGGGTCAGAGAAAAGGAAGGTTAGTGATTATAATGAAGTTACCCAGGTGGACCTTGTTGAATATATGAGTTCCTTGATTGGGGCTGTTAATCTGTCCAATCAGGGAGCGCTGACTGACAGATAATAATGGAATGCCCCTTCACTGTTTTGATCACACAGCACTGCCCTTTGATGTGAAGGGCAGTGCTTGTCACTGGCCACCCGGGTGTTTTCCTATCTTCCTGGTGGTGGAAATTGAATAAAGATTGGTGCACTTTGTGTCTTTCACTGTGTCTCACACCTGCACACACACACCATGGGTGCTGGGGATAAAATAAAAAAGAATAAAAAAAAAGAAAACAAAAATGGAGGCAAGCCTGAAGGGCAGTGTTTGTCACTGGCCAAGAAGAAAAAAAAAAATATAAACAGGAGAACTACCGCACTTAGGTGGTAGTGTGGGGGTTAAATTTAAAGAAAAAAAAAATAAATAAACACACTCACTCCCTACCCTCCCCTTCACTGTTTTGATCACACAGCACTGCCCTTTGATGGGAAGGGCAGTGTTTGTCACTGGCCACCCGGGTGTTTGCCTATTGTGAGTGTATGTGTAAGGACTCTCCTTGAAGGCGACTATCCCTAGACCAGCTGCCCTACAGAGAGAAGGAGAAGGAGAGACCAGCACTCCCACTGCTGGTCTCTGGGACCCCACCCAGACTTGCCTCAGCTGTTGCTGCTTGGGGCCTACCTCACTGCTGCTGCCTGGGACTTGCCTTGGGGCCCTCCCAGGACCTCCACCACTGCTGCTGTTAAAAAAAAAAATTAAAAATAATGGAATGCCCCTTCACTGTTTTGATCACACAGCACTGTCCTTTGATGTGAAGGGCAGTGCTTGTCACTGGCCACCCGGGTGTTTTCCTATCTTCCTGGTGGTGGAAATTGAATAAAGATTCGTGCACTTTGTGTCTTCCACTGTGTCTCACACCTGCACACACACACCATGGGTGCAAAAAAGAAAAAAAAAGAAAAAAATAATGGAATGCCAGCCCGGGTGTCCTTGGAGAAGGAGCACGCGGTGTCGACCAACACCCTGGAGTTGTTCAGGGAGAGGTGGGCGCCGCAGGGAGTGGAGTGCATCATTTCTCCCTCCAACTCTATTTTGATTTAGTCCCTACCCTCCCCTTCACTGTTTTGATCACACAGCACTGCCCTTTGATGTGAAGGGCAGTGTTTGTCACTGGTCACCCGGGTGTGTTCCTATCTTCCTGGTGGTGGAAATTGAATAAACATTTGTGCACTTTGTGTCTTCCACTGTGTCTCACACCTACACACACACACCATGGGTGCTGGGGATAAAATAAGCACTACCGCACTTAGGTGGTAGTGTGGGGGTTAAAATAAAAAAAAAATAATGGAATGCCTAGGGTTTGGGGCTTGGCTTTGCCATTCCTCTCCCTTGTAAAATTGCTGTTTCTCTGTATACAGCTGTAAATGTTAATTGCTTTGTAAATTGTGAATTGTTTAATAAAATATATATAACCAGGAAAAAAAATCAAGAAAAAATAATGGAATACCTGGGATTTGAGGTTTGCCCTCACTTCCCTGAAAACTGGTTGAACGGTAGGGTTCAGGGCCTAGCTTTACTGCTCCTCTCCCTTTTAAAATTGCTGTTTCTCTGTATACATTGGTCATGCTAAAATTGCCCAAAGAGTTAGGTGCATTAGTTAGCGGGAATGGGTCTGGGTGGATTACTCTTCGGAGGGTCGGTGTGGACTAGTTGGGCCGAAGGACCTGTTTCCACACTGCAGGGAATCGAGTCTAAATTGCTGCATCTTGTAAACTGCTGCTCATTGGTAACTTTATTAGTAATTTGTACTGGTTACTAAAATAAAAAGTGTCAGAGGTTCTGCCTCTGAGGGAGATGGATCAGTGTCAGGGACTCTGTAAACAAAGGGTGGCTTGGTGACGGGATACCGGCCTCTGTGGAGTTATTTCAGAAGGCAGGGGGAAAAGGAATGGAAAAGGAAAAGGAGGGAAAGAGGAAGGATGAAGGTAGAGTGGAGAAGGCAGTGCTCCCTGCCGTGAGTGAAAACTGTGGACAGGGAATGGGGAAGAACCGCAAACAATTTCTATGGTCTGAGGAAATTAGTTAGGTTTTGGTGGTGACTGGGGAGAATGTATACTGTTGTATAAGTTAAATCATAATAATTGAAAGAAACTTTGCAAAGGTCAATTTTGTCAGAAGAATAAAACATACCTGCTGTTCATCTTTGTTATAGAGTCATAGAGTCATAGAGATGTACAGCACGGTCCAACCTGTCCATGCCGACCAGATATCCCAACCCAATCTAGTCCCACCTGCCAGCACCCAACCCATATCCCTCCAAACCCTTCCTATTCATATACCCATCCAAATGCCTCTTAAATGTTGCAATTGTACCAGCCTCCACCACATCCTCTGGCAGCTCATTCCACACACATACCACCCTCTGTGTGAAAAGGTTGACCCTTAGGTTACTTTTATATCTTTCCCCTCTCACCCTAAACCTATGCTCTCTAGTTATGGACTC
>NC_057712.1:10196642-10225606 GCF_004010195.1 Chiloscyllium plagiosum | reverse complement strand
CCCTCTGTCTTCTACCTTTGAGCCAGTTCTGTATCCAAATGGCTAGTTCTCCCTGTATTCCATGAGATCTAACCTTGCTAATCAGTCTCCCATGGGGAACCTTGTCGAACGCCTTACTGAAGTCCATATAGATCACATCTACTGCTCTGCCCTCATTAATCTTCTTTGTTACTTCTTCAAAAAACTCAATCAAGTTTGCGAGACATGATTCCCCACGCACAAAGCCATGATGACTATTCCGAATCAGTCCTTGCCTTTCCAAATACATGTTACTTGAAACAAAATCTGTTGTCAGGGTAAAGAAATTTATCATGTGATTGATTGGCACATTACAAGCTTCAAACTAAAGGCTGAATACTCTCAATGTGGAAAACCCTATAAGATTGCCATCTGGAGGCAAATACACCACAGACTGACAAAATAAACAGATCTTCAGGTTTATTGACAGCGAAGAGGCCATTCCATTTTACTAATGGTATCCAAGTTTAAAATGAGTAACTGTGTGCAATGAATGTCAATCCCTAGTTCAGTTGTGAAGAGCATTTTATATGTATAATTTAACCCATGTGATGAATTTTTAATGAACACTTTCTAACTCATTGCATGGATCAATAAAATGGTACTTCATACTCAAACAGGAAAAATCTGCAAAAATATAGCATTTTCAATATTAATGATATTAATATCACGAACAAGATTCTTTCTTAAAATGCAACAGTCCACCTGTTGTAGGTAGATGCACAGTGCTGTTCAGAAGGAAGTTCTAGGAATTCAACCCAGCAACGGTGAAGGAACAATGACAGAATTCCAAGTTAGGATGGTGAGTGGTATGTATTATTCTTACTCTTCTAGATGGTACTGGTGAAGGGATTGAACGTTTAAGGTAGTGGATGAGGTGCTGATTGATAGGGCTGGGTCCTTCTGAATGGTTTTAGCTTTCTGAGTGTTGTTGGAGATGTAGTATCCAAACAAGTGGAGAGCATTTCATCACACTCCTGACTTGCCACCAAAGCCTCTTGTTGCGAGAGTAGTCTTATTATTAATCCAACTAAGGATCTGACCAACAGAAACTCTCCAGGATGCTGGTAGTATGTTCTTCAGCAATGGCAATGCTGTTGAATATCATGGGGAGGCAGTTAGTGTCTTGTTACTTGAAGATGGTCGGTGCCTAGCACTTATGTCATCTGAAAGTTATCAGTTTAAGTCTAGGTATGGTCGGGGTCTGTGGATATGGAATGTGTCAGTATCTGAGCAGATACTGGGATTCGTAGGTAGTTCTTTTAGGAGTCAGTACAGGTATGATGGGTCAAACGGCCTCCTTCTGTACTGTACAGTTCTATGATTCTATGATCTTAAAGCTGCTCAACACTGTACAATCATTAGTGAGCATTCTCACGCCTGAACAAATGATGAAGGGAAGGTAATTGTTGAAGCAGTTGAAGAAGATTGGGTCTCAGATATAACTCTGATGAACTCCAATTAATCACAATAAAGTTTCTGTCCACTTTCTGTCTGCAGGGGACTAAAAATGTATCTCTCTCAAACTGAAATGTATACGCTGATAAAGCATCCACAACCATCTGGGGTATAGAATTCCAAAGATTTACAATCCCTTGAGTGATGGAAATTCTCCTTATCCCTGCCACTAAATGATCAACTCCCTATCCTGCGACAGTGCCCAATATTTTAATTTCTTTAGCCAGGGGAAATGGTTTCTCAAACTTGATCCTGTCAAGTTGTTTCAGAATCTCATGTTTCACTGAGATCATCACCTCGCATTTTGGAAACTCAAGAGAAAAAAGCCCAATGTACTCAACCTATCAGAGGACAACCCACATGCTGCCAGTCTAGTGGGCCTTCACTGTTCTGCCTCCAATGCTGCTATATCATTCCTCAAATTTGGAGACCAGAACTGCACACAGTATTCCAGGCATGTCTCAACAAAACCATTGAAGGAATGGTTACTTGTATACCCCAATTTCTTTGCATTAAGTTCACACCACCCCTGTAAAAGCACTGGCATGTGAAGGACCTTGATAATTTGAAAAGTCCCTCCTGCCTGGTAACCAATCAACGAGGGCTGTAAAATTCTGTCTCTGGTGCATAATTGAAGATAATGTTTTTTTGTATTACAGTTTTGTAATCAAATGTGTAACCGAGATGGTGGCGGTTACATTGATGAGTGCGAGATGGCACCAAATAATGGTGACTTTCATTCCAGCATTGGCAAGGGGACTCGTGCCTGGTCACCAGGTCCATGACCCATGATGGAACACATAATAAGGAAGACTGTAAAGTTGGACACTTTCATTAGTTCTTCATTTTTCTCTCTTTATATTCTATGTTTTGCTTTATTTTTCTGAGTTCAAGATTTCATCAGAGAGTGGTGACCTCATGAGGGGTATAGATAGGGTTAATGGTAGTTGTCTTTTTCTGAGAATGGGGGAATTTCAGGACTAGGGGGCATGTTTTTAAGGTGAGAGGAGAAGATTTAAAAAAGACATGGGGGACAAATATTTACGCTGAGGATGGTTCGTGTGTCGAATGAACTTCCTGAGGACGTGATGGATGGGGGTACAATTACAATGTTTAAAAGACATTTGAATGGATACATGAATAGGAAACATTTGGAGGGATATGGGACAAGTGCAGACAGGTGGAACTAGTTTAGTTTGGGATTTTGTTCGGCATGGACTGGTTAAACCAAAGGATCTGTTCCCTGCTGTGTGTCTCTATACAACACTTTTCACTGCATTTTGTAACAAGATACATGTGACAATAAATAAATCAACATCAACAACTGATGCACAATTTATGGCATGCTAATATAGGAAGGACAAAAAGTAATAAAAATGGCAGAGAACCAATGTATTCGGAGATTTCCAATATGAGGGATTAATTGTCATGAAGACTTAAGCAGTGTGAGACTTTTTTTTTTGCTTTTCCGGGGTAATTTGACTGAGATTTGTAATCGCAAGCAAAGTTCCAAATCAACATAAAACTGCATCTCCTCAGAGGACAGGCCAGTGTCAAGGAAAGGCTACCAGCATTCTCAAAGATCCATTCCACTGTGTCTCGGTACACGTGACAATAAGTTAAATTAAATTCAAAAGCTGGTCTGGATGTTATCATGAGCTCTGCAACTCTGATATTGGGATGAAATATGGGTTTTGAGTCCAAACTTGCCAACTGTAAGATCTTTAACTTGGTCAGCTACGGGACCACTATCCAACTAAGCATGGCAGATTGGTCCAGTGAAATCAGGAGCCAACCATGTGGTTGTAAAGGGAGGCAATGGCTGAGTGTTATCATCGCTGAACTGTTAATTCAGAGACCCAGATAATGTTCTGGGGACACGCGTTCGAATCCCTCCATGGCAGAAGGTGGAATTTGAACTCAATAAATATCTGGAATTGATAACCATGAGTTGATTGTCAGAAAAACCTATTTGTTCACTCATGTCCACTTAGGGAAGGAAACTGCCATCCTCACCTGGTCTGGCCTACATGTGTCTCCAGACCCACAGCAATGTGGTTGACTTTTAACTGCCCTCTGGGCAATAAGGGATGTGCAATAAGTGCTGGCCTAACCAGTGATGCCCACATCTCATGAATGAATTTAAAAAAATCTGAACTCAGCAGCAATCAATGTGGAGATACCTGTGTAGAGGTAAACTCAAATTAAAATTCAGGCTGGCTGAGGGAAGAAAGCTATGCCAATGACAGACAAACCCCTTGGAGTGGATTCTCATGATCTCAGGGTCTGCTTCTCCTGAAACAGCTCTCTGTGTTGGGCAATACTGCCTGTGGTTCTGATTCAATTTTCTAATTCAAGAGACATACCTGTGTTCTGTTTATTGGATCCTTCTTAATCCATTTAATTACAGCCTCATAAACAAGTTCTTCAGCCTTTGTGTTCAAGTTATCATTGGAGAGAAATGCAATGAGATCGTCCTTTGAAACGTTCAGAACTTCGTCTTGGGTTGTTACCTCTGGAAAGTTCTGCAGTGCATAGGCTTTTGCCATGTTGTGTAATTCATTACACTGCATAGCTTCTGCCATGGCTAGTATTCCTAAGCAGTTGTTGGCTGTTAGCTGTTTCTCTGAAAGAAAAAATAAAACACACATGAAAGGATGTTAGACGCAGCTGTAAAATGTTTCTTTACTTGCCTTACACATCACATATTAAACATTTTACTCACAGTAATCATAAAGCTTTCAGTTCTAAGGCTTATAAACCTTCCAGATTGAGGAATTCCCTATACTGCATACATGTACCATAAAACATACATTGGCAGTTCCTGTTTATCAGATTATGATAAGGGCAGTGTGTATACCTTCAGTGATGCGCTGCTTTCTGTGGCTGATGAGAAAAACTTTCTGAATAAAGTTCTCGTCACTGTTAATGGAGTAATTATCTACAAGAACAAACTCCAAAGTTTTGTATGAATTTTGTTTTGGAATCTCATTATATGAAGGAAAATAGAAGGTCCTTTTCTTTGAAGCTGAACTCTTTCTGCAGAAATGTGCAATCTGGTGACATTGGCTCCTGTTGCATTGCACACTGTTGCACCTGTACATTGCTATCAGTGTTCACTACAATTTCAAGTTATATGGAAGTGATTGAATATTATTAGTAAACCATAACTCCTGTCAGTCTTGCATTTTATTGTGATTAATTATTAAGTATTATCAATTTTATCTCACATGCCATCACTCTCAAAGCTGAATGATTATAATCTGTAATATAATAGATGGGATTCAACTCTGAAATTACGTATTTAGGAGCAATGCTTTTCCAGCTGAAAACAATAAATCTGGTTTTACACATATCAATAACACATGTTTCCTGGCCTGTGGGTTAATATTTACACATCTCCCCTGTAGTCTCACTGCTGCCTGAAGTATCAATGGCCCTTCTCATATAGTTTACTCAGATAAAGGAATACTGCCAAAGGTGACTTACGCTTTCCTCACTGTCCCACTGCTGAGTGAAAGCAGGCAAATATTATTACAAAAAAAAATTTAAAATACTGGAATTGCTTAGCAGTTCAGGTAGCTGGGAGGGGAAAATGATGTTGATATTACAGATTGCTGGCCTTTCTTCAAAACCTTTTCAAACAAAAAGCTGCTGACATGAAAGTTAACTCTTTCTCACTCCACAGATGCTGCCAGACCTGCTGAGGATTTTCAGCATCCCTCAGCTTTGGAACATCCGCAGTATATTGTAATAATGTTATTGGAGCACACGGCTATCTGAACATGTACAGGTCAATCGAAAGAACTCGCGCAAACTAAGCTTTCGATGGACTTTTTCATTCTGTTATGAATTTGTTGCTTTTCTCTTCCTGTGGGGAAATGCAGGCTTTTGCTCAATAAACTATCAAACTGAACACGCTTGAAATCAAAGGGCTATCTCTCAGGTAACATAATTACTTAATTTGTGCTGTATTTTGTTGTGGTCTCAAGAGTTGCTCTTGATTGACAGTTTGGGGTTGTGGCCCTTTGTGACAATTTAATGTGGATCATCAAGATATCCTTAAACTGGATGTTAAGTTCTCAATTCTCCTGCAGCTAAGGTAGAACACTGGGTTCCTCATGGAATTTTCATGTCACTATTTATAAATTAATAGTAGTAACTTATAACTTGTAAAGATTTAAAAATATGAATTCATTTTGTTTGAAACAGAAGCAAATCTCAATTACACAGCTGAAAACTAATGTAACAACTCAATCAAGTTGTTAATAAGGGTGAATCAATCGTTAGACATCAATTTTATAGGAAATTAATTGCACTTTGCTAACTATTCCTCAATGTTAATAAGCATGCACTGGGTAGTGATAAAGGATTAGATCATCTCCATTTTAAAAATGACAGTAATGCAGCTCATTATTTGGGAACACTATTTGAAACATAATGGCAAAATCCATTGTAGTATTCAGTGCAGCTGCTTTGTGGAGAAAATAACATTTTCAGCCGAAGACAGGCTATTAGAATATTACTGCAGTTGACGTGCAGCTGATGCGGACAAGATCAGTGTCAACTCCACTGTTTCAGAAAAGCTGTTGCATCAGATATGCTCAGCAAAACATGACTTTTTAATAGGTGGAGTCTCCAAAGTTAGCTCAAGTCTTGCTTATTGTTTTATATTAACGAAAGTATTATAAGCAGGAACAGTTTACTCTGTGTCTCGGCACTAGTTACATACTTTATCAATCATATTTAGGTTCAATGCTTGCTTTCTACAAACTTTTCGAACAACTATAGTTAATCTTGAGAAATAACTGGAATAGAAGTCATTATTTAAATGAGCAATGCAAAACAGACAGCAAAGAGCCCAAAGACACGAAGATCTCGTGTCAGAAATAGAACCAAGCAAATCTAAAAATGAAGTGCAAACCTGGTTAAGCTACAACTTAGGGCTAGGATTACACAAAACATTTTAAGCTGATTTCTACAGATCAAACTCTCGGGCGACTATCTGTGCAGAGTTTGCACCTTCTCCCCGTGTCTGTGTGGGCTTCCTCCAGGTGCTTCAGTTTCCTCCATCAGTCCAAAGATGTGAAGGTTAGGTGGATTGGCCACGCTAAATTGCCCCATAGTATTCAGGGATGTGCAGGTTAGTTGGATTGGCCAAGCTAAATTGCCCACAGTGTTCAGGGATGTGCAGGTTAGATGGATTAGCTATGGGAAATGAAGGAAAACAGGAATAGGATAGGGGCATGTGTCTGGGTGGGATGATCTTCGGAGGGTCAGTATGGACTCGATGGGCCTCGTGGCCAGCTTCCACACTGTAGGGATTATACTAAATTAAACAATTCTAGAACCAATGGATTCGGTCAAACTCTGCAGCCCTGCAACATCCAGTTGCGAATGGAGGTGATGAATTAACCTCTGTCACCTTCAAACAGAATAGTAGGCTGGCTGACCCATTTCAGCTTCCTTGATATCCCCAACATCACAGATGGCAATCTTTAGCCAACTTAATGATGTCAAGAAATGGTGGAGTGCAGTGGGTATCGCCCTGGCAGCATCCCAGCTGTAACACTGAAAATATATAATGCTGAAAGCGTGTGCTGTACAATTAGCTATACTTCCAGCCATGTTGTTGCAGTACAACTACCTCAGTGGAAAAATTCAATTAGCTCAATTACTACCAAATTTCAACTAAAGTGATGGAAGGTGTCAATGACAGGTTTATTAAGCATCAGTTTCTCACTAATATGCTGCTCACTAATGCTTAACTGGGGCTCTGCCTGAACTATACGTCTCTGGAAACAAAAAAAAACCCAAAGGACTGCAAATGCTGGAAATCAGAAACAAAGAGAGAAATTGCTGTTAGAATGCAGCAGGTCAGGCAGCATTTTGTGAAAAGAAAGCAGAATTAATGTTTTGGATCCATTGACCCTTCTCCTGAACTGCTATTGGCTAGGAAAAGGTTGGTATATGTGCTGAAGGTGAGCTGGTTGGGTCTAAGAGGATTAGATGTGAGGTAAAGATGGAGCCTTCTTGAAGATTTTGGCACCTCACTTTGGGGGAACTCCTAAGTATTTCTCCCAACTGACCATTCCTCACGTAATAACCTTCAATGGTTTCAGCAAATATTTAAATACTGAAGTCATAATGTGCAAGTGGAGGATTCTGTTTGCTGATATACATGTACTTTCAGCAAATAGGAACCTAGAGCAATATTCCTGCCCCCTGGGCAGAGGCTCATTATAGCACTTGGAAACTGGAAAACTCTCCTCACCAAAAACTAAAGGATTGAAGCTCAAACAATTGAAATTTCCAAATTCCCAATGATAGATTCTTCTTGGGCATGGATGTGAGGAATTACAGAATAAAGATAAGTGGATAGATTCCAGATACAAAGCAATTATTATCTACCTGAATATTGGAACAAGCTTGATAGAAGCATAACAAAGCTGAAAATGTGTTGCTGGAAAAGCGCAGCAGGTCAGGCAGCATCCAAGGAACAGGAGAATCGACGTTTCGGGCATAAGCCCTTCCTCAGAAAAAGATTCCTGAGGAAGGGCTTATGCCCGAAACGTCGATTCTCCTGTTCCTTGGATGCTGCCTGACCTGCTGCACTTTTCCAGCAACACATTTTCAGCTCTGATCTCCAGCATCTGCAGTCCTCACTTTCTCCCAGAAGCATAACAAAATCAATATGCTATGTGTTACCTTAATGATGAACACAGGCTTTTGATTTTCAACTTCAATTATCTGATTTCAGTACTTGAGACTTTCAACAGACTGAAAGGGTTTTCAAAATTAGAACAAATAATGATGAAAATTGGCTGCTCTGGTCACATCACCACATACTATGGTATGTCCAGGGAATCAGTTTCCATTTCATCTCGCGAGAGTGAACTTGGACAACAAAGTCTTTGTCAAGAAGTCTGCATCTCTTTAATTCACACTTGCATGATAAGTTCAAATACTGGGAGTTGAAATGTTGCCTGCGGAATCCTCAGCCCGGAAAGACTAGCAAAAGGGAAAAACAAACTAACCATATTTCAGGAGCTTGTTTGTCAGAGAAGAGGGAGGGAATAAATGAAAGTCATAACAGAGCTTGGAAGAAGTGCTCTCTCTCTCTCTGTCTCTCTCATGCCTTAGCATTTCTCAAAAGACATGGAAAAGAAGTTTTGGAAAACAACTATTCCTCAAAAACTTTGGGATTCTATAAATTATACTGGTACTGAGGAAACAAGACATTGGGTAAACATCCATGACTTTATGAATGCTAAATTATATCTGCTGTTATTTTCCTGTTTCTACTAGATACCCAATTCATGATGAAGTTACTATCCATTTTTGTGTAACTGTTTGATGTCATGTTTTACTATTCTTCCTCTGTCGGTAGGTAATGAAATTTCTCATTCTTTCAATCAAACATTTTGGTATTAGCTGCTTCATTTTGACCTAATTAACTACATTTTATTTTAAGCTGCATGCTTAAAACATATTTTTTAAAAAGTGACCAACTGATTAGGATTTAAAAAGAGGGGAGCCAATCAGACCCCCTTCCCTGCTTGTAATATGTGGAGTGACCCCACCAGAGGCAAATAAATATTAGTTAACTTCAATACCTGACAGAAAATGAAAACATTCTTGGTCAGTGTGGTTCAGTGATTGCTCAAATTTGTTGAGCCACAGCAACCACATTAATATTTTCTGCATTGCACTAACATGAATTATTACCGCATGCAGTTATTTATGTGTGTATGCTTAATTTACTCACCTAAAAACGAAACACAAACTTTGCAGAAAGTTCGGAACTGGAATTTACTGGCAGCTTCCAGGAGTGTTTTTGCATTTCCAGAATTAATGATGAGTGAGCCAGTATAAACAAACTCCAGCAGCATTTCCAGAACATCTGCATTTATGTTTGAAATTGTCAACTCCAGCTTCTCTCCATTCTTGTTGTCCTTTGAAGCCCTAATAACAGCAGGCAATAGACGAGAAGTTAGATCCAAATTCAGTTATTTACATACTTAAAAGTAAAAGGTGGGTCCATTTATCACTCCTCACACTGTGCACTACAATGCTCTACTATTCTTTAATATGTGAGCTGAAAGAGAAAGAGTAAGCACTGCCCAGCACAAAAACACATTGTCATGCAAAAATGTTATTAAAAATAGAATGAGCCAACTTAAGGATGAAAGATGCAATAATTGCTCATAAACAAAAACCGAAGCCCTAATGACACAGATTTATAAATTGAAGAATTTGGAAACAAAATGGTTAAAGCAGAAAGGTGGGGAAAAGGTCTACTTCTGCCACAGGAAGCCAGCAGCCATCCTTTAGGAGTTCCATGACTGTGGCCTAGGCTGTCTGTTAAACAGGTGTTCCCCTGTATAAAGCAGAACACTGAGGTTTCAAATGGTCCTGTATCTTAAATGTATGTTTAGTCGCGTTAATTTAGGAAGACAACGTATTACACCAAACATACCTCAAAGGCATCTGTAAATGAGAACCCTGTTAAAATAATGAAGATCAGAATCGGTTTACATAAAGAAAAACAGTGTTAAGCGTGAAGGAGCACCACACGAAAATCCTTTCAAGAATCTGTATCGTTTGCACAACTGGTTCTGCGTTTTTTAATTACAAAATTCAAACAAATTTTGCTTCCAATTCAGTGGAAATTGTCACCCAACTTCTACTTGCTCCATAATTGCTTCTTGTGTTTATAGAGCTATGTGCAATGTTACCCAGTTTGGTATAATATTGAGATATAACCAGCAACCAAGCTTGCATTGGCTTCATGAATACGAATGATAAACATTTGAAGTAAAATTCTCTAATATGCATCATTACTATTTCAATAATATACATGTATATTAATTGTGATATAAATGTGGAAATTAGCCTGCCTTCTTATTTCCAAACATCATAAAACTTCTTTCAAATAAAATATAGGAATAGATTTGACTACTCCTTCCTATCAGAAAGATGTTGGGAAACTTGAAGGGGTTCAGAAAAGATTTACAAGGATGTTGCCAGGGTTTGAGTTATAGGGAGAGGTTGAATAGGGCTGTTTTCCCTGGAGCATCGGAGGCTGAGGGGTGACCTTATAGAAGTTTATAAAATCAAGAGGGGCATTGATAGGATAAATAGACAAAGTCTTTTCCCTCGGGTCGGGGAGTCCAGAACTAGAGGGCATAGGTTTAGGGTGAGAGGGGAAAGATATAAAAGAAACCTGAGGGGCAACTTTTTCACTCAGAGGGTGGTATGTGTATGGAATGAGCTGCCAGAGGATGCGGTGGAGGCTGGTACAATTGCAACATTTAAAAGGCATCTGGATGGGTATATGAATAGGAAGGGTTTGGAGGAATATGGACCAGATGCTGGCAGGTGGGGCTAGATTGGGTTGGGGTATCTGGTCGGCATGGATGAGTTGGACCGAAGGGTCTGTTTCTGTGCTGTATGTCTCTATGACTCTACAGAAAGAATGCAGTTACATTTCAAGCATTTCTACAATTACATTGTGTCACATAGAGGTCATCAGTTAAAAGCACTGTGGTGTAACTCTTGGTGCTAATGTGTGACAACGGTGTTTGGAAAAGTATAAACTCTCTGACAAATCTCAGTTTAGACACATTGAATAATACAGGGGTGGATTAAAGAAAATACAGTGAATTTTCCTGTATGGCTCCTTTCCAGCTTGGAATCATCCAGATCAGATAGGAAGGTTCAGCACAGAGCCACTCCCAACAGAGCCATAGATAATGTGCAGATTGGAATTGGAAGTCTGGTCATGGGGCAATCCAATTGGTTTTGGAGAGTAGCAGCCAGAAGGTTGCAAAACATTCATGAGGAAAAGGTGAAGGAAGGGATAAACACTGCACATTCAAATTTTTCAGCTTGCCCTCAGAGTCTCTGTGCACATCCAATGGGTAGGGTGTAGGCAGCCAGCTGTAACTCTACCTTGGTGCACTTCTGAAATGAAACAGGAGTCTGAGAACACCTTTTCCAATGGATTAGAGTCACTCCACTGGCTTGGTGCTTTGTAGGTGCAAGGCAGGCTCCGCTGTACAAAGAATACCCTGGTAATGCTAAGAGATACAGATCCACAGACACGATCTAATCTCTCACATAGCTGAATGAGGGGAACTGTATCCATGGTTACAGTGACTGAGACAAGGTTGGCCATGTGGATCTAGTTGAATGTGAGATCCCTGACTGGGGCTGTTAACCTGGGCCAGTTAGGGAGCCCTGACTGACAGATTAAACAGGCGTCTCAGAGAGTCTCCTCACTCTCGGGACTGGCACTGAGCTGGCTGCTCAGAGCCCATGTACTGTGCACGGTAAATAAAGGGTGCCTTGGTGACGGGATACTGGTGTTTGTGTGGCTATTACAATGGTATGAAGGATGATTGTCAAAAACACTTCCACAGGAAGTGGATGTTGCTGGCCATGATCAGGTGTGGATGACAGATTTCCTTCCCTAAAGGTCATTAATTAACCAGATGGGTTACGACGAACAATAATGGTGACATGGACATTGTTGGGACTTGTTTAGAAATCCAGAATTTCTTTATTGAATTCACCATCTGTCATGGTGGGCTTGAACTCTGGTTTGCTAGTCTAGTAACATTGCAACTGCATTATTGTTTGCTCGAAAACACAGCAGGCACAGAGCTGGTTGAGAGCAAGTGATGCTGACTAGACTTTTTTACAAGGCTAAGTGAGGGTCCTCTTGTGATACAATGGTAGGGTGCCTACTGAGAGACTCAGGTTCAAGTCCCACCTATTCTTAGAGCTGTGTAATAATAGCTTGGGCAGGTTGATTACGGTTCATACCTCTGAGCCAGGAGATTTAGGTTCAAGTCCCAGCTCCAGGGGTCTGCCTGACCAGGTTAATTAAAAATACTTGCAGGTGAAGACAAGTGAGAGATGACATAAATGCATCTACCATATCAATGAATACCATCACAAGGATAGAGTATATGCTACATGTTGAAGAGTAGCAACATTGAGAGAAATTGGTAATTTTTATCTCTCACACTTCCACCAATGCACTTTCAGAATAAGCCTGGTTTCATTTTAGTGGATTCATTGGTGGAGCTTTTGAAAAAAAGAGCCAAATTCTCTCCTCCTGAAGCCTTTTGAGAAAGGTGAACACCATGGGGGAGGGGCGGGGGCAGTGCCTTCCCCTCAAGCATTATTTTGATTCAGCAGCATTCCATCCTTGCTCTCCCTCTTTAGTTTTTGATTTTCTTGGTTTCTTATCACACTGCCCGTGCAGCGCAGTGCTTGCTGTTCGTTATTTATAAATTGATGAGTGGGTTTTTTTTGAAACAGAAGAGTAGAGATGCTCCAACCATCCCACCAACTCCCATGGTGGGTGCTTTTTAGGGGAGGGATGGGGTGGGGGCGGTGGCTTTTGAACAGGAAAAGTCTCCATAAAGGAAAGGGAGCAACAGATTTACAATTATACCCTTGCAAACCTTAGCATTATCTGCTGTCTAATTTAATATATCAGTATACAAGACAAATACAGGTCAGGGGTCAAACTGGGGTTGTGAATTATGAATAATATAGTAAGATATAACCAAACATTTATAAAAAATAGAACAGGCACTCATGCATAATCTTTAAAAAAAACCATGCAGTACTAAAGCAAATTGTTTTAAGGAGGAACACAGGATAGAAATTCAAAACATCCAACTTAAAATGCTCTTTGGAGCCTAAGGGTTTGCTTTTCTCTGTTGACCCAAAAAATCAAGGTCAACAGTTTAGAATTCTTGATTCAAGCTGATTAGAAAAAAAAAATCATAGAGTTCCTACAATGTGGAAGCAGGCCATTCAGTCTACTGACTTCAGACTGACCCTCTGAACAGCATCCCATCCAGACCCACCTCCTATCCTATCCCTGTAACCCTACATTTCCCATGGTTAATCCATTTAGCCAGCACATTCCTGGACATTATGGGCAATTTTGCATGGCTAATCCACCTAACCAGTGCATCTTTGGATTGTGGGAGGAAACCGGAGTATGCAGACAAAATTCACGCAGACACGGGGAGAATGTGCAAACTTCACAGACAATTGACCGGGTCCGTAGCACTGTGAGGCAGCAGTGCTAATCATGGTGAGGCCCAGTGACTGGGCATTTGTTAGCTTCATTCTCAAACTCAGTCTTTCTCAGAAGCTTAACAGCCAACGAAAAGCGGATTGATCAGATAATTAGAAATGATAAAAACACCAAGAACTTACTTGATATGCCAGAAGTCATTCAACACCAGTTTATAGTCCAACAGGTTTATTTGAAATCGCCTGCTTTCGGAGCACTGATGAAGGAGCAGCACTCTGAAAACTTGTGATTTCAAATAAACTTGTTGGGACTATAACCTGGTGTTGTTTGACTTCTGACATTTTCCACCCCAGTCCAACACCAGCATCTCCACTTGCAGTAATATGATTAATAAGTAGAATGAAAATAAAGCCTGGAATAAAACTTTTAAATAATTACAGATTAAAATTATACCCAAAAATTTCAGATTGTCCAATAAATGATGGGACTTAGCCTCGGAATTATGACCAGTAGGAATGTTTGCATACAAAACTTGCTTGTGTCAAATTTCTCTTTCTGCTATTTTAGCTGAAATGATAATCTGTTTATTTTAAATGGGTTACTTGCAGAGAAAGTTGATAAAAATCACATCAAGTATTTGAATGCCAATATTTTATACGATGGTCATCTTACAATCAGAATAAGTTAACTGCAATGAAAGG
Organism: Chiloscyllium plagiosum; assembly: GCF_004010195.1. Lineage (NCBI taxonomy): Eukaryota > Metazoa > Chordata > Chondrichthyes > Orectolobiformes > Hemiscylliidae > Chiloscyllium > Chiloscyllium plagiosum. Next base: position 10,211,365 of record NC_057712.1, on the reverse strand, counting down.
TTATATTAATATGTCTGGAATGGATAAAGAACATCACATCGGTAGCAATGTAACACTGGCATTATTTCACAAATGTGAAAGATTAGGAATTGAAAAGCCTCAGCTATGATCAAATTGTAATTTTTTTTTCCCCATGACTTACTATAGCCTGGATAATTCAATAATTGTGAAATTATGACATCTGCATTTGTGTTAAGATAACAGAGTCCAACTTCTCATGGCTAGGCTGCAAAACATAACTGAACTATGTAATTTTAATCAGTCATGAAATTCCAAGATCTGCTGTATTAATGATGTGACAGTACTATAACAAAGGCATGTTCAATTTTCCAAAGTAAAATGGCTGTAGTAATTAAAATGTGAATACAGTTAAAATCAAGGACTGTAAAAGATCTTTTCTATACTTGTGAGCAACAATTGTTGTCAATGGTCCGACTAATGTCAGGGATTATACACATTTATTCTAATATTGTACAATTTATTCCAGTCTCATAAATGCATCTATACTATCCTCTTGATTATAAGGACAGAATAGAACATCATATAATTAGCCTCAGTATCAATCAGGCAGATCTTTTTCTAGAATTTTGTTTTTCCAGACTTATTTGAAACTGGTGAATTTGTCAGCATAATTCAACTTGTCAATCAAAAACACTTATGGCTAGAATTTTATGATGAGACAAAGGTTTGTTTTCTCCCCATCTTAAAAGTCAGAGGTAAACCCACCTTTTCCTGGCTGACCAAGTTCACTGTCATCCGGGGAAGAAATTCCACCTTCAAGAACAGCTGACCGTGGAACTGGTCAATTTCAATGACCCAGCTGTACCACTGAGAGAGGTGCCTGTTCACGGGACTCCAGGCAGTCCCAGCAATGAGGAAGCATAGAAAATGAGACACTGGTAAATCGAGGGTTTCAATGGAGTCAGCCTGGAGGCAGCAATAGGTAGTGTTGGGGGTGAGGGTGGGTAGGGTCTCTCCTTTGGGCACAGGCTGCCTTAACAGGAAGGTCGTCTCCAACCCACAACCTTCCAATTCGCAAAGAGCCCAACAGCCAAAATAGCAACAGCTGTGGCGGTGAGGAGGACCTTATGTAGTCATTAAGTAGTTACTTAAGAGGATCAATGGACTCAGAGGAAATCCAGGCTTTCTCTGCTACTGCTGAAATACCAGAGGAAGCATCAGGTATATACCAAATGGCATGACCCTTGAGCTTACATTAGCCCTGTGTACCAATCCACTTTGGTTGATGAGGATGGGAAGGACATAAAATTCTCTCCTATTATCTTGTTTTGTGTCACAACTTGTTGAAATGCCATAAATGAATAATCTTTTCAAAGTTAAAATCATAATGGAATAGATCTCAAGTAGTTTCCAGTGAATTTTTTTTTTGTTTTCCAAGAATTTGATCTTAAGTATTTGTACCTAGATACTCTTGTACCTGAGATGACACTGTAATGAGGCAACTGTAAATTTTTCACTGTATTCATTTGAGTACGTGATAATAAAGCTAATTCAATTCAATTCTAATACGTTCTCAAATAATTAATGCTCTTAATCCTTAGAACACTGAATATTTTCAAAAAAAATCATTCATAATTTGACAGACACAGAATTTATAAGAATTGGTTATCAGTTTCCATTGCCAAATACTGTGGAAATGCAGAACCATATATTCCTTTGCAGCGAGATTTTCTGAATAAATATATAAATGTTAATAAGCAAAGATTTTATTTAAATCAGATGGAATAGAATTAGTAATGAAGACATTAGGAAGGAAGGAACATGGAATCAGTTCACTTGTAGGAACAAGACATTCATTTGGACATGTAATTGATCAACTAAATGAATTGCAGACAAATACAACAATGACTCATCCACAAGGAAGGCCATACTAAAGGAATCCTAGACAGCACAAAACAAGTGAACTATGGGAGGAGATGAGAAACAACAAACACAATTGACTGTTGTAGTCCATACTCCAATCCTGTAAATAAAGCTTAATCTTGGCTATTGGTCCTTCAATAGAAAGAAAATGAATTGTAAATTCTATAACATAAAATGTAACATTGAATGCTACTTCAATCCTTAAAGAGTTACCTGCTGTGTGCAAGATATGACTTATGCTAAACTATGATTTGAGTAATTTTAAGGCTTGAATTTAATTGACATTTGAGAATTTAAAAAACAATATTACTGATTCTCCTTATCACCACTGCAATACTTAACATTTTCACAAGTTATATAAATATATTTAGCCTACATTCACACGTTAGTTATTTGGGAAAGCAGAAAAATATTTTTTTTTCAATCAGCTTACTTTTTATTTACTTTTTATTCATAGCATTTTAGAGCCACTCTACCCAGGACCACAGATTTTCAAACATTAGGCACTATAAAGGGAAATATTTAGTGGTATTCAATAAGAAATCTGCATTCTGTACTAGATTTTTATTTCCATTAAACAGTGACATCCAAAAAGCTTTCCTTAACATTTATTCTTTGTAACTTTTGTAATTCATCCATTTGTGACAAACATATAATCCATCTATTCTTTGAACTGACTGACTTGTTGACACACTTCAAGAGTATTAGATTTTTCCTCAATGTGGATTCCCAAAAGCTGATGAGTTGATTTGAACTGCGCAATTCTTATGAGTAGCCAAGTACAACAGTAAATACTACTTCACTCCCTCAAAGGACTCCTGTGTCAGGGACTTCAATAAGTCATCTTTGTGATAGCTATCAAAAGCTACAACCTACATCACAGGCACAAATGCTGAAAATGGAATAAAAAGCCTGAACACCACCATTGATTGTCACTTTCAGTCTATGAAATCCAACAGTGATTTGGAGTCATAAAATTGTAACACTATTTTGTCAGATCGAATTCAAAACTGACATCAAAGGAAATATTAGAGCAATTTATTTCAACATTTCATGCATGGTGAAGTTTGAACTTCATATTTCATAATAGAACAAAGACAGTTCTGTCTACAATCATAATAGGCGCTCTGAAACACACTTATTTTATTTCAGTAGAATTCTGGAACTGCAGTTGACCCTCTCTGATTATTTTTCTTGCAGTAATGTATAAACAGTATTACCCATTTACTGCCATACTCATTGAGCTACATCACTTCAAAGGAAGAAAATGGATTTGCAACCTTCAACCTTGTGCTGTAAGAGGCAACATGAAGTTTTAAAAACCTTTCTTTCAAATTCACACAACATCCTGTGGACAAAGTATTCTCTGTTTATTAATAGTGAATTGATCTAAACGCATAATTGAAAGCAAGGCAAAGGACTTTGATGCCCCCATGCAAGACTGAATCTGTTCAGATTCATGTCAGAAAAATGCTGTAAGCAAAAATCAGCAGAATTATTGACTAATAAAAAAAATGCAAAAAATGAGAATGCAATTGCTTCTGGTATTCACTGTGCAAAAATATGATAAATAATGTACAAGAACATTAGTTTTCTACTAGGTTAAGAATGAAACATTATACATCAATCATACTGCTGAAAGAAAAATCTCTCCCATTTTTCCCAGATCATGTTGAGTAGATACATATCAATCAGGCTATTTACAGGAGAACTGTCTGGATAACATTTACCTGAAAGCATGATCTACTTTTGTAAAGGGCTTTCTCATTTATTGATTAGTATCAATATATATCATTCTCCAGAAATCAGACATGCACAAATGGACAGTTTCCTTTTAAGATTTTGCTTGATGGAACTTGATAAGAGATATGCAATCTTCCCTCACTCCAATGGTGTGAATTAACATTTGCAAAGACAGGGACTAAGCTGAACAGGGCAGGCTACCTTTGCAATGCAAGCACATTATTTAAATGAATGTATCAAAATCAAAAACTTGAGGGAAACCCAATGTATAAAGATGATAAGCGTTAAGAGAAAATCAGACGTTAGTGTTTCATAACATTCCTCACTCTATTATTATTCTCCATAAATACAGTGAAATTTTAAACTTAGGCTATTTATGATTTGATCTCTGGCCTGCCATAAAAAGTCAGAAGTCACACAATACCATGATATAGTCCAACATGTTTATTTGAAATCACAAGCTTTCAGAGCGCTGCTCCTTCGTCAGATAGCTAGTGGAGTAGGATCACTGAACACAGAATTTATTCTTTGAGCCAGGCACTCCACTTTAGCATCATAAATTCTGACAATGGAGCAATACTCTGGAAAGCTTGTGATTTCAGATAAACCTGTTGGATATAACCTGGTCTCATGCGACTTCTGACTTTGTCCACCCCAGTGCAAGACCGGCACCTCCACATCATTGCTGCCGTGAAAAAAAAGTCCTACAATGTATTTTCTCTGCAAGACAAATTTAAGCAATAACTATCATTAATGTTGTGAAAGTTCATTTAGAAGACTCTTGTTGCAGTGAACTTGTAGGTATTGACCTGTAGTTTTGCTGAAATGGGCTTTAACTTTTCATAGTTTTCAGTTCGCCAATTCACAATAATATAAAACCATGCAATTACATAGTTACCTATGTTGCTTGGTCATCGAATTGGTGAAATGGTAATCTAATTATAGCACTAATTGTTTATTTATATAAATCTTTATGATGCTGACACAGGATTCAAGGGTTTGAAATATGATAATGTTCTGAAATATGTCATATCCACATGATAGGGTGGCAGGAACTACAATCCTTTTGGAAATTGGTAACCTTGAAATAGTCTTAGTCAGAAATTCTTGGACAGTGCCTAAGAAAAATAAGTTTCAGCGAAGTAGAACATGATACACTTAGTGATTTAGTGAACAGAAACCTAAGGCAGGCTTTTGTTTGTTTTGATACTGATCAAGTTAACCTTCATGCCACAGCTAGAAAGAAAATCCACATGCTCATGGAGAATTTATGACTTCCATGATGTTGTCATGGATTGAACAAAAGAGTGCCACCATCTAGACATGCCGTAAACTTTGATACAGGGGATATTCTTGCCACGAGTTCCTCTGTGCAGGGTCAGCCAAAATGGATGCCAGATGAATAATGGAGTTTGATTTGAGATTCTAATCGAGTAAAAATGCAATTAAAGCAAAACTGTCAGACTATTACAACTTAAGTTACAAGATTCATTATTCTGACACTATAAATTAATTTTCAACTTGGTATTTCACACCTTTGGAGTGAATGATTTTCTAGGCACCATGAGAATATCTACACTGAGAACAAGAAATCATTATTGAACAGCCTACGGCAGCAAGCTGTCAGTGGAAGAGAGTAGAAAAAAAAAATAAACTACACTTTTCATATATAAGCTCCAACAATGTGAAAGCAGTCTTACAGACAGTATAATGCGAACAGATGGGGCACAGGAACCTGCTGATTACATACCGAATCTGCACCATCTGTTAGTAAATATATATCCTGGATTTTCCAGTATTTTATGCAACAATTTGGGAACCTTTTGGAGGAATAATCTGTATTAATTTAATAGATTTGATTCCCTTTTCGGAGAAAGAAAGGTTCATCTTTATGCGAGAGACTTTAGGCTTTTTGCTACACAAGAAATATCATTGCCATGTAAAATTTAAAAAAAGATAAATGTTTCTTCAGTGAAAGATTACATTAAGATAAAACAAACAACTGACGATGCTGGAGATCTGAAACAATTGTATCAATTGCTGGAGAACCCCAGAAGGTGTGGCAGCATCTGTGGGGAGAAAACATTTAGTGACCCATCATCAGACTTGATCTAGTTCCAAACTGATTTGTCCCCATAGATACTGTCAGATCTGCTGAGTTTCTCCAGCAACTTCTGATTCTGTTTGAGACTACATTAATGCTTTTTGAAAACACATTGGTTGCAGACTATAATGGAGTGAGCACTGGAAACCCTAAGAATGTATCTAATTCCAACACATTATAAATTGAGTCATGACATACATCATACTCATCAATACAAGTGGAAAAATTCAATGTAATTTACACATTCAGTTAATCAAATATGATTATTCCAGGAGGTAATGGAGAAAGTAAGTGAGAAGACAATTCATCCTTCACTCTCATCTCTATTTAGGGAGAATAATCAACAGGCATGCAGAACAGTCAACAGAGAACTAAGTGGTCCCACACTTGTTGTTGACTGTCCTCTCTTCCTATGGGTTTTTGGATCTTGGGCAAAACCTTGAGGAAAGAGGTTAGATCCAGACAAGAACTAAAATTTCTGTTTGGTAATATTTTCAAAGCTGCTGTTTTAGAGATTAGTCCCACAATTGATTGCTCTATGGATGTGTATCTAAGTTTTTTTTACAACTTTGATTTTAAATCACACAATTTGAGTGATAATGTAGAGACATCAAAACATTTTTTTCTAAATTGATCACAGTTGAAAAAGTGTTACTAAAAGGAGCATACTATCACTCTTGGAGAAAGTATGGACCCAATTTTACAAAGTGAAAAATACATACAGAAATGCTTCCTAATAGAAGAACAACTGTAACTAATTCCTGTGGACAAAAGAGCAGAATTGATTGGGATTGTGGATTGTTTGTAGCATGGCAGGATTGACAGGATATCTAACTCTCACAAAGCTATATAGAGCAAAAATCACAAAGAAGTACTAGACATGATTTCCCCCCCACCTTCAGATGACACATCTTTCTTAAGACATGTGCAGGGTAAATAAAAGGGGATAATTATGAAACTTTCCTATTATTCATCCTACAGCTTGGAAATGTCAAAGGCAGACATGCACAGATTCTGCACAAATATTCAAAGATTAATGCTTTATATCAGGAATAATAAAAACATCACACTGAAAAGAACTGCAAAACTGTACTTTAAAAACCACTGAAATGTGTTTAAAATTCATAACATATTGTGCAAAATAAAAGCAGAGCTTTGAAATATTATAACAGAATTGAATTAACAGTAACCTCTCTACTGAAATGTCTGAGCAATCAACATCAACTGTATGAAAGGATTTCAATTTTAACCAGTCCCAAACTCGAAATTATTAAACATCACTGCTTGTTCCATTCAGTTTACTAACAGCCTCACATATTAATAAATAACTAACTCATGTAAATAGCCTGTATGATAAAGTTAAGTTGGAAGAAAGAATGTTCAAGTTATACAGAAAACACATTTTCCATCAATTAAGCTTAAAATGGAATTCTAGAAATAATAATAGTTTATTTTACCAATAGATAATGAAAGGTAATTGGTATAAATTCACGTAATCCCTTATCAATCTACTCTGCAATACACTTTGAGAAAGAAGCATTATTTTAGCTACATCAAGCATGCTCCAACAATCTAAACTCAATGATACTTGAGTTTAAAATAACTAATTGAGAGTTCACTTCACTATATTAAGAACATAAACCAAAAACAAATACTAAATTCCATATATTGAATTAACAGAGGAGCATTTTCCCTAATCTTACTTTCAACGAATGTCGTGCAATCTCTAAGAAATTACTTATTCAACTTATGCATGGAACATCTAACAATGCCCATGGAATTAATGAAACAATTAATAGAAGTTTAAGCAAAATGAAAAATAGCTTGCAAATTACAAATCCTTTAAAACCAAAAAATCCTTTTAGCCATCATTTCCATTTACATTGTAACAGCACAGAGCTAAAGATCTTTATAATCAGCATTACGCTCATCCTTTTTCCTAGTTATATATCAACATTTGCCAATTCATAAATGATTTCATAACAGATTATATTAAACCCAAGTTATAAATATGTTCAAACCAAACAGAAGTGTGACATTCTGTAATGTAATTATTTACTTTGCACATATTTTAATTTACTTGCTATATATGTAATTTTGCAAAACTGGAATATTTAATCTGCCACAATCCTTTAGCCTTTTTGCAAATGAAGGGCTTCAATGGTTAGATAGAGCTAGTTAGTTATGTAAAAAAAAGCACTCTAACAATTCTGTTGATAAGCAGATGCAGGAATAATATATTTCTTGGCAAATTACTGCTGATAATTGAAAATGATCTTTCCCTAAACAGCAGAATTTAAACATGGATTGAACTCAATAAGTATAATATTTTTCTGTCGTTTAAAATGAAACAAAGAAGTCTCCAAAAAGAAAGCTTTTGTCAAATAAATAGGATCCTCAGTCATGGAACTTCTCATTTCTTCACTCTAAATTGAAGCAGCTATTAATCAAAAATATAATAGGCAAATGAACCAGGGTTTAGTTTCAATTTAGAAATACATTCATCTGAAATGATAGAAAGAATGGCTACTGGCCCTGTGACAGGAGGATCTATCTTCACAACCCTGCAAGAGAGGAAAGCTACACGAATGAACCCTACAAAAGAACCGACCAGATCACAGCTTGAGGAAGGCAAACCTTTTGATCAGTTCCTTGAAATATAAGCTGCAGGAAGCTAGAACATTTTGATGGACTTCAAACTCTTTGCCTTCAACAGTTATTTTCAGGTCTGTAAACTCTTTCGCTCTGCGCTGCTGGTTCAACTCCTTCAACATTTCTGCAGAACAGAGAAGACAGACATTGCCAGGGTTCCGATGACGAAATTTTCGAATAAAAGAGACAGATACCTGGTGAACTCTAGCTGAGTCGCACATGTTGACATTTGTATACAACACACAGTTGATAAAAAAAAACCATTGCCACAATGTAAAACAAAAAGCACACAGCATTTGCTTTAATAAATGAAAGTATAAAACGATAGCCTCACGAGTCTTTAAGGGTCAAATACACTTTTCATCAACAAAATGAAAGCAACTTGTGTATAACCACGGAAAGACAAGAGAAGAAAATGAAATAATCAAAACATTTCTAACACCTGCTAACTGATAATATAGCTTCCCTCCCAAAACATATTGAATATCTTAATTTTGGAACTTACTGTAGCACTGAAAACATGGCAATAGTATGCTGCAAATGAAAGACACTAAGAGCTCAATTGGTTAAAGCAAAATGTACCTGGAGGAACAAAATTCATTTATTAAAAATGATAATCTCACTGCTAATTTATAAAACTGGCAAGTAACATATGCTTTTCCAAATTCTTTCACCATTTTTGTCATATGCCAAATATTTTGAAAGAGAACAACTTTAAAATCTAAATACAATGGTTTATTGAATTACTTTGAAATGAACGCAAATCAAACTGGTTTGAATTTCGATGAGTTACTTGTCAGATTTTTTACTATTAAAAGTTTGGCTTTTAGATTGCAATAAAACGACATTGGTCTAATACAGCCTTGTAGATAGAAGTTCTATAATACAAAACAATTGCCAGACATCTCTTTATTCATTATTTTCATAATGTAGTACAATTTCAATTATTGCAATTTATTGTATGCTGAGAAGTACCTAAAGCAGCCAGATTGATGAATTGGAGCAATCCTTTTAGTCATGATTGTGAAATTGATGAAGAAAAGGTTTTCCCACTGTTATGGACATGGAAAACTAGTACAAAACTTAGCCAGTAAGGAACTCCTATTTATTTTAGGAGAACTTAAAAGTAATTATATCATACATAACGGGGAAACTCTTAGTGGTTGCACATGGTGCCAAAATAGGTTTTTTTCCAATTTTGAGTTTTATCTGTGTTGCTACCGATGTTCTTAAAATCCCATTACAGTGAAGGAAAGGACAGAAAAGACAATGCTTACTTTGGGACGACCTTGAAGTTTAAAAGCTTGAACAAAATAAACATGAACAATATTTCCGAGGCAACTAAATTCTCTTTGGTCTGGATTCCATGGCAATATTAAAACTGATCTCAAAATAAATGTGCCCAGGAAAACAATCTCTGTGGTGTGGATGTTTTCTTTCTCAATATTATTTTTTTTCTGGCAGCAAGTTCAGAGGACCCAGACTTCCAACAACAATTCTATCATTAAGCAAGGAAAACACTCAATCACTCTGATGTATTCTAATAGACAGCAAACTAGAAAGCCCAACTGATGAGCAGCAACATGTATCTATTGAGTTCAATTTGCAACTAAGGCTGTGATTTGAACTTATGCTTGTGCGTATATCTATGGAGATACCAAATATTGAAGTCAACATTGTCATCCCAGTGTTTTGTAGAGGTTGTGTCAACACAGATCTCACTAAAAATTAAGCATGGATAATATGTGAACATTTTAATGATTAGAACAACATTTTTCACTGACTTAGCTTTGAATATTACATTGAAAATTGAGTGCTTGTTTATTGTCTGACTCCTTCACACTTTGTACTTTCTGCTATCTACGATTTTTGAAGTATTGTGATTTCAGGAAGAGCAGTATTTCATTACCTCAATAACAGATTATTATTTTAGCAGTCATCCATCTCCTTTGACAATGGTCTGCACCACGACCATCAATGTTGTCTAATGTGGCTGAGGGGTCTCACTCTGGCATGCTAGGCTCTGTAGCATTTGCTATGATAGTTTATTCTCACGTTAGGTGACATGTGAAGATACTTCTACTGTTATCTTTCACTTGCAGTTTCTTCCGGGGTTATAATAATGTCTCCTATCTATTGACAGAGAATGGGCAGAGTTTAGATTAGAATGGTGCGGAAAAACACAGCAGGTCAGGCAGCATCCGAGGAGCAGGAAAATTGACGTTTCGGGCGAAAGCCCTTCATCAGGAATAGTGGCAGGGTGCCTGCAGAGTGGAGAGATAAATGAGAGGGGGTGGGGCTACATTCTCGCCACCCGCACCCTCCTCTCATTTATCTCTCCACTCTACAGGCACCCTGCCACTATTCCTGATGAAGGGCTTTTGCCCGAAACATCGATTTTCCTGCTCCTCGGATGCTGCCTGACCCGCTGTGTTTTTCCGCACCATTCTAATCTAGACTCTGGTTTCCAGCATCTGCAGTCATTGTTTTTATCTACAGAATGGGCAGAATTTACTTGAAACTGCCAGAGCAAGCATCTGGGGAGGGTGGGGGAGAGTTATGTGGGAGTGCCCTCAGCATTGGAAAAATGTCCCTAATTAAACTGGAGTTGGGATTGGTCCAACAAGCAGTGGAGTGTCACTCAGAGGTATTTGACACCAATTATACCTGTTGCATGACTAGTCAGTTTCAGACGGCTCTTGTGGTGCAGTGGTAGTGCCCTATCTCTGAGACAGGAGGCCTGGTTTCAAATTCCATCTGCATCAGAGTTGTGTCACAACATCACTAAACGAGTTGATTAAATAATATCCATTACATACATTCTGTACATTAAAGACAAATATATGTAAGTATAATGTACTGTTCTGGTATAAAGGTATACAATGGTCAGCCACTCTCTGTGCATTGGAGTCAGTATGCTGTCTTCAGTCAGACCACCATGTGCATGTGGTATATATTGATATTAGGAGGCAGAGCAACCAGTCTATGTAAGCAGTAGTGTTAATAAATGCCAACACATATGTCTCAACAACAACCCAGTCTTCCTGATATATATTACATGAGTGCATTGATAGGGAAACATTCAGAATCTATCATACTGGCAGGGGTACTTGACCCAAGAAATTATCTCAAGCCCTGGACCCACCCATGCTCAGTGATGCCTCATGAAGTTCACAGATACACAAAGACTGCCCAGCAAACACTGTGGCCCCATGGAGGGTGGAGCGTGTCCAACATTAATAGGCACTCAGTGGGTCAAGGGACCCAGCTTTGGGAAGAAGTTCACTGAATGTCACCTTTCAGCCCTTATCTCCTATTCCCCTGCACCCCCATTCCATTGGTCCATTCTCCTCCACTCATGTATTTTAGTGACAGCAGCAATGATCCTCAGGCTGATAATTCCTGATGAAGGGCTCCAGCCCAAAATGTCAATTTTCCTGCTCCTCAGATGCTATCTGACCTGTGTTTTTCCAGCAACACACTCTCAACTCTGATCTCCAGCATCTGCAGACCTCACTGTCTCCTAGTTGATTTAACCTTACTGCGAAGCCTCTTTCAAGGATGCTTACCTTGATGAAGTCATGATTTGGAGATGCCGGTGTTGGACTGGGGTGTACAAAGTTAAAAATCACACAACACCAGGTTATAGTCCAACGGGAGCGTCGCTCCGAAAGCTAGTGTGCTTCCAATTAAACCTGTTGGACTATAACCTGGTGTTGTGTGATTTTTACCTTGATGAAGTTCTCCTCCTCTCTCTGCAAAGATCTCAGTGAGTCCCTCTCTCACACTATACCCCCCCAAAGTCCTCTCCTCAGGCTGTGCAGCTGAGTGTTATGTGGAGCAGCCACAGCTCCCAATCATGGTGTTAACAATGAGGAACGTTCAGCCTCCAATTGTCCCTGGAGCTGTGAGGCAGCAGTGCTAACCGTTGAGCAACCGTGCTGCCCTTCTCATTGCTAGAAATAAATCTTGGTGAATGCAACGCCCAAATCAAAGATTATTTCTCACTCAATCTTCTTTCCAAGAGTGAAATATATATTTCGAGAATATCATCAAAGGTTAAGATTTTAAAATATACTGGCCCTTCTCTGAAGTTTGGTAGCCTAAGTCCTTGTGAAAAAAAAAACTGAAGGCAAAACTAGTCACTGTATCTTATGTATGGTTAATGTTTATCTAATTTTACAGAAATTTCAGGCACTGTTAATGAGTTTTCCAAGCTTCTTACTAGATATAGTCTATGGAGAGACACCAATTAGTTTCAATGCTCTCTTCTGACTATGAGAGTGTCATAACAGCTGGAACACAAAACAATACAATCTGTACAGCTCAGCGAGCAAACCTATATCCAGAACCTCAAACTGAGCTATAAATCTTCTCAAAACTTGTTAACAACTTGTCACTCATTGAGAGAGATCAGAGGTATCCTTCTGATCACAGTTAAGAACACACTTCAACATATGATTAATTTATTTTTTTTGTGGTTGCATACTCATGAACAGGTTTATAAATCAATAAACTTCATTCATATCATGAGTTAACATTTTGACCTCAACTGTGTAAGAATGCAGCTTTGCTCCAAATGAACATTGAGTATTGCAGTAAAAGACCACTTATTCCATCTTATAGCCTTTAACTTTGCTTTCACAGGATACTTGGTTGTTGAATGGCTATCAGAACCAATAAAATAATTTGTCACACCATTTGCTGATCATGTAAATTGGCATTTGCAAGAAGGTCATCCTCCAAAATTAATGTACTATAATAAACCGCAGCTGTCTCTCCAGAAAACATGGTGGAGTGCAGTATGGCTGGGATCACAGCAGAACAGGAAATGCACACATTTTATATGGGGAAATGGGGTGCAGAAAATCTAAGTCAGTGTCCTGCACAGTATTTTGGTAATTTCAACACCTACTGATCTCCATTTCAAGACCTCCAGACAGTTGGTCATCTTTTAAAGAAGTGCTATCTCACACACCTTCACATATTTCTGCTGAGCATCCATTCCCACACTCACAACTCAATGGAAAATGCAATCCAAAAAGACATTAGTTTGGGCACACATAATTATGCTGCTGTGGACTTAGCTGATCCTGCTCCATCAGGTCTTTCTTTACAGGTTTCACGTTATGTACATTGACACAATAAACACTGTCTTGCTAAACCAACCAAGAAAAAAGTACATGGTATTTACAGTACAAAAAACATTTTCTGCTGAAAATGGTTTAAAAAGATTTCTAGAAACACCACAACACTATCCCGGATACATCAATGACCTGCTGTTGCTCATTGAATGGCTTCCATTTAATTCCAGCAGAAGGGACAGAGTTAACATACATCACTTTCCCTCCCAATTAAATGCCCTTCCTGCCAACAAGTTCAGAACCTGAGAGAGATTACTCTGCCTTGCATTACATATTAATACCAAAATGAAAGGAAGTGACAATTATACCAACTTTCTTTCCCCCTAAAATTAACAGCAAGGAGACAAATAACCTAAACACCCATCACGAGAGATAACGGAGCTGATAATCCATGAGTAATGACATTTGTTGTTTCTGACTGGTTCTGCTGACAATTTAATTTTACTTTAGGCAACAATAAATTGCAGCAGACATGCTCATTATTTTACAACTGAAGTAATTGGTCGGACCCCAGTTCATCATTTGGGCTGAAAGTGGAATAATCAGCCGTTGATTTTCGGTGGCCAAGCTTACTTCTATAGTACAGAGGTGCACAATAAGTCATTTCATCGGAAAATGATCACGTCCCTGTGCAACATTATTATAACAACAAGTGCATTTTCCTGGGAAAACTGCTTCTGTAAGTCCTCTGAGCAGTGCCAATCACAGCCTGATTATCACTTTGCTCTTATTCATTTCCGTGACAACTGAACTGCAAAGTCCCGACTGATTGGTGAAGGGTCACTGGGAGAAGTCAGGCCATGCCTCTTTTGATGGCCATAGCTGACATATTCTGTAAAGAGGTCATAGGTTCCCTAAATCTTTTCTTTGTAATTGTTGAATTTTCAACTCTGCTTCACTGTAGAAAATGTGGTTTTCAGAAATAATATCTGGCAATTATTAACTATCATGGAATGGGAACTTCTAAATGAAATGACTTGTAATGTAGGGTTTAACAATCTTCAGATAAACGCTCCAAGACTGAGATAGGATCTGTGGGTTTAAGACTGCATTTGAAAATGCACAAGGTATCCCACTGATGGCATGATCATATCTCCCTCATTCCTTTTCAGACTTCACCCTCCTTCCTCACATCCCTTCCTCATCCGAGTCTTCAACCCCTCTCTCATTCCCGTTCAATCTTCACCCCTCTTCCT
>NC_057712.1:10140077-10196613 GCF_004010195.1 Chiloscyllium plagiosum | reverse complement strand
CCCCCCACTCCTTCACCCACCAACAGTCTTCATCCCCCTCCCTCATTCCAGACAATCTTCACCTTCCTCTTGCATCCTGATTGTGGTTTCTCAAATATTCCAGAATGCATTAATATTTGGAAGTGAAACATTGAGGCTCATGGACTGATGACCTGGATTCCCTACTGCCATGATGTTCTTCATGATGTTGGATTTGTCCCAATTCAGCATGAATGGATGATTGTTCCACAATGAGACAAGGTTCCTGTAGTTCCTCTGAGCAACTCTCTCTGTTGGATGGACAATATACGATTACTGCTGCTACACTGACGACTGAATGACTGTACTCATTTCAATGGTGGCCTGTTGGCCCAAGTGTGGCAACTGTCATGCACACCACATCTATTACAGAGAGTAGTCTACTGCTCTTGATTAGACTGCCCCTTGTTACAAAGACTCAACTATGGAGCCAGGCTCTTTCATGGCACAGGCCGTTGAGTCTTCACTTTTCTCTGCAGCAGTTATGATGGTGATATGTCACACTGCAGTGGGATGGTTCAGTATTGGAACAAGGCTGTAGAGAAGTCAGTGTTTGCCTTCAAAAGAGATTTGATTGCCTGAACTGTCTACTTAACTTCCCCATTGAGTATTCTAGATCTGGTACATGTTCAACTCAAGGAAATGGTTGCAGACAGATTTGTTAGCAAACTACATGCAGGATCCCTTGTGTAGCAAACACTTCAGACAAGACCCCGACAAGTGCATCTATGGTGGGATATTTAAACTTTCTACCTCAACCACTGTGAAAAACAGTCAACAACAATGAGGTAAGGCAGTCTGTCAAATAAAGTATTTTTATATAGGTCAGTTCACATTTGTTCCTATGCGTTAGTGGGGAAATTAATAAAGCTGGCATGGACTGAGGATCTGTTCTGTGCTATATGACTCTGTGACTCTCTCTGTTCAGGCTGTGAGTAACACACAACTTACACAGTTAGCTATGAGGCGCTCAATCTCCTTTAAAATCCCAAAATACTAAGCAGATAATCACACCCTAACTCTGTAGTAATGCAAGTATCCTTGGCCAATTTGGAATGACTAGCCTCTTATCAAACACCAGGAGTTTATCTGTAATGATGAAATGCTCTTGATGCTAAAGATTTCATGGTGAACCCACCAGGTGTTTGATGTGACCAACTTTTGATGCAATACCAGCCTGTTCTTAATCTTCCTTTTGTTCCAACTGAAATTCAGCAGATATCCTGATAATGAATTACATTCAGACTTTCTACTATCTGATATTCTTTATGTTGCAGTACACAATGTTTCATCATGTCTCCTAGACATTGTTGTTTCATGTCTGCAGATTGTAACTTCTGTTTAGAGTTATAGAGATGTACAGCACAGAAAGAGAACCTTCGATCCAACTCGTTCATGCCGATCAGATATCCTATATTAATCTAGTCCCATTTGCCAGCACTTAGCCCATATCTCTTTAAACCCTTCCTGTTCTTATACTCATCCGGATGCCTTTTAAACGTTATAATTGTACCAACCGCTTGCCACTTCCTCTGGCAACTCACACACCACCCTCTGCGTGAACAAGTTGCCCCTTGGGTCCCTTATAAACTTTTCCCCTCTCACCTTAAACACATGCCCTCTAGTTTTTGACTCTTCCATCCCAGGGAAAAGATCTTGTCTATTTACCCTATCCATGCCCCTCATGATTTTATAGACATCTATCAGGCCTCCCCTCAGCCTCTGATGCTCCAGGGAAAACAGCCCTAGCCTGTTCAGTCTCTCCCTATAGCTGAAACCCTCCAACCCTGGCAACATCCTTGTAATTTTCAGCTATGGTGTTTACATAGATAGAACAGTGACACTCAACTTTTTCAACTTAAAATTAATGGAATCTCCACTTGATGTCCATTCTGTCAAATTCTGTAAAACTGGTAAGATCATCAATTTACCAGAGGCATCCCTCAGGTAACTTTCTTATTGGAGGCATTTAATTCAACATGGGCATATTTTCTAAAGGAAGAAGCAATCATCCTCACTAACCTCCTTTGCAAGAGCAAGCATTTGGCTTTTGGTTTCCCTGAAACTGTATTCTACTTGAGCACATCTTCCAGAAGTGATCTATATTTTAAGGTTAAAAATCACACAACACCAGGTTATAGTCCAACAGGTTTAATTGGAATCACACTAGTGTGATTTTTAACTTTGTACACCCCAGTCCAACACCGGCATCTCCGAATCATATATTTTAAGGTGTAGCATTGTTTTGTCAGAGCCAAGTAAGGTTTGTGCTAGTGAGGATTTTTTGTTCCACAGCATTGACATAGACTCCTAGTGTCTGCTGTTTGGCCAACCCTTTCTGTTGGCTTGTCATGTGTGTCTGCGGAGTATTTGTACCTTATTAGGTGGACAGGTTCTCTTGACCTTCTCTGGTAAGGGATGCTCATCTTCCTGGTTTCTGCTTCCATCCCAATTTGAGACACCTTTCTTCAAAGTCAAATCTTCTTTGGGTTGTAATTAATCTGACAGACTGATTGATAATCCCAACAGAATTTCTGCTTCCTATGAATTCTGTGTTCAAAACTCTACAGTCGCAATTCATTATTAATTTGCAGAGCTCATTAAAGTCATAGTATGTGCATTCTCCCGGATGCTTAACTCTTCTGTGAAACCTTGCTCTTTCAAGAATTTTATTTGCCCTCAGGTTGAAGTAATTATCGAAAGCTTTTAGAACTTCTTCAAATCAGTGTTTTCTTGTGTATTTTGATGATGTATAGTATACTATCACCAGCTGTTGGAACTATTGAGTCCAACAGTGAATTTATTTATTCAGTTTGATTTTGAAACAGTTCTCCATCTTTATGACTGTTTTCTCCAAGGTGACTAATCTTGTGTTCAGCCTGTGTGTCATTAAATTTTCGTGGCAATATTATTTTGTCTGCCCTTTCTACTGAGCAATAAGCAGCATTCCCTCACATTTTATTCACCCTCCGAGTCCCGTCAGCAGCAGTGACTTTCAGACGTGAAAGTTAATGACATCAACTGTGTGCTGATGTCATCACCAGGCACGGCACGGTAGAAGGGAATGTTGTGATTAGTTAGTCTGATTAGTTTTAAGCTGTTTTAAATTCGTAAGAATCTAAATGCTGATTTACTCTGTTTGACTCAAAGATTTAATGAATATGGAATAGATAAATGCCGATGGCTCTAAAGTTTATAATGTTGCATTTAATAAATGGTCTTGTATTAAAGTCCCTTTAAAGATCGCAAAATGTCTGAATAGCAACACTGCTGTATTTTGTCTGCAGATCTTTTGTACATTATTACAGGGATGTTATCTGTTTTTTCTCAATAAAGCTTACAATCATATTATGGCGATACTCTTGCTTCATCTGCTTACTGGTGATTTATCTGTTATTTTTCTTACCAATATGACAGGGTTTTTTTTAACCTTCTGTCTGTTTTTCCAGCTTTTGCATCCAAGATGGAGATAGTTGCTACTTCTTCATGGACCAATTAAATGTTTTCCTGTCCTTCAGGGTCCGAAACACAAAGTTAAAATAGAATTCTGCAACTGTGGCCTTAACAATCATCCCAAAATTGAGGTTTATGTCATGAATTGCCTGATAATATCAGAGTTTTTAAAATCATCTCTCTTCAGCCTCTGTATTCAAAATATTTTCAGAAACAAGTCAAGGAATAGACTGTTTGGTCATGGAGTCATAGAGATGTACAGCCTGGAAACAGATCCTTCGGTCTAACCCGTCCATGCCGACCAGATATCTCAACCCAATCCAGTCCCACCTTCCAGCACCCAGCCCATATCCCTCCAAACCTTTCCTATTCATATTCCCATCCAAATGTCTTCTTAAATGTTGCAATTGTACCAGCCTCCACCACTTCCTCTGGCAGGTCATTCCGTACACGTACGACCCTCTATGTGAAAACGTTGCCCCGTAGTTCTCTTTTATATCTTTCCCCTCTCACCCTAAACCTATACCCTCTAATTCTGGACTCCCAGAGCCCAGGGAAAATACTTTGCCTATTTACCCGATCCATGCCCCTCATAATTTTGTAAACCTCTAGAAGGTCACCCCTCAGCCTTCGACGCTCCAGGGAAAACAGCCCCAGCCCTGTTCAGCCTCTCCCTATCAACATCAACTAGCCACGAAACGACACAACCAGCTATCCCTAGTAGCCACACACGCAGACGACAAGCAACATGAATTTGACTGGGACAACACTACCATTATAGGGCAAGTGAAACAAAGAACAGCCAGGGAATTCCTAGAAACATGGCACTCATCCACAAACTCCATCAACAAACACATAGACCTGGACCCAATATACCGGCCACTACAGCGGACAGCTGAAACTGACAACCGGAAGCGGCAGGGACCGGCCACTATAAATGCCGGAGGAAACGCTTCACAGGAGGCTCCCAAGCACTGAGGATGTCACATAGACAGGGGACGAAACGTTTGCAACAAAACTTTCCAGCTCGGCGAACAGAACCACAGCAGCCTCTCCCTATAGCTCAAACCCTCCAAACCCTGGCAACATCCTTGTAAATCTTTTCTGAACCCTTTCAAGTTTCACAACATCTTTCCGATAGGAAGGAGACCAGAATTGCACGCAATATTCCAACAGTGGACTAACCAATGTCCTGTACAGCCGCAACATGACCTCCCAACTCCTGTATTCAATACTCTGACCAATTACAGAAAGCATACCAAACACCGCCTTCACTATCCTATCTACCTGCGACTCCACTTTCAAGGAGCTATGAACCTGCACTCCAAGGTCTCTTTGTTCAGCAACACTCCCTAGGACTTTATCATTAAGTGTATAAGTCCTGCTAAGATTTGCTTCCCCAAAATGCAGCACCTCGCATTTATCTGAATTAAACTCCATCTGCACCTCTCAGCCCATTGGCCCATCTGGTCAAGATCCTGTTGTAATCTGAGGTAACCCTCTTCGCTGTCCACTACACCTCCAATTTTAGTGTCATCTGCAAACTTACTAACTGTATCTCTTATCCTCACATCCAAATCATTTATGTAAATGACAAAAATTAGAGAACCCAGCACCGATCCACTGATCGCAGGCCTCCAGATTGAAAAACAACCCTCCACCACCACCTTCTGTCTTCTACCTTTGAGCCAGTTCTGTATCCAAATGGCTAGTTCTCCCTGTATTTTGAGAGATCTAAACTTGCTAATCAGGTCCTGTGAGTCTGTTCTATCTTTCAAAAGAATCTTGGCTGGTCTGACATTTCTTATGTCCACTTTCCTGCATTTCTCCCAAGCCTTGATTCTCCTCCTGATCAATAATCTATCTCAGTCTTAAATATGCACAAGCTGACATTTGTTTCACCTGAAATGTACTTTGCATAAATTCTAATATCTGGCCTTGGTTTGGATTAAATTAATTTTCTAGACACTGGAGCTATTTGTTTTGAAGGCTAAGTTTTCTTTTCCAATTACTATCCTTTCCAGTCTGGTCCTTTGTGCCATTATATTACATTTGTCCCTCTTGCCCATAGAGATTTCTAACTTTGGTCCAGATTTCTGAACAACTGCTACAGATTCTTCTTCTGTAAGGACTCTCAGTTCCCAGCGTAATGCACTTTTATACTCTCCCCCGAGCCCACACCATTTTCCTTGTAGCTTTTACTGGCTTTGTGGCGAAGGCTTTATTCTGAAGTGCTGTATTAAAACTGCTGTAACACTGAGTGCTGATGCTTGTATCCACCTCCAGGAACTGTCTAACCAACTCTATCTTCTTACAGCAGTGACATTCTTAAAGTGGCAGACTCACTTTTATTATGAAACATTTTTCAAGCTTAATGATTTTATTTTCCACTGTTGTTACCCTGAACTATGTCGCAACAATCCACACCCCCAATCAAGAAGGCACAATGTCTCTACTTCCTCAGGAGGCTAAAGAAATTCAGCATATTCATAAGTACTCTTGCCTATTTTCACAGATGCACCATAGAAAGCATTCTATCTGGGTGCATAATGGCTCTGCTCAGGACAATAAGAAAGTTGTAAACACAGCCCAAACCATCACACAAGCTTTCCTTCCATCCATTGACTCATCTGCACTTCTCAATGCCTCAGAAAAGCACCATCATCAAAGACCCCTCCCACCCCAGTTATAATCTCTTCCAACCTCTTCCATCCGGCAGAAGATAGAAAAGCTTAAACACACTTACCAACAGGTTCAAGAACAGCTTCTTCCCCACTGTTAATGTTTTCTGAATGGACTTTTCAAATTTCAAATGTAATATTGATCTTGCTTTTTGCGCATTTTCTCTGCAGCCATAACTTTGTATTCCTTGCTCTGTTCTATCACCCTATGATCTTCGTAAGGGGTATGATCTGCCTGCACTGCTCGCAAAACAAAAAACTTTTCACTGTACTGAGGTATACGTGACAATAATAAGCCAAATCGAATACTTGATCACCATGTCATATGTTGCAGTACCGACCATTGGTGGATGGTGGTGGGGATGGCCCTCAGCCATCAATTTTCTTTTGAAAATTAAACAGCTCAGCCAACTCTTTGTTGGGTAGAAGGACTTTTCAATTTAGTATTGAAAGAGGGTAAAGCATGTTTGAGTTTTTAAAAGAGAGAAGTTTCTTGCCTTTAAAACAAAACATGACCTATTGCATGACTTGATCAGGCTTAAGTTATACTAACCAGCTGGATCTCATGCTAGACAGCAGCTTCTTAATCCAGATGACTGTGTGATAACATCAGATAGGGGAGGGAGGATAATGCAGCTTCAACATCAACTCTTTCAGAACCACTAATCTTAGAAGAGCAATTTCATTCCACGTTCTAGACTTGGCTCCTGTCAGCCCCATGTTAATTGAAGTCATCAAACCCTCACTTATTTGTCTCCACAAAGGGACGTATACACATTGAGCTGTTATTCCTTTCTACCGGTAATCACTGACAACTGTTTTTAATGAGATTCATGCTGTGACCAGCCAATTAATGCTGCAGTTCATTCATTTATGAGATAAGGTTATCCCTTATATTGACAATTAGTCAAACAACAGAAGCAGCACGCGACTGACAGAGCTAAGCGATCCCTCATCAGTGGATCAGAACTGAGCTCTGCAGTCCTGTCACATCCATTTGTGAATGGTGGTGAACAATGAAACAACTAAATGGAGAAGCCATATTCCTATTCTCAATAGTGAGGATGCCCAGCCAGCAAGCAAGCAAAAGCCAATGATGGAAAGAGTTATCGACAGTGCCACCAAGCGACTCTTACACATAACCTGTTCACCAAGGGTCTGTTTGGTCTCCATCTGCTCCTGACCTCATTACGTCCTTGGTCCAAACACAGACAGAAGATCTGAAGCCCAGAGGTGCAGTGTAAGTAACTACCTGTGATACCAATACATCATTTGACAGAGTGTGACATCAAACAGCCCAAGCAAAATTGATCAACCGGACTTGGGAAATAACACCCCACTAGTATGGAAAAAAGCGGTTGTGATTGTTGGGGGTCATGTCTCTCAGCCTTATAATGCCATGGCAGGGGTTTCTCAGAGTAGTATCCTAGGTCTAACTTTCTTCAAAAATGCTTTTTCCTCTATCTCAACAGAGTGGGAGTGTTCGCTGGTGATTGTATAATATTCAGCACAACTTGTGATTCCTCAGATACTGAGGCAGTCCCTGTCAATACGTGGCAAGACATAGATAGCATTCATGTCTGAGCTGATAAACCATAATTAACTTGTGCCAGGCAATGAGAAACTCCATCATATGAGAATCCCTCTCTCTGGGTTTAATGGCAATCCCATCACTGATTCCCCTCTCTCAAAATCCAGTGATTAACACTGAACAAAAGCTGAATACTGCCAAATGAATGAATACTGTGGCTACAAGAGTAGTTCAGAGGCAAAGAATTCTATGGTCAGTAACTCACCTCCTGTTCCCCGTTCCTATATACCATATCCTCCTACACAGAACAAGTGCGATGAAATACTGTCCACTTGGATGGATGGGCATAGCATTACAATAATGGAGAAACGTGACACCACCCAAGTCAAAGCAACCCATTTTCAACATCCACACTCATTGCTATTAATGCAGAGATGCAGAAGAGTGTACAAGATGGACAGCAGTAACTTACTAAGGCTCCTTTGACAGCACCTTCCAAATCCATGACTTGTCCCTCTAAAGGGACAAGGGCCACTGACACATAGGAACATTATCAGCTGCATGTTCTCCTCCACGTCTCACAGCGTCCTGACTTAAAACTATATCTGCCTTCAATGTCACTGCATTAAAGTCCTGGAATTCCCTTTCTAACAGTAGTGCAGATGTAACTCCACCAAGGACTGTGGTGGCTTAGGCAGTTAGATCTTGGCAATCAATAGTGTCCTTAGCATGAGGTTGGGGAATGCTAGGGTTCGGCAAACACAGAGAAGAGGAGATCATTAAGTACAGGTGGCGCCTCTGCTACAGGGATGGCTCCTCAGTGCGTCATGGAGTCCATAAAACTAAAGAGGCCTGGGTGTCCATCAGACTTTATTTGGTGATCTCCACAAACAGACAGAATTCTTGAAGGGGCAGGATCTGGTTCTTGATTAGCCACTTACACGGTTCAATTGGGCTACCAGCAAGTGGTTGATCTGCCAATTTTCTTTTAAAGTTGGCAAAATGGCATGGTGGCTGGACAATGTCAGACATTAGCTCCCCAATCAATGCCTTCCCACACCAGTCTTACCATCTCCCAGCCCAGTGCCAAATGGCTGATAAAAGTCCGGGGGGCTGTAGTCTTTGAGAGCAAAACGTAAGTGAGCATTCTATTTTAAATATGTGAACATTAAACAGATCTGTGAAATTGCAATGCTTGTTTAATTAAAGGTTCCCTTTAATGAAAGTGGTGAGAAAGTGTGTTTCTTACGCCTTTATTTGAAGAAAAAAATCTCATTACTTGTTGTCACCTTTTGGGCAAACAACTGCATTGATTCAGGGTCAGTGATGCACACGGTGATTGAGTGGTTGTCAAGTGCTTCCAGTATTCAACAACTGCTTTAAAAAAAAAATCCTTCCAGAATATTTAAGATATTCCAGCAATAGACCTGGAATGTCATTACCACTGTCATTGCCTCCACCAACAAGGTCACAGATATTACAGAATTTTCAATTTCAGCACTCAAATACATGGACTTCTAACACCTCAGGAAATTGTCTACAAAACAGCATTCCTCACTATGGCAGCTTGTGATTGGGAATTTAATTGCAGACTTACAGTATCAGTCAGAGGATCACATTGAGTGGACAACAGTCACAAGTACAGAATTTAAATGAGGGAACTGAGCAATTCACCAATAAAACTATTTCTGCAAAGGCTGTTAATAAAAGAAGGTTGCAGAATTCATTAAAATGCAGTCAGAAGTGTCATGAGAGGAATGCACAGCATACACGTACATTAAAAACATAAAAATTAAAAAACATAGAAATACTGAGAGCCCACATTTCCTTGGGGAGTCCAGCGCAGCCTCAGTGTGACTCCAATAGATCCCTGCCATTTCAGGGGTTCTTCATAAGGGGTGGATTGGGGAACCTCGCCTTTCAAGACTTCACAGGGAGTCCCTAGGGACTTGGCAGCTATGATCTTGAGATGGATAAGGTGTATTAGTCTAATAGAATCATAAAGTCATAGACCTGTACAGCATGGAAACAGACCCTGCAGTCCAACTCATCCATGCCAGATATGCTGAATTAATCTAGCCCCATGCGCCATGATTTTGCCCCTATCCCTCTAAACCTTTCCTATTCATATACCCATCCAGATGCCTTTTAAATGTTGCAATTGTACTAGCCTCAACCACTTCTTCTGGCAGCTCATTCCATCTATGCACCACCCTCTGCGTGAAAAGGTTGCCCCTTGGGTCCCTTTTAAATCTTTCTTCTCTCACCTTAAACCTATGCCCTCTAGTTCTGGACTCCCCCTTACCTCACCCTGGGATAAAGGCCTTGTTATTCACCCTTCCATGCCCCTCGTGATCTTATGAGGTCACCCCTCAGCCTCTGACACTCCAGGGAAAATAGCTCCAGCCCATTCAACCTCTCCCTATAGTTCAAACTCTCCAACCCTGGCAACATCCTTGTAAATCTTTCCTGAACCCTTTCAAGTTTCACAACATCCTTCCGAGAGCAGGGAGGCCAGAATGGACAGAACAAGGGCCACTAAGGAGTCCAAACAATTGAAAGCTGGAGCCATTTTAAGTTTTGGGTTTTGAGGTCTTCATTAAAAAGGTGGCTGAGGGCAAAGTCCATTGTGTTTTTGGAGTTGGTGGCTGCACAATTTGTCCCCACTTTCCCAAAGGCACAAGCCGCCAAGATTCTGAACTGCACCAAATAAACAGATGCTTGAGGTGCCCACAGCAATACAAAGCAGCCAGCCCCAGCTCCATCAGATGGTCTGTTGCTGGCTCCACAAATTTCAGGCACATGATCTACAGATTTACAACTTGCATGCATTTATATTTGTGCTATTTTGATCACCACACATTCGTTTAACCTTCTATATGCAGTGGAACCATGTAAGGTAGAAAGTGTTTAGTAGAGATTTTCATTGATATTCAAACATACCAGCTGATATTTACAGTTCAAGCAAAAAACACTGCAGAAAGGTATTGTTGATAGCACTCGATCTGTAAAAGTACATCAAGGATTGAACTGTTGCTTGTATATATTAGGGTGCAATATTTAACTTCTAATTTCTAATTTTAATTTGTTAAAGTTGATTCTTGCCAGGCTGTATTTTTCTAAAAAGTTGTACTATGTAAGAGAGCTAATATATAAAACTGGTCTCAGTAAAATTTGATTTTTGAGCTCTAAAATCAGTCAGCACAAGAAAACAATGTTGTCTTTTACTGAGCTCACAGTTTCATTGCAAGCACAAAATCATACTTGTCAAAGGTTTGGTGAAAACAATCTGCGACGTACAGACGAGGTTTTTGAGAAAGCCATCAGTACATCTGAGAGCTAGCTTCAGCTGATGTTTATTTCAGCAGCCATTCTTTAAAGATCATGTTCAATAGAACATCATCATTATACAATAACATGCGGCGAGAATACATTCATTTCAGTGTCAGGTGAGGACTGGCAATTGACTGTATAACAATTTTGTTTAATGAGATATAAGTTTCAGATGGCCCATCTTTGACAAATTACAATCCACTCAAAACAAAAAATACTGAACAGTACAGCACAGGACCTGGCCCTTTAGCCCACCAAGACTGCACTGACACATGATGCCTTTCTAAACTAAAAACTCTTTGCTTCCATGCTGCCCATATCCCTGCATTCCCTGCCTATTCATCTGTCCGTCTAGATGCGCCTTTTGTGTTGCTGTTGTTTCCGCCTTCACTTTCTCCTCTGGTAATACCTTCCAGATACTTATCACCCTTTGTTTAAAAAAACCTGTCTCTCATGTCTCCTTTAAACTTTTCCCCTTTTACCTTACTTATGTCCCCTATTAATTGACATTCTGGGAAAAAGACTCTGATTATCCGTTCTATCAATGTCACTCTTCATTTTGCAAACTTCCTCATCCTTCACCATTCAAGGGAAAATAAACCAAGTTTGTCCAATCTCTCTTCATAACTAATACTCTCTAAAGCTGGCAACATCCCTCATAAAGTACTTTTATACCCTCCCTATAGCCTCCAAATCCTTCTGATCATGTGGCACCAGAACTATGTGCAATAATCCAAAAGTGGCCTTTCTAAAAACTTCTATACAGCTGTAAGCGGACTTGCCAGTTTTTACACTCTATGCCCCAACTAATGGGCCTGTTCCTGGGCTGTAAATTTTCTTTGTTTTTTTGTTCTTTATCAGCTTTGGCAGACAACAAAGATTTGAAATACATAAAAAGGATGATGTTATCACAGTTTCTCAGTTTAAGGTTTAGTTTATGCTGCAGCATATTTTTCTGGATATAAAACAATGCTGTAACTCTGCAGTGTCATAGTGTCACACAGCACGAAAATAGACCTTGTGATCTAACTCCGTGTACAGCCACTTGTTAACAGTTCCACTGTTCTTGTGGAAATGTTTTAAAACTGGCATAGAGAAACTTTGGTATAAAAGGACAGAGGCGTTCACCTGCATTGCTAAATGGTCTCTAACTTTTTGTGACAGAAAACATTTTGCTGAATTTAGAGCAAGCCTTTTAACTTCTTCTGTAAACTGACTATATAGGCATGTGGAATAGCTAGTTAAATTAAGCAGCAGCTTTGCGATGCAGTCTTTTTTTAATCAGTTGACATGCATTGGTTGATGAATTCACTGATAATTGTAAAGATTATAATTAACTGATGTTAATAGTTTACTGGGAGATCAATGAGGCCACAATGGTTTACACTGGGCTCCAAATGGGCAAGGTTAGAACATCAAGATGTGCAATGTGTTCTAAAATACCATTTAATCAGAAAATAGCAGTGTATGTTTGAATGCTTAAACAAAAATAACTTTAGGTGGTGATGTCTGTCTGCTAGAGGGTTCTACATGCTGAACAAACAAGTCTACCAAATCCATTGCGATCAGCAGAATCCGATACAATCTACTGTCCTCGATTCCGGGATTACAATCACATATCTGCATGCTACGAATATACTCAACATTTCTCCTGCTGAAATAGAACAGGAAACAAAAAAAATATAAAAATCCTATAAATAGGCTGCTATCGCATTTGGGATCATAACTAGTGTCACCATTTGTTTGTTGTTATCTGACTTTGAATATGTGACATCAAGGTAGCATTTGACCAAGTGTGGCGTTAAACAGCCTCGGCAAAACTGGAGTCAATGCAGATCAGGTCAGAGTCAAACTGAGCAAAATGGAAGAAGGTGGTACTTGTTGGAAGGCAGGAGAAAGTGAGGTCTGCAGATGCTGGAGATCAGAGCTGAAAATGTGTTGCTGGAAAAGCGCAGCAGGTCAGGCAGCATCCAGGGAGCAGGAGAATCGACGTCTGAAGAAGGGCTTGTGCCCGAAATGTCGATTCTCCTGTTCCCTGGATGCTGCCTGACCTGCTGCGCTTTTCCAGCAACACATTTTCAGCTTGTTGGAAGGCAGTCAACTCAACCACAGGACGTAACTGCAGGAGTTCCTCAGGCTCATATCTAAAGCCCAGCCACTGTCAGCTGCTTCATCAATCATCTTCCCTCCATCATGAGCTCAGAACTGGCAATTTGTTGAGTCCTTAAATACCGTTGGAAGGCCCAAACCATATTCAGTTTTGAGTTGTTAAGTGGCAAATAACATTCATCCTACACAAGTGCCAGACAATGAAAATCTCCACCAAGATCGCCTCTTCAATGGCATTATCATTGCTGATTCCTCCACTATCAACATCCTGGGAGTTACCAACGATCAGAGACTGAACTGGAGCAGCCATATTAGCACTTGGCTACCAGGACATATTTTTATTGAAATGCCTGGCATTTTGTTTAATAGTTGTTGGCAACCAAATCCAGTTCGATTATAGTCCTTCTGAAGTGTTTATTTTATCTTTATAGGTCTCGAATAGCTGCTGAAATTCTGTGGGATACAAGCAACATTATTAATACCAGTCACATCCCAAGAATAAGCTGAAAAAGACATGCAGCCCTTAACCGCCAATGGGCTTGGGAAACATCCTTTGTGCAAGATCCCTGAATTGTTAAGTGTAGGAGACCACTCAGCCCATCACTTCTGCACCAATTCTCTGAATGGGCATCATGGCTTGGTGCTATTCTTCTGACTTTTCCCATAACCTTGCCCAACATTTCTATTCAATTACTCATCTAAAAGCCCTGCTGAATGCCTCAACCCACCACCATCAGACTTCAAGGCTGTGCATTCCAGACTTCAATGACTCACTGTGTGAACAAAATATGCTTAAATTGGATTTAATCCTTTTGCAAAATACTTTAAACTTGTGTCATTTCATTTATGATCCTCTTATGAGGGGAAAATTGTCTCACTATCCACTCTGTCACAGCCCTCATGTTTTTGAAAACTTCTATCAAACCTCCTCTTAATCTTGACTCCAAGTCCCAACTTCTCCAATTTATCTTCAGAACTGAAGATTCACATCAGGACAGTGTTTCTTGTAAATCTGCATTCTCTCCAATCTCACCTCCTTCCTAAAATCTGATACCCAAAACTGTGCACAGTACTCCAGCGGAGGTCGAACTGATATTTTATTCAAGTTGCTACTCTATATCCTGGTTAATAAAGCTGGGATAATGTATGCTTTATTAATTGCTCACCCTAACTATCCTTTATTGACTTATGTACATACACACCCTTTTCACTGGGTCTCCAACTACACAGATTCAGTGTACTTCAGTTAAATATTCAGTATATAGTTTAGCAGTTCATTTCGGCCGAGAGATTGTTCCTCTTTTCTGTAGGATGTGCCTAAGCCCCAGGTACACAAGGGCTGTCCAAACGCTCTAGCACACACCAACTGCACAAAACCCGTGCAGTTCAAGTGACTTACTTTCCTTCTACTTCACTAACCCTTGTCCCTTTCTATAAACTTCAGATATTCAACCATTGTCCTGAGTGACCTATTAAAAAGCTTGCAATAAGCTGCTCCCCAATTGCTGGGTGGAATTTAACATTGTTAACTTAGCAAAGTTGGAATTAAGTGTGTCATAAATGATACCACTCAGATTGCTGGCTTGATCAACAGAAAAGAAAAACAAACATGGAAATACCTTGAGGATTTCATTATACCGATCATTTTGTTTCCATGTTGTTTATGTCCCTTATATTCCATAAGCTTTACCTTTGCTCTGTTGAGCAGCACTATATGTTCTCCCATTGTGACACTGCTAAAAGCAGAGTGTTAACTTCCATATGTCTGCTGTTGGCATCCAGTTGTGCATCACTGCCACGTCTCTCACTCCTCCACAATTACCAAATTATCAGATTGCTTATCTGACATTCAATCCTGGATGAGTAGAAATCTCCTTAAATTCAAGATCGGCAGCAATGAAGCCATTGTTTATGATCATCACTCCAGGCTCTAGACCCTACCTACTGGCTGTACCCTTGCCCAAGTTACCATTTAGATTAAAGAAGTTAGTTTGCAGTTATAGGCCTGACTCAGTCAAGAGTGTGAAACATGACATATGCAGATTAGAGCTGGTAAGATTAGGTCTATAGCTTTGGGGAAGTCAGTTAGCCTTTTGGATATGGTCTGGGAAATCTGTAGGGGAGATCAAGGATGTTTGGGAGATACAATCTGCCCTTTGGGAGACTTTAAATGTTCTTTAGGATCATTAAGTGTAGATATGAGAGTCCACAAAAGGTGCACAAACTCATTAGAAATGTCAAACTGATTGCAACTAACATACATACCTAACAAAAAGGAATAGAAGTAGGACATTGGTTCACTCAAGTCTACTCCTCCATTTGAAAGGAACATCTTTGATCTGTTTGTTTCAAGTTGTACATTCTCGTCACCCTGACAGCATTTGATTCCTTTGTCTAGTAAAAGTCTATCTATCTCTACGTTAGAAATATTCAATGAACCCACATCCACCACCAGAGTGTTTCAAATTTGCACAGTTACAGAGAAACATTTCCTCTTAGCACTGCCGTGAAAGGGCAACCCCTAACTTTAAAACAGTTCCCGTAGTCCTGGTCTAACCCACCAAAGTAAACAGCCTTTTTACATTACCTTGTGAAAGCGGTTCAGGGTGTTATACATTTAAATTAAGTCACCCATCACTCTTCTAACTTCCAGTGAAAACAAGCCCAGCCAGTCTCATAAGACAATCCATTTATTCCAGCTATCAATCTAGTAAACCTCTTTTAAAACATTTGAACCAGTAGCGATCTGCCAAAAGAACTCTCACAACTGCAAAAAAAAAGCTCTCAGCGCATTTACAAATTCTTATTGTTTGAAGATTTGAAACATTTGTCTGGAGTGTTAAACACAATTATTGCTATTGTATCAATACTTCTGTTGACATAAACCTTGGCTATCATGTCATGAGTAATGTTGCATGGCCAATTTCACAACCTTCCATTGTCACAACACAGTTTGATTCACAGCTCTGAAGGGTGATGCACTTTAAAGTGGGGCTAATTCCAATGCTTGTTTTTATAAGGGATTAAAAGCAAATAAATATACTGGAAGGTTTTCTTAAATCAATAAGAGCTATTTTAATGAGTGAATTCTTCAACAGTTACTTAACTTTATTTAGCATATGTCTTGAGATTACATCCCCAAAGGGAACTCATGCAAAGAACCACTCTGTTGAATGGAGGGATTAACTGTTCACTCAAAATCTTCAATTAGATTCTAGGTGGAAGGCCATAGCAATTAGGAACAGCCCTTCAAGCCCACTGCACCATTTGACATGAACATGGCTGATCTTATCCTGGTCTCAATGCCACTCTCCTGCCTACTCCCCATAGCCCTTTATCCTGCTTTTCCTCAGAAACATATCTATTTCTTTCTTGAATCTGTTAATTGATGCTGCCTCCACTGCACTCTTGGACAGTGAGTTCCACAGATTCACAACCCTCAGAGAGGTTGTTTCTCCTCATCTCAGTTTTGAACCTGCCCCCTCTCACTCTATATCTATGCCCTCTTGTTCAAGGGGAAACATCTGTTCCACATCCACCTTATCATTCCACTTTTAGCATTTTATGTACCTCAATCTGATCACCCCTCATTCTTCTGAACCCAAGTTAGAGCAAATTCAAGATATTCAACCGTTCCTCATATGCCAGCCCTTTCATTGCTGGAATCGACCTTGTGAACCTTCTCCGAATTGCCTTCAGTCCTGCCCCTTCCTTCTTCAAGGAAGGAGACCAAAACTAGACACAATATTCCAATAATATACGATATTCCAATATTCAATAATTCCAATATTCACAATGCACATTCTTCCTGTCTTGAACTTAATTAGTCAAAGGCTAGAAGATGATGGAATCTGCAATCAGTACCCTCCTACCCAATTGAATACTGGCCTACCTGCAAACTGCCACTGCAGGACAGAGAGGGGAAGGATCGGGGCAGGTGATACATTAAATTCCAACTTGACAGCATAGCTTCAAATTGATCTGATGGCTCAAATAACTTTAGATTCATTAGGATGCTGAAGAAGGGTCACCGAACCTGCAAAATAAACTCTGATTTCTCTCCACAGATGCTGCCCGACCTGCTAAGATTTTCTAGCAATCTCTGTTTTTGGTTCGGATTTCCAGCACCAGCAGTTCTTTCAGTTTTTTAGATTCACCTACCTCAGAATAACATACTGCTGACACCTCAGTTGACTTCAATTGTGAAGCACTCGAACCAATGCTTTAGATATAGATAGGGATGGAGTGGTGGTGGTGGTGAGGGGTGATGTTTCAGTTTGGAAACTTGGACGTTTGTCTTCCTCTCCACATTGTGGCACAGTAGAAAACCTTTGTCATTAATAGGTTTCTGCACTATGTCCTGCTTAATAGACATGGTCTGGAGTCAGGTCAGGTGGGTTTAAGAGCGGATAGATCCAATCCTTAATACCAGAGAGAATGGTAGGTGTAATCCTCCTGCCTTGAGGTCTTTTATAGGCGGGTGGTTTAAGGTGAAGGAGGGAGATTGGGAAGCCCTGAGGGAGGTGCACTTTAGCTTCTCCTGGTTTACAAGCCTTTCAATAAAGACAGCTTCTTCTCCCCAAGCTAACCCCTGCTTCAATTAAGCTGCCACATTTCCTAAGCTTTAGGAAAACCAGGCCCATTAGTGTGAAACCCGCATAGCGAGTGAAATCGCAGGCATCAGGCTAATTAAAATATTTAAATGGCTAACATACCTCCTGGCAGCAGATTGGCTGCACACCCTTGCTCCTCATCTAATGGGCATTGGAGATGGGGAAAAGGGATTCAAGGTGGGTTTTCAGATTTTTAAACTAATTGACATTATCCTGGCCCTAACCAACTAAATTTTGGCTAAAATTCAGCTCATGACGCCTGTTCTGGCTTGAAGAAAGTAATTCAAAATGAAATTCTCTGCCACACCTTCCTCTAAAATGAATTATGCCACTTTCCCTTAAAAACATTACAATATTCTTAGACTTAACCACATCCTTTCAAAATTTTCCATGCACACAGATCTCTCTCATGTAAAGAAATTCCTTGCTCTTTTCTTCATTCTCATTGTTAATTTTAAATTGCTGAGAGGTATGGGGAGGTAGGAAGTGTTCAGGAACACTGGAGACGGTTGAAGAAATGAACAGTTTGCATTGTTATTTGTGGCTGAGCCTCACTATCAGAAGTGAAGCTGACTAAATGCAGAGCGCAGAGTTATAGAAAGCCTAAAATAAGTACCCCCTGGGACTCCACAAGGAAAGGCATTCATTTAGCAATTGTGAGACAAGCACAGAGACATGAGTTGAAAAATGAGGTGCTGGAAAAACACAGCAGGCCAGGCAGCCTCCGAGGAGCAGGAGAATCGATGTTTCGGGCATAAGCCCTTCTTCATTCCTGAAGAAGGCTTATGCCCGAAATGTCGATTCTCCTGCTCCTTGGATACTGCCTGGCCCGCTGTGTTTTTCCAGCACCTCATTTTTCAACTTTGGTCTCCAGCATCTGCAGTCCTCACTTTCTCCAAGCACAGAGTCATGTCCACTACACATCTGAATTGTGCAAAAAAGTTCCCTGAATTTTCTTTTAACTCTCTGTTCTGCTCATGTGACCCTCGGCTTGTGTATTTCAATTAGGATAACTGAAATCATTCATAGATATGTCATCACTGAGCTGGTCCAGTTTACCCAGCTCATCATATACACCAAGGAGCGTTTGGCAGTGAGAGGGTTTTTAATCTGGCAGGAGGAATGGACAGTGGGAACCGTGCCACCTTTCCACCTTCACCTCACTTCGGTCTGTGGCAGGAAAGCCATCCAACTGTAGGCCACAGATGGCCTTGTGTCCCTTCCACTAATTGGTGCCCACTTCAGGATCTCATCCCACCTCTGCCAGATTTAATCAATGGCAGAAATGTGACTTGCTGAAGAGTAAAAATGTTGGCAAGCTGCAAGGGAGGCACTTCATTCAAGTTAACTTCCAAATGGTCATCAACATATAAGTGTCTTGTTTTGTTTTCACTAACCTAGACACTGATACAATCAATCTTTTCTTGTCATTTGCCAAGAACATCATACTCTGAATATTCCCAGGATTTCATCATGGTAGCAGTAAAAGTAATATTTTAAAAGTCTATAATGGACAAATAGCCAAAGAAGTTACAACTCCTCTATATGGGACTTTTAAATGATTGTCACAGCTGTTGGCAACATTAGAAAAAGGGATCAGAAACAGACTTGGAGTTTACACCCGATAATCACAGAACATAAACGATTTACAAGGATGTTCCCAGGATTGGAGAGTTTGAGCTCCAGGGAGAGGCTGAATTGACTGGGACTGATTTCCCTGGAGTGTTGGAGGTTCAGGGTGACCTTATAGAAGTTTATAAAAT
This sequence comes from Chiloscyllium plagiosum, assembly GCF_004010195.1. Lineage (NCBI taxonomy): Eukaryota > Metazoa > Chordata > Chondrichthyes > Orectolobiformes > Hemiscylliidae > Chiloscyllium > Chiloscyllium plagiosum. The sequence continues at coordinate 10,177,112 of NC_057712.1, read as the reverse complement.
CATGAGGGACATAGATAGGGTGAATAGACAAGGACTTTTCCCTGGAGTGGGGGAGTCAAAAGCTAGAGGGCATAGGTTTAGGGTGAGAGGGGAAAGATTTAAAAGGGACCTAAGGGACTTATGCAGAAGGTTTATGGATCGAGCTACCAGAGGAAGTGATGGAGGGTGGTACAATTACAACATTTATTAGGCATCTAGGATGGGTATTTGAATAGAAAGAGCTTGGAAGAGTTGGACTGAAGGGTCTGTTTCCGTGCATCTCTAGGACTTTAACTGATTGAGTTTGAGTAAAGAAGCTACCATAAAGGATTTTTGCAGGACTATATTACCTTCTTAGCAGAGTTCAGAGCAGCTTTTGTATTAAGAAATAATGATATTGTGCAAAGGGAAATGCTGACTAAATTCATTTCACATACAGAAATAAATTGGACATATGTATATTATGTGTGACCCTGTAGATCACAGTGATGGCTTAGCTAGGGCTTAATTGCATTGTTGTGCCCTACCCCAGATTAACAGTTTTACAGCCGGATAAAGATTAAGCTCTAAGTTTCTGAAATACTTTGCTCTGTTCAAGCTTGAAACGCTCATTAACATAGTCACGGTTCACTTTGCAAGAAACCAAATGTTGTTCCCTCCAACATAGCATTGCAGCAAAACTCTAAGCACGGACTTCTCAACTTCTCATCTGGAATAACCAGGAAAGGAAAAGGGAAGGGCAGTGTCAGGTGAATGATGCATGGAGTGATTCAAAATTAGTTTGGGAACTACTGGGAAGATTTTTTGTCGCTTGAATGCAACAGTTAGCTGTGGCTGGAATAATTAAGAACACCAAAATAGTTACACATGGAGATACAAAGCATTCAAAACACCTATGTAGGTGAGTGCAAGAAGATGGAGTGGAGTAATTGCTCAAACATAGTGGGACAGAAATTATTTATATTTTTTTTGAGTTTCATTCAATCTTTGCTGAGGACATTGTGCTGACAGCTATTGTAGCAACTCCAGGGCAAAGGAGAAGAATCATTGGGTCTGAGGTAGCAAGTTATGCTGATGAGAATTGGGCCACAGAACTTACTTAACAACCCTTTAAGGCCATGTTACCATGCAGTGAAGAGGGGTGTTCATGGCCAATCACTGGAAGAGCCCAGCATAAGCCAATTTGCTGGAGACTCAGTCCCCTCGAGCCCTGATCAGCTAAAGACACCTCACCTGCTTGAAGTTCTTCCGTGGTGTGAAGTCTGGGCTGAGCCTGGTCCACGGTGCTGACAGGGGACTCACGTCGCTCACCTCCAGAGATTTTCCAGGGCAAAGTCAAAAGACACAAATTACTCAGAGTTACTTTGTAAAGACTTCAGTAAATTGTCACATGATCAACTCCACATGCTTTAGCTAGAGATGAGTGACAAACTGCACTATATGAAAAAAAAACCTGAAGTGATCCATTTTGAGCAAAAAAAATTCAATCAATTTTGGTTTGAACAAATCATTCCTTTCAAAAACAAATCAAATGTTGTTGTCTACAAAGGGTGATTGAAGCCTCGTTATTAGCTTTGCCCCAGAAATTAATTCCACACCTGTGATGACAAGTTGATAAAATTAAGAGCAGCCAGATATAACAACAAGAATCAAAGTTAACACTCTCATACGTTCAAATGTCATATAATTTCTGCAGGAAATGGGCTCTGATTTGTAATGGATTATGGTCAGATTATATGATCGTAGCCACCAACTCATAGTGAAATGTGGCCCATATTTCATTTCAAAAGCATGATGTGTGGTAGGGTGAGCGAGAATAGAAAGGAAGTGAGAGAAAAAAAAACTCAACTCCTCCCTGTCAGTGCATGAGATGAAGGTGGAAAACATACTTCCTGACAGTTCAGTAGAAGGACAAAAAAAAATTCTTCTAGTGGTGTGGTGTCAGACATGTACTTGAATACTGGAATCTAATGAATGGGCTGTGCCTAGCAACCTTGCTTCAATTTGACCTTGTACATAATACCCCAGAATGTCTCTTCTAATGTCAAGTCAATTGGTGATTAAATGTACATATTGGGCACTGTTGAGCAACATTAAGAACAGAGTTCCCCTCAAAGCCACTCACCATTCTGACTTTGAAATACATTGCCGTTCCATCACTGTCATTGGATCAAAATCCTGAAACTCCCTCCCTAAGTCTGCCTACAGCACATGGACTGCAGCGGTTCAAGAATGCAGGTCACCCCACCTTTCTCAAGGGAAACTAGGCACGGGCAATAAATACTGACCCAGTCAGTGATGCCCACACTCCATGAATGAATTCTAAAATATATAAAATGGAAGGGTTGCTGTAAGCTGAAACCAGGTGAAGACATTATGAAGGGACTGACTTTGTTTTGACCAACTCCCTTCTGGCATCTGCTAGACAAACGTAGTTAAAGGCGTGTCACAGTTTCACACCTCAGATTCTAACCTGATTTGGTGCATCCCACTTTCAGGCCCATCCTCTGGCTGAATCAGGCCTCTCAAAAGCTGCAAGAATTTTAAGCACAGCTGTATGTTAGCCAAGCCTGTGGGTGCACTTTGTTAATTAGCGATTGAAGGCTTTTGGAAGCTGGTGGAGGATCCTGAGAGCTATAACACATCTCAGAGATGTCTTAAACTTGAATTAAAAGAAGTACCCTTCTGCCATCTCTGACCTTTCAATCCCCACTGATCCAAGGAAACTCCATAGTTGCAGACTTCACAAAGCAGTACTGCCCAAAGACTTGCATTTGGAATCTCAGGAAGATAAGGTCTTTTCCTGACTTGTTTACATCACAGTGATTGGCTAGCCCCATCGGTAAGTGCAGGATCACAACTATCCCTTCCAGGGGTGTAGAACAAACCCCACCTCGTAAAGGAGGTGGGACTGGATGGTGAAACAGATGACCCTTTCTAAATCCTGACCTATGACGCCCCACCAAGGACATACCAATGTCGCAACAGAAAAGACATGAATCTTAATCACACCGACTTCTGTACATCCTCACAAAATTGTGATTGTTGTTGTCCCCGTTGTCAGAACAACTACTGTATGTAGTGTTCAAAATGTTAGAAGGCATCTGCTTTAAACTGCGCAAAACGTATGAGATCAAAATCTTGTTAAATGAGTATCCCCTTAATACATTTATCAGATCTAAACATAACCAAGACGGGTTGCAGTCAGTAGTGAAGTCATCTTTGTGAACAACTCCTCACACGTTGTGACTTCAACCGACACAACTTGGGCATTTTCTTTGGCATCAAGAGAATCATGTTATGTAACTGCCAATGATTATTTTGGAGGCAAATTATTACTTATTTCACCAGGAGTTCTAAAAACAATTTTAACTGCAAACACCAAAACTTTGCAAAGTTATGAAACTTTTCGAGCAAAACTACATTTCTTTTGGCTTTGCAGTAGTTAGGATTTTCCCAATAAATGATTTGCAGGCTACAAATGACATAATTCACATAAAGAGAACTAATATCTTGGTAATAATAGTAGAGGAATGTTATTCAAGTGCATTAAGATGTCTATCCTATATATATATATATATATATATATATATATCATAACAACATTGAGCATATTTATGGGTTTGCTATATTGGCTGTAAGGAGAGGAAGTGTTTTAGAAACCGAAAATGGAGGACAGCATAATGGGATATCCCTCTTCTTCCTCCCCACCTACGTTCTGTGCAGCCAAGCAGCAAAAACAATTACTTGAAAACTCAATCACTGCCTAACTTAACTGTAGACATTATTTTACTCAAAATTGTGACAAATCACTCATAATTCCCGCCCTTCGTGCCCAGTTTCCCAACCTCTCAAAGTCCTTTCTTCGCCTTACTCCTCCTTATCTCTGCAACCTCTTCCAGGCCTACAACCACTCAGGTACATCCCAAACTCTTCAGTTCTGAATCTAACCTTGTACTCAATCATTTTGCTCTTTGTTCTACTATTTGTGGTTACATCTTTGGTCTTCATAATGAAAAGCACAAAGGACATTCCTACCTAAAACCTGCAATCCTTCCGCCACCACATCTCCTATGCAGCCCTCAGTAGTGTTTGCCACTTTGGTTAAGACTTTGACCACCTTTGTTAATCATTCCATCTGTAACTCAGCTTTCTGAAGAGCCTTGCAACATTTCAACAATTGCAGTGTTGCACAAATGCAAATCAATTCTCATTTTGCAACCCATCAATGATTGATAGCTTTATCTCCACATTCCGAGTACAAGTTTTCTTCCAATCCAATACAGAAGTATTATAAAGTATATATTCAAATGCAGGAAATTCTATGCATCTATAGCTTTTGTTAGGGTAAAGTGACATCTCAGATTAGAAAATAAAATCTTTCTCCTTCATATTTTAATTGGCTGGCTGTGCATCCCTTCTATCTTTTGATTTTAATTCCAGACATCCAAAATTACTAAATCTCTGCAAAGTGATTTATTTAATTAATTATTTTGTGCAGCAGATTCATTCCTTTGGCCTTTGATTGTGTTCCTTATGCACATACAAAGACATCCAGGGAAGATTCAAAATTTAGTGAGTGCGAGAGATTTTTGGCTCTTGAAGTCTTGCTGCGTCAGATTCAATTCCTTGATGAACACTTGACCTTCCTACAAATTATAAAGCACTCAACAGTCTTCCATGCAGCCAATTAAGTTCTATATTTAAATAAGCAGTGAATACTGTAACAGATAAGTGCTTGAAGGTCACTGATGCTATTCAGAAATTCAAGTCGGAGAACTTTGGATAATTAAGGATAACAAACTGTGCAGCTATAAAGAGTATTCTTTAAAAATTATAAAACATCACCACTTTCTTTCCTGGGTAATAAGACCTGATAGTTCACAAATGATACTTCTTGTCAATTATCTCGAATACCTGCTGAATTATTTGATTGATACGGGAAGAAATGATTATAATTAGTAGACATTTACTAAGGCTGCTTGAGAGCCATTCATTACAAAGAATAATTGAATCATCTCTGAAATGGTTTATGTGCCATAAGTATGGAGAGTTGTGAAAAACCCAATTTCTTAAAACTATCAACTTCTTCCACAAGTCTGTAGACCATGATGCCTCAAAATGGGGAAAGAAAAGAGTCTATTGAACAAGGACAGGGATTGAAATGGACAATAAAGCATCTAAATGGACCTACCTTTCGGGTGCCATGGGTCCATAAACTCGTATTTTCCCGTTCCAACAGTCCGTAACATCTGCACTCCATTTCTGTTGTCTTCAGTTTGTCGCGGATTTAAAGGAAGTTGGGAGACTACCTGCTCATTGACTCCCTGAGCATTACTGGGAAGGGCTGCTGAGGGCACTGCTGATGGTTGCAGAATGGGGCAACTCATCTGACCATTCCCCACCGTGCTTGGAGGAGGCTGAGTCACCTGACCCACCCCAGTGAGGGGGGACATGGTAATCGGCTGGCTAGTTGTGTACAAAGGCTGACTCTGCAGATTAACAACCATGTTGGTGAGAGGCTGGGAAGGGTGTTGCACTTGATAATGTGCTGTCATAAGTGGAAGTTGAGGGGGAACTGGAGGTGGCATGGTGGGTGTAACTCCAATCACTGGGCCTTGGACATTGAATGCTGGGGGCTGCGTCATCCCATACGTGGGAGGTATGAGGGCAGGCTGACCGACTGCTGCGACCGAAGGGACCCATGACGTTGGACCTGGAATACAAAAATAAATTAACATGCTACTTTCACTCTCTACAATCTAATCCTGCTAATTAACCATAATCTATGTGGTTTCTCAACAATCTTCAAACACGTCATCTAATGTTTCGAAGCCTCACGAATTTTTAATGCACCGTTTTTTCCATAACAAAAAAAAACACTGTTTGTAGTTTGTTGGAACCTTCCTCAGAGCTGACCAAATGAGAGAAAGACAGTGAGAGAGCGAGTGAGTGCTCCAGAAAACGAGAACAAGACAGAGCGAGAGCAAAACTGTTTGTGTTTGTATCCAAGGGGGTGATGTGTGGAATGTGGAGTGGGGATGGGTGTGATCGGCAGTGTGGAAGATGTTGTATAGGACACAATGAGTACAGGTAGCTGTTAAGTACTCTCATTTACTGACAGTCATGCAGATATGGCTCCATGTTAAAAGTATTAATGTTAAATTGAGAATGTTTATTGTCAATTCTATAGCATTTGTCCCTATAAACACAGTGAGTGCATACATCATCCATGTAGCTTATGGTGTCATTGCCTGTGATGCAATAGCAAGATGCTTGATGCAAAACTAGAAACAACTAAATTAATGTTTTTCTAATGTTTGAAGTTAATTCAAATGCTGGAACTCTGATGTGTGCAATGCCCCACTTCAGACACTTTTCGTCCTGCTCCTGACTCCTCAACGCCTCTCTCTCCCTCACCACTGTGATACCTTGCTGGTCGCTGTCCCTGGGAATGAGGCGGCAGTTGAAAGGAGAGCTATCAGGGAACTAGCAAACGATGTACCAATAGGGAAGCGGGAGGTGGAATGAAGCAGTGGATGGGAGTGGGACACCAAATGAAGCAGTGAGTAGGGTGCTGAGCAGAGCTCGAGTGGGAAATCTTCCCAGGGCATCAGTGACTCTGCACATTTGCCTATGGGCGCAGTCGCCATGGACTTCTGATTCCAGGAACTCAGTGTCATCCTTGGCACCAGATACACCCTTTCCATAAACCTTGATGGTACAGATCATAGGAACATACAAAGATTAGAGTGCCATTTTCATTACCATAATTCATAGATTATAATATGAATCCTGAAAACAAATATTACGTGGCTTTGGGGGACTGACAATTCTTATTCAGACCCAATATTAAAGACTACCAAAATTCTACAACAGCCTCTTTCAACCTTCAATCAAACTGCAGTCTCAGAAACCACCTGACATGTTACTGAACAGTTTGAGAGTGATACCCATCCAAGCATTCATCATGATATAATGACAGCCCTTGGGAAAAGTTTACAAAGACCTCTGCTGAAACTCCACAAACCAATTCTTTTTCTTTGTCTCAGTTGTTTCAGAAGCAGTTGGACACCTTGGTTCCTTATCTCCATCTGCAGTCTATGAACCCTCCATACCATCTCAACCCCCTACCACTGCCATGTCCCTTCATACTCACCTTGTTAACTCATGGCTTCCACAGTGCCCAAACTTACATCATTACAACTCATAAGCCCCACTCACCTCTACACTGCTCATTCCATATCCACAACACATTCATCTATGGACAGGTCTCAGCAGCAGGAAAATCTTTGAACAATATAACATTGTTCTCACCCATGCACACTGATAATGAAAAGTTTTGAACAGGTTTTGCAATCTGAAGTGATTTATATCCGAGTAAAAGGAAACTTCTATTAAAACCCAACCTCAAAGATACCTAATCCCTTAAGAATGTTAAAGAAACTGCAAACTTTGAAGTCTGGCAGCATCTGTGGAGGGAAGGGATCCTCGAGTCCAGTGACAGGTCTAGGAGAGAGACACAGACAGTGAGAGAGTGAGGCAGAGAGGGACAGACAGACAGACCAGACAGAGAGAAAGAGAGACACACTAGGAAAGAGAGACACACTGAGAAAGAGAGAGACATTGAGAAAGAGAGAGACTGGAGAGAGACAGAGAGATTGATAAGAAAGAGATAGGAGAGAGACAGAGAAAGAAAGAGACAGAGAGAGAGAGAAAGACAGGAGAGAGAGAAAGACAGAGAAAGGGGAGGGAGAGGTGGTGGTAAGAGAGAGACAGAGAAAGAGAGAGAGACAGACAGAAAAACAGAGTGAGTTTTCATGGTATTACAGAGGCCATGAAAATCTCACCTATTAACTCTACTTCTCTCTACAGATGCTGCCTGACCATATGAATATTTCCAGCATATTTTGGCTTTATTTTATTTGCAAGCAACTGCAAGATTTTGGTTTAGCCTACTAAATGAAAATAATGCTGCATAAGTTGGAAGTTCAGCCTAATATTCTGCAGACCTGGATTCAAATCTCAACATGGCAGTTAGTGAAACCTGAATTTAATGAAGAACAACTCTGGAGTTAAAATGCCAACCATGTAGTGTCGATTGCTATAAAAAAACCCCTTTGGTTTACAAATATCATTTTAGTTTGGAAATCTGCCATCATTACCTGGTCGGGGCCTACATGTGACTCCAGATCCACAGCAATGTGGATGACTTTCAACTGCTCTCCAAAATGCCTAAAAAGTCAATTTATTCAAGGACACCAAATTCCAGCCTTGCCAGTAGCAGGCACATTACAGATAAGAATGAATAAATCTATAAAAGACACATCATTGATATAATAACAATTCGTCATTTAAATCTATGACTTCCTTAACTACATAACTTCCCACACCTTTGTGAGTTGTTCGCAGGACATTCTTTTCTCCAATTCTTCCTGTAGATGGTCAGTCACATTTTTGTTCTCTGTAGTTTCTCTCAGAAGCTTATTTTGAACAAATAAAAACCCAACAGCTCTAGCCCATATCCAAACACTGTTTCTTGCTAACCTAGAAATATTGCAGGATACCCTGGGCCATTAATTCTGTGCTTTGTTCCACGGCATATACTGTCAGAAAGTGGGAAGGTTTGTACAATCTAAAACTTCACAGCTTCTTTTTAATATGTATGTTTTGACTGATCAGTAGCTGAAGATGCTCAAAAAGCCAAGATCTGAATTCAGACTGGCATTTGAACCTTTTTAGATTTTCCTTCAATAATTGCTGTTTTCACTAGAGAAAAGAAGGTTTAGGGGTGACTTGATTGAGGTGTACAAGATGATTAGGGGGTTAGATAGGGTCGACAGTATGAACCTTTTCCCGCGTATTGAGTCGGGTATTACAAGGGGGCATAGCTTTAAATTAAGGGGGGGTAGATATAGGACTGATGTTAGGGGTAGGTTCTTCACTCAGCGAGTCGTTAGTTCATGGAATGCCCTGCCAGTAACAGTGGTGGACTCTCCCTCTTTATGGGCATTTAAGAGGGCATTGGATAGGTATATGGAGGATAGTGGGTTAGTGTAGTTTAGGTGGGCTTGGATCGGCGCAACATCGAGGGCCCAAGGGCCTGTACTGCGCTGTATTCTTCTATGTTCTATGTTCTATGTAATTAAAGTATGGGGTTGACATTTCCACTCGGATCCTGGCATCTTTTGAGGTTTTATTAGTTGTCAGTTCTGCTCCGAGGTATTAATACAGAGTTATATTTACTTTTCCAGGCACCAGCATAACAATCTAATGTAACATTTTTAAAAAATATGTTGTGTTTAAAACCAACTGATCTGTAGATAATCTTTTCTTGACTTTTATACAGTCAAGAAAATGTCAACCTGATAGGATATTTTAAATAAAAAGATATGTTTTCCACTGGCTTGGATCAAGTAATCTTGACAGGATAAGATTCATATATACATTTGAGGGAATTAGGATTTATTTTAATCTCATAAGACTAAAGCTGATACTTTCCTTGAAACTGTGGATGAATTGAGGATAAAAATAATGAAATGATTAAAGCTTTTCATGCTTCAGGGTACAATGCATCAGGTGATTCATTAATTTTTAAAAATGTCAAATTACAGCTTAAACCAAAATCAGGTTTCTTCTGTTTGCTCGGAACTACTCCATTTCTGGAAATATTCTTCACAAATAACAAGATATCATGCCATGATAAATCATCTAAGGTACTTTGTGTCTCTGGAGTTATCAAAAAATTTAAAGTTTCCTTAATTCACAGAGAAAGATAGGAATTAAATCTTTCATGCTGGTTACATCTCTATTCAGAGGAATCCTGGGAGCTATCATATTTATATGTCATCAATGCTTAGAGACAATTGACAAAATTTCTCATACAGCAACACTTCTCGTATATCGAAGCTATGGGTTACCAACCACTGTGACTTGTGGTAATTTGCTGTAACCAATCAACCTTTCTAGATATTTTAATTAACCTGGTCAGATACATTGTGACACATGTCTGGGTTAGGTGGGACTTCAACCTGAACCTTCTAGTCTGGAGGTAGGGACACTATGATAGCACCACAATAGCCTTAACTCTTCTTCGTAGATATTTTATAATTAACCCATTTGGAGATACTATTGCACACCTCTGGAGATTGTGGGTCCCGAACCTGGGCCTTTTGACTAAGGGGTAGGGACACTACCAGCACAGACAAGATGTTGAGTCTGAGGATTCGTCTAATTATCACTGGTAAAAGATTGACCGCTGTAGCATCTTAACAGGAAGGCTCATTTATCTTACATAGCGTATAGTTTATGACATGACAGCAGAAGGTACAATTAACATTAACTGGTTTGGCATAATTATAACTATCACAAGTCAGGTTTATCATGCCTGTACAATTGAGACCTCATATAAAATTAATGGTTTCTCAACCCAAAGACAGTGTGTCATCATCAAGGTGGGTGGAGATAATGCAACTTCAACATTAACTCATTCAGAATCATTGCCTTATACAACAACAATGGGAGTGATTTGTCCTCAGATATTTTTGGTGCTAAGAAGGTCAAGATGGGGTCTTAAGTTGAAAGCTGAGATGTAGCACAACACTTCCCATTGATAAAGGAATTGAAGTTCGCACTGGATATGGAAACCCAAAGATTGTTGAGATGTGAACTGCCACTTAATTTGCCAATTAGCATTCAGTAAGAAGGTTTTTTTGGTATTTTGATGGATAGTGCTTTGTGAACAATGATTATTAATTCTGACGATGTGGAATTTAAATGGATAGAGGTGAGAAACCATCAAAGGACATAAAACATTAGTGGGGGTTATCTAGGCCCCCAGATTGTTGGGAATGGCATTGAATAATTGTAATTATGGGTGACTTTATTCTGTATGTAGATTGGGCAAATCAAATTATTAACAACATTGTAGAGCAGGAATTCCTGGAGTGTTTATGAGATGGCTTTCCTCACCATTATAATGAGGAACTAATTAGAAAACAGGCCAACCTAGACTTTTTATTGAGAAAGTGATAATTGCAATTAATTTTGTGATGCCCCTTGGGGATGAGCAGCCATAACTGATAAGCTTCACAGAGATATATAACACAGAAACCGACCCTTCAGCCCAACTAGTCCATGCCAACCAGATATCCTGAACTAATCTAGTCCCATTTGCCAGCACTTGTCCCTCTCAATCCTTCCTATTCATGTACTCAGCCAGATATCTTTTAAATGTTATAATTGGACCAGACTCCACCACTTCCTCTGGCAGCTCATTCCATGCAAGCACCACCCTCAGTGCCTTATAGGTCCCTTTTAAATCTTTCCCCTCTCACCCTAAACCTAAGCCCTCTAGTTTTGGACTCCTCAAACCCTTCACGATTTTATAAACCTCTACAAGGTCACCCCTCAGCCTCCGATGCTCCAGGAAAAAGAGCCCAGCCTCTTCAGCTTCTTCCCAAAGCTCAAATCCTCCAACCCTGGCAACATCCTTGCAAATCATTTTTGAACCCTTTCAAGTTTCACAACATCCTTCCTATAGGAAGGTGACCAGAATTGTACACAATACTCCAAAGTAGCCTAACCAATGTGCTGTACAGCTGCAACATGACCTCCAACCCCTGTACTCAATGCTCTGACCAATAAAGAAAAGCATACCAAATGCCATCTTCACTATCCTATCCACCTGTGGCTCGGCTTTCAAGGAACTATGAACCTGCACTCCAAGGTCTCTTTGTTCAGCAACACTTACCATTAAGTGTATAAGTCCTGCCCTGATTTGCCTTTCCAAAATGCAGCACCTTGCATTTGTCTAAAGTAAACTCCACCTACCACTTCTCAGCCCATTGGCCCATCTGATCAAGATCCTGTTGTACTCTGAGGTAACCTTCTTTGCTATCCATTACACCACCCTTCACCAAGATAGAGTATGAAGTAGTTGGTACTCCGACTAGGGTCCTGAATCCAAACTGGAATGTACAATGGTATGAGGTGTGCATTGACTTAATAGATTGGGGAATGTCAGCGAATGGTTTGATTGTGGAGGGCAATGGCAAACATTCAGTGTGTGAGCAATCACAACTGTTCATTCCTGTCTGGTGCAGAAGTAAAATGGGTAAGGTGGCTAAACAATGGCTTATAGGGGACAGTAGATGTAATATTAGATCCACGGGAGAGGAATACAAATTGGCAAAAAAAACAACTGACCTCAGGAGTGGGGTCAGTTTAGAATTCAGCAAAAGAGGACAAAGGGATTGATTAAGATGGGAATATAGAGAAAAAGAGTAAGTAAGCTTGCAGGAAACATAAAAAAAAAACTGACTGTAGAACTATAGCTCTGTGAAGAGAAAAGGATTGGTGAAGACAAATGTAGATCCTTTACGGTCAGAAACAGGGGATTTTCTAATGGGGAACAAATAAATGGCTAATCAACTAAAAACATAATTTGGCTCTGAGTTCACAAAGGAATTCAAAATAACATAGAGAAGTGTTGAGGAACACTTATGAGTGAGTGGGAGATACTAAAGGAAATCAGCATTACTAGAGAAAAAGTACTGGGGAAATTGATTGGATTGGAGGGCGATCAATCCCCAGGTCCTGGCAAAATAAGTTAGCCTGACAGTGACAGTGGGGAAAAATGCTAAACGGAATTATAAAATAATTAATAGCTGGATACTTGGAATACAGTGCCTGATATCAACTTTGGCAGCAAAGATGGGAATGCAGACAATTAACTGAATGGCTATAAATTGAGATTGGGAATGTGCAACATGACTTGGCTGTCTTCATACACCAGTCGCAGGAGATGCAGGTACAGCAGGCAGTAATGAAGGACAACAGCATGTTAGTCTTTATAAAGAGAGGATTTGAGGACATGAGTAGGGATGCCTCTCTGCAATTGTTTGGGCCTTATTAAGGCCACATCTGTAATATTACACCGTTGGGTCTCCTTTTCAGAGGAAGGATGCAATTGCCAAAGAAGGAGTGCAGCGAAGGCTGACCAGATGGATTCTTGGGATGGTGAGACTGATGTATGAGAAAGATGCGAGTGGTTAGAATTGTATTCACTGGAGTTTAGAAAAATAACAGAGGGATCTCACAGACACCTATCAAATTCAAATAGGACTAGACAGGGGAGATGCAGGAAGGATGTTCCCAATGGTGGTGGAGTTCAGAACCAGGAGTCACAATCCATGAATACAGGCTATATCATTAAGGATTCAGATGACAAAATGTTTCTTCACCCACAGAGTGGTGAGCCTGTGGAATTCTCCACTACAGAAAATAGTCACAATCAGAAATATTGTATGATTTCAAGAGGGAGTTGGATATAGACCTTGAGACTAATGGGATCAAAAGGATATGGGCTGAAAGCAGAAACAGGCTATTGGATATGGATAAGAGTCAAGAGTGTGGTGCTGGAAAAGCACAGCAGGTCAGGCAGCATCTAAGAAGCAGGAGAATCAACGTTTCAGACATAGGCCCTTCATCAGGAATGACTTGGATGATCAGCCATGGTCATAATGAATGGTGGAGCAGACTCGAAGGGTGAATGGTCTACTCCTGTTCCAATTTTGTGTGTTTCTATTGGAATTAAACAAGTCGTTGCAGAGGTCTTACAATGCTATGTGAAGGTTATTAACCTTTTTTTGTTCACTTGCTGTTAGGAATCCAAATAGACTCTTGGAACACATCAGGAGGCTTTCAGGGATACAAGGATCTCACCAACACTATCACATTTCTTGACAGAATCTCAGAATGTTACAGCTCAGAGGAGCTATCATGTCTGGAGCTGCTATCCAACAAACACTATGCCTCAGTGTCATTCCCCTACTTGTACCCATACTCTTACACATTGTTTCAACTGAAACAATCTAATGCCCTCTCAAATCCCTCAATTGAACCCGTCTCCACCCAAATTGCAGACAGTGCATTCCAGACCCAAATCACGTTTGTGAAAAAGATTTGTCTCACATCACATCTGCTGTGTCTGCAAATCACTTTATATATCTGTGCTCTCTTGCTTTCAAGCTTTCACCTTCTTACTACCTACTCTATCCAGATATTCCATGATTTTGAAAACTTATAATAGTTCGCCTGCTGTACTTTTTCTTTTCAAGGTGAACAGTTCCAACTTTCCAATCTATACTGGTTACTGAAGTTAGTAAATCTCCTCTCATTCTTTCAATGCGTTCACATCCTTCTTTTAATGTGGCACCCAGGACAGTACATAATACTCTGGATGGGATCTAACAAATGTATCTTTTTTAACAAGTTCAGTATCATCTTCTTGTGCAACCACTCTATATCCCTATTAATACAGTCCAGGATATTGTATGCTTTATTAATTACTCTTTCCCCCAGTCCTGCCACCTTCAGTGATCTACGCACATTTACACCAAAGTCCATCTGATCCTGCATGCTCTTAAAATTGTACCCACTGTTTTATTTTGCCTAAAAACAAAAAATGCTGGTGATCACAACGGGTCAGGAAGAATCCATGGCGAGAAAGCAAGCTAATGTTGAGTCTCGATGACTCTCTTCTTCAGAGCTGACCTGTCAACATTCTTTTTACCAAAATGCAACAATTCTCTGCATTATAATAGGCAACCTCTAATAAAAGAGAAAATGAATGCTGTATTCCTCAAAATTAGAGGAGTCAACAAGAGGAAGCCAATACTTGCTCATCAAGCCCAAAGCTTTGCCTTGAGGACATGAGGCCAGACATAGTAACACATGAAGGATTGAGGGACAGACGGGCAAATAGACCCCTTCTCATCTGCAAATACAAGACATTTCTCCTCCTTTGTATCTACCCCATCAGAATCTTCAGTGTTCACTCTAAGAATCTTGCACCAACTCACTTGGTCCCCGAGTCTGCCTCTAGCTTTCTGCAATGTGTTTGTGTCCGACTTCATCTTCCAAGTTTGTGGATCCAACATTCTCGGTTTAATAAGAATTCTATCTAACCATGACTCGAGTACTAAATCTATAGGCATCTGTTTTAGCACCTCTAGGCAAATTCAAATTATGGAAAGTGGCAACAAGATTAAAATTGTAAGCCATACAGGTCCTCTTTTCAAACCATCACCAATGTCAGCCCCAATCAGCATTTCAAGTTTGAGTCAATGACAATAAAGGGATTGTAGCGCAATCGTATTTAGAGTTAGACTCGGATGTCTTTCTGGCACAATACATAATTAGTCAGGAGCTAACATGAATATTAAATTAATTGGCCCTCTTCAAGCAACATTCCAAATGCTAAATTTAGAACAATGTTGATTAGTTTTGTAAGTATGTAAAACAAGGATCATGAACCTTAATTAACAGCACACTCTATTTTTTTAACAATGTTGCTCAAGCTGCATCCTAATGGTAAACAAATAAATCAGGGTTGCACTTCTTCTCAAACACAGTGGGGACAATATTAGTTTTATTTTGAAACCATATTGGGCCTATAGGTCTAAAGCATTTTCATAATTCACAACTACTGTATATACTTGATTGAAAGTCAAATTTGTTAGACTATTTTTAAAGGTTAAATGTATGGGGTCGACGATTACATAAATACTAATTTTGAAATTCATGCTACACTCCAAAATACAGTATCATTAGCAGAAGCCCAATTAATCTCTAAATGAATAAAGAAAAACAAACACAATGAACTATAAGCTGAACTGCACGCGAAGGGAAACTGTCACCTGATGCGTCTTAAATCTTTGCACCAAATTGGCGTGAATTGTACATCAAAATACATAATAGCATGAAAAAAATTCATTTCCTCATCGTAACATTTATGTCCAGGATAATACCTTGACTCACAAACGTTAATCTGTGAAGAACTAGGGTCGACATTTGCATGAGACATATGGAAAATTCCAGATTTTTTGGCCTAAAGTAAGGTGCCGACTTCTACATGTGACTGCCATTTACTCGATTTCCACATGGAAATATATTAATACCACAGAAAAGAAATCCTTGGAATTGGCAGCTTTTCAATAGCTTGTGGCACAAGGGATTAATTGTCAAATGATAACTTTGGTGTCCTTCTTCTTCATGGAGCTTCACTGCACAGAGATTTGCAATTTAATCCCCAAACCCAACCTCGACCTTCTCCATCACCACCTTCTGAGAGAAATAAAAATTACCAATACAACCTCTTTTTATGATATTCATTAGAATTGGGCGGCACGGTGGCAATGGGCGGCACGGTGGCACAGTGGTTAGCACTGTTGCATCTAATCTAATCTAATCTAATCTAATATTGCAGAGCATATACAATTGTAATGCACCTAACTGTGCTGCTCACTATCATTTCATGAACAATCAAAACATAACCCATATCTTGGGCTGGATTGTCCTTGGATATAGCCTACAACCTGGATATGGAGAGCAGTCCTGTGACCTCCTCCTAGAGTCCTCATGTTCACTGGAAACCAAGGCAATGAAAAATCTACAACCACAGTCTGCAGGACTCCTGGATTTCTTCCACACACATCCAGGCCCTTCCATGTCCACAGTTCATCAGAATGCTAAAATTCACCAACTTCAATTTTGCACCAGAGGAAATGACAGCCTCTTAATCCATGGACACTCCTGGATGTTTCAGCTTAGGGGAACTCATTAACAATCTCTTCTGTTTTTTTTTGATCTTGAAAGTGGGGATCAGCAAAGATCCATTATTGCCTGTCCAGGATGGTGTTAACAAAAATGCTGGGTCACCTTATTAAACTTCTGTAGTCCATATGGTGTGAATACATATACAGTACAGTTAAGATGGGAGTTCTAGAATCTAGCTTAGTGGGGAACTTGCAAATTGTGGTGCTCCCATACAGCTGTTGCCTTTATCCTTCTGGGTAATATGGAACATACTTTTAAAGGAGCCAGGGCAATTTGCTGAAGTGCATGTTGTTAATGTACACTGCGGTCACTGCCCATAAATAGTAAAGGTGTAAATGTTTAACTGGTAGATGGAGCATTAATCAAATAAGCTGCTTTGTTCTGAATGGGGTTGAGCTTCTTAGTGTTGTTTGTAGCTTACTCATTCAGGTAAGTAGCATATATTCCATCACACTCCTGACATGTACTGTGTAGATGGTGGACATGCTTTGGTGATCTGGACTTGAGTTCCTCTGACCTGCTGTGTCAGCTAAGTTCCTGGTCAATGGTGAACCACAGGATGTTGATGGTGGGAGATTGATTTGAGATTCCAATACCATTGAATGTTGAAGGAGGAGTTCAGACACATTTGGAAATGGTCAGAATCTAGCACTTGTGTAGCATAAATGTTAATTGTCACTTATTAGCACAGGCTAGTTGGGTTGAATGTCCTCTCTAAGTTGTGCTTGCAAACATAGTCAGAAGCACAGAAGTTGCAAATGCCATTTTTTCTTCCCTATAAAGAGGGAATCCAATTTATGTAAAGTACAAGTTGAGCATCAAGATGTCACATTGGTGCATGCTGCCTTAGCAATGCAATACTTTCTTCTGAAGTGATGGGAAAACCTTCTGATTAGAGTGTCCTGGAATTCTATCTAACTCGTGAATATTGGGCAATTTTAATAATACATCATAATAAATAACAAAAACACAATTCTTGCAATTTATGTGGTGGAGTCTGTGTATAGAAACTGTGACTAACATGAACACGTGGAAACTAATGGAAAAGCTGGGTATATTAGGCATATTTTTATAATTACTAATACCATCATGGCTGCTCCTTCTTTAAACAGTCAATTGGTACAGAGCACTCTCGCTACTTTTTCAAAATCTGTTCTGGATTAAGGAGTCGATATGCCCCATATGAAAACAAATTGCAAGTAGATCCTCTTTCACAGCATGACATTGGACTCCCTTGGCTCTAAATTCTGTGAGCAAGATCTAACTTCCACAGCCTCCTGATAAAGGAGCACTGCTCTGAAAGCTAGTGCTTCAAATAAATCTATTGCACTATAACCTGGTGTTATGTGATTTTTAACATAGCAATAAACTAAGCAAAGTGAAGGAGGGCTTATGCCCAAAACGTCGATTCGCCTGTTCCTTGGATGCTGCCTGACCTGCTGCGCTTTTCCAGCAACACATTTTTCAGCTCTGATCTCCAGCATCTGCAGTCCTCACTTTCTCCAAAGTGATTTTATAAAAGAGTTATCTTAAGTGTTCACATTTAAGATTTCAAACATTACATGTTGACTTTAATATCGTATTTGGATATAACACAGGGCTCCAGGTAACTATGCTGAGAGATGGAGAATGAGAGAGTGAATTGTATCGGAGGTATGACCAGGAAAATCAGCTTTAGTGCAGCATTTTGATTTTGAAATGGGAGACAAGGACACATGGTGACAAAGAGAAATAATGCACAAATGGGGCTCTTGTGTCATAGTGGTAGTGTCACTACCTCTAGGCCAGATGGTCTGGCTTCAAGTACCCACTCCCTCCAAGCATTTATCACAATATGTCTGAACAGGGTGATTAAGAAGATCTATAATGTCCCAATGAGCAAAATTGTTGTCCGACAAATATTATGTATGGAGTTTACACATGCACATTTAAGGAAATATCCCATTTGGAACTATGTTCACACTTCCTCCTGGCAGGTCCAAAATAAATTTAATAGTTATGTGCTCATTTTCCATGAAAGAGTGCGACTGTAACCATGGTAACTGTTTCCAAGCTTTCTGGAGTGTCACCTGTTAAAAACAACATCAATTTCTAATCCTCAATTAATGTGTCAACAAAGGTACATGAAACATAACAAAACCACCTCAGGCCGGTGGCTTGATATTCTTCCAAGTACAAACTTTGTTATCAGCCATCTTCAGCACAGGCTCAATTGGACTGAAGGGCCTTTTTCTGTGCTGTGGACCTCTATGATTTGATTACAAGTTGGAACATTCTAATTTCAAACAATGTGAAAGCTATTCTCAGATATTTAATCCCTGCATTCATCCAAATAAGGTTACAACATTCAGTTAAAACAAAAATACATGACATGATGATGAGCTGGACTTCATACTGGTTAGGATATGCACAGCAAGTATCTGCATGAGTTTAGGTTTATGGAAGGTGGTTAACTGTATGGCTCATCAGGATAGTGTTGGAATATTTCTGTTGTCTCTGGCCACAACTATGATTGAGGTTTCAGCAAATGACCTAAGGCAGGGCTGGAGTTGGGCAAAAGCATAGCAGTCTTTATGATGGACAGGATATGGGAGGGGTTGGGAAGCTCATCTCAGGGCAAATAGCACTTGAACTCATTCAACTATCTGTTGTCCATACCCTAATCAACAGCAAGTCCCACTCACTCATTACTGCATGGATTTTTAAAAAATGAAGTTGTGATCATTCATGATCTGGTTGATTGCAGGGACTAATTGATGAAAAACACCCCAGCACATCTTGAGATAGTTGTCACATTGAATGAAATCAGAATTTTCCAATTATTTATTGAAGAAGGTTGGTGGACAAAAATTGTATCTAACTGGAAATCAGACCACCAGTCTAGATTTGTTTCATTTCATATGCCCTTTGTGTTATGTCTGGTTGAGGCTAAGACACCTGAAAAAGGGGAAATGAAATGTGCTTGTGACCAAATTGGAAGTGAATGGCTTTTATTTTCCTTAAGTATAACCAATGGAAATTGTAGGCCATTCTGCTCTGAATATCCAACAAGCCAAGCAGATACCAAATAAATAGTGGAAGTGTCAAGAGATAGAGATGGTAGTGAAGTAGTACTGGGTGTAGTCAGCATGAGAGAGAAATCTGATCATGTCTTTGATTGAAGTCACCAATGAAAAGCATGCAGATCGGCAAGAATTAGGGTCCCAGAGATAGATTCAAGAGGTAAGAACTAATATAAGCTTACTCTGGGTCTTTACGCAGTGAATTTGAGAAAGTACCCAATTTATCAAGATACAAATATAAAGAGAAGTAGCAATGAAGGTACAAAACTAAGAACTTGCTGACCAGGTGGCTAATTTACTTTTCCCCTCAGACTGGAGATGCCTAGGGTTTTGTACCTCGTAAGGCTACTTATACAAAGGGAGGAATGACTTGAGTGTAATGAGCACAGCGCATTCTCTCGCCATGTCTGGATCTCTTTGACCGAGACAGTCATGAAAATGAGTGTGGTGCTGGAAAAGCACAGCCGGTCAGGCAGCATCTGAGGAGCAGGAGAATCGACTATTCAGGCAAAAGTCCTTCATCAGGAATACGGCATCAATGTGGACTTCACCAGTTTCCTCATTTCCCCTCCCCCTCCACCTTATCCCAGTTCCAACTTGCAGCAAGCTTCCAGCTGCTGCCACCAGCACCCTGATCATGGGCATTGAGTCCTGGGTCCAGATGTCACTTATGCACATGGACCTCAGAGGCCAGGGCAGTCAATAAGAAAATTAGATGGAACTCTGATTAGAGTTTATGGAATAGCAGAGCAGACTTCAGGGGCTGAATGGCCTACTCTTGCTCTTAATGCTCTATATTTGTATCTGCTGAGGCACTTAGAATCATAGAGATGTACAGCACAGGAACAAACCCTTTGGTCCAACTCGTCCAGGCTAACCAGATATCCTAACCCAATCTAGTCCCATTTGCCAGTCCTCACAATGCCTGTTCTATATTGAACGTAATAGTAGCACAAATGTCACTGTAACTCTCTATGCTTAATTCCATGGCTGCTGCTAGTGTACCATTCACCATGGTTACGGGGCATAGCTTTTGTCCCTGTGGCCAGCTATAGACAGGCTTACTTCAAAGTAAAGGCAATCACTGGTGAATATGTTAAAATAAACGCAAGGTGACTGCAATTAGGATGTAGAACTTATCGCAGTATTTGTGATCAATGCCTAGTTGTGCACTGTTGGAAGAGAGTCATAGAGTCATACAGCACACAAACAGACCCTTAAATCCAACTAAACTAGTCCCACCTGCTTGCTCCTGGCTCATATTCCTCCAAACCTTTCCCATTCTTGTACTTATCTAAGCATCTTTTAAACGTTGGAACTGTGCCTGCATCCACCACTTCCTCAGAATGTTTATTCCACACATGAACCACCCCGTGTACAAAATTTGACTATCATGCCTTTTTAAAATCTCTGTCCTCCCAACTTAAAATTACGCCCCCTAGTCTAGAAGTTCTTTCTGTTTGTGTAAATGCTCGTATTACATCAAGACAACATATCCATTCCATCAGTGAACCACTGTAGGTTTGGAAATTCTGTCATGTGGTTTACAGAAAAGATCTATATGCTGCTGTTCTTATTCAGTGGGGAACGAAAGATTAAGGTTAGTCTTTCCAAACAATGTGACATTGCTATCTTCACATATACATCCAGCATGCCAAACTGATTCTGTAAAAAACCCCATGGGAGTCTGAAAGGAGGCAAAGTTACAGATTTGAAGGAGCTGATTGGTGACCCGGCAACAATGTCCTTGTGACTGAGCTAGCCACTGCTCTGTAAGTGTGAGCTTGTTAACCCAGAGACTGTGGAAGCAGCTTCTTCAGTCAATTAGTTGTGCGTGGAATTGTGGATACCAGAACAGGAGAATGGCTCAAGCACTCGTCCCCTCTAAGATTCTTATCACGCCTTGTTTGTGCTTATTTGTCGTCACCTATAAAGGCAGTGCAGAAAACAATCCAAAAGAGAAAAATAGTAAAATTAATGAACCGTGAAGAACTCCGTCATGATGGACAACCTGTTGATTCACATCTTGTATGAGTGCCTTAACGTACTGTGGAAAACAGATTGGAAAAATAAAGACTATTTATTTGATTCCTTTTTTCTGGAGTCTGGTATGGAAGTAAATTGAAATTATGTTTTTTTTTTGCAGAAGGTGAGAGACAATAACAGAGAATTTCAGCATATCAGCTCCTTCACCAAGTGAGCAAAGTGATCAGAACATACATCCAACGATGCCACTAATGAAAGGTGATGTCCTTGTGGTATTATTGCTGGACTGTCAACCTAGTGACCCAGGGAATGTTCTTGGGATCTGGCTTTGAATCCTGCCATCGGCAGATAGTGGAATTTGAATTCAATAAAAATCGGGAGGTAAAGAGTTTAATGACAACCAGGTATTGATTATTGAAAGAACCCACTGGTTCACTAATGTCTTTTAGGGAAGGAAACTGCCATCCTTACCCGGGGCTGGCCAAATGTGACTCCAGACCAACAGCAATGTGGTTGACTCTTAACTGCCCTCTGGGATGGTCAATAAATGCTGGCCTAGCCATTGACACCTTCATCCCATGAATGAATATATGAAAAAACTAAGGTGCCCAAATCAATGATTGGCTGAAATGTGGGGAGGAAAATGCAGTTCACCAGGCAGACCTGAAAATTCTGGGGAGCTCTGTTGATGTACCAGCTCACCATCAAATCCTGAGGTAGACTTCAAGACCTCGATTTTTATTTTCCAGGTGCTTCACACCTGTTTCAGGTGGGAACATTAGAAACCTAAATGTTGCCCAATTCCAATATAGTGACTGGTTGTTGACAGAGGGTGATCACTTAAAATCTTCAGGAACAACTTATCCCTCTGAACTGGACTGAAGCAAGTTGAACTGCACTCTCACCACATTGCTGCAGATAGCCATGTCAAGAATATTTTGAAACCCTCAGATCTTAAAAGTAATAGTGCGTGACCTTGCTGTGCAAAAAAATGGCATGCTGTGTTTGCCTATAATATAGCAATGGTTCTACTTCACAAGTAATTTGTCAGGCATTAGGCACTTTGGAGCATCCTGAGGACAGAAAAATTGCCAAGTAATACTTCTCTTTTAAAACTGCTGATTTCTTTTGTATATGTAGGAGGTGTGTGCATTTTCCATAAGGTATCATTGTTCAAGAACTTCCTTCAAGAGTCTAATATTCAAAAATGTAGAATATAATCTATTTTGCATTTTTTAACTGCTGACCTTGCTGGTCTATGAAGTTTTCCCTTGACTGACTGCAACTCAATCACAGCTTTACCGTACCTCAATATACGTTGTTTCTTTGCCATTTTGGTTTATGCAACCTCCATTGACTCACCCATTCTCCAATTTATCTGCCAACAAATGAACAGAATTCACTTCTGCTTTTTTCTAAACTTAAATGCCACAATGTCCTTTCCTGTCCTACTTAATCAATCCTCCTTTCTATTATCCATTTTCTCTGTTCCACCTTCAATTGTTGAGCCATCACTTGTTTCAGCACTATGTTTCAGACCTGGTTTGTGTTATGAATCAGACCAGATGCCCTCAAAATACATTAAGAAGATAGCTTAGAACCTAACTTTTTCTTATTGGACAGGTGATTAGATTAGACTAGATTCCCTACAGTGTGGAAACAGGCCTTTCAGGCCAGCCAGTCCACACCAACCCTCCAAAGAGTAACCCACCCAGACCCATTTCCCTCTGACTAATGCACTTAAGATAGCCAATTCACCTGACATGCACATCTTTGGACTGTGGGAGGAAACCGGAGCACCCAGAGGAAACCCACGCAGACACAGGGAGAATGTGCAAACCCCATGCAGAGGCTGGAATCAAACCTGGGACCCTGGTACTATGAGGCAGCAGTGCTAACCACTGAGCCACTGTGCTGCCCTTTGTAAGGAGGTAGTTTCTGCTCAGTTTCATTCCAGATGTAATTCAATTTGTCAAACCACCAGATTTAAAGCAAACCACACATTTTTCATCAACTATCATTAAAATACAATAAAAGAATGAAGAAATTGGCATAACTTAATTCTATTTGCAAAGTTAACAGAATAATGGATAATTAACTGCTACTAATTAACTTCTAATAATAACATCCCATAAACACACCCTTGGAAAGGCAAATTCAGAAAAAAAACAGATTCTCTCATAGACAATTCTTGTAACAGGAAGTGAAGCCCCAGCTTTTAGCTGTAATCAAGGGAGGCTGAAAATGTCTGCCACTTCCTTAGGACCCCAACAGCAACTGTTGAAAGCCAAAACTAAAAATCCTGGTTCTTTGGGAGCTTTCCCACATCTATTCAGGCTGCTTCTATTGTTCCAACTTTAAAAAACCCAAGGCTTTACAAGTCGTTTATTTTACGAGTTTTCAATAGACAGCTCTACGCCTTAGCCTGAAAACCTCTTCAACAAAAAAGGACAAATTACACCTCTTAAAGCCATAGTATTGTCACACTTGTCTAAGAATGTTAGCCAGATTATCTCTCTTCTCTTGTCTCAGGACCTTCCTCTGTGTCCATGTGTTCCATGATATGTGCACAGTGACCTCACCCAAATCTTCTTACATCACTATACTAAATATAACTGGAATTTAAAATTACATACTATGGCTTGATTGATTTCTGGCAAATTGCGCTAAAAAACAATTGGAAACTTCTGCCTACGTTGTTTATTTACTGTGTGGCTGCCATAAATTGGAAGAAGATGAATCCTGGAAGTAAGAACACTTTTTAATTATAAATTAGAGACAAAAGAATACAAATGCTAATCAGCACCCAAGTAAATTACATTTGGGTTAGTGTCCAACTTGAGAATATTCCTTTTTATAAATGTAATGTTTAATTCCAACTCTACCTGTTGGTTTAATTGAAACCTATTGCTTTGAGTATTTTATATAGCTTTAAATGGAACAGCCTCAGCCATTTTCTTGCCCAGAATGTTATGGCAATAAACAGCACTGTGGTTTGATTAAAAATGGTCCCCGCCTGCAGCTTTGCTATTTAATCAACACAAGATCTGCTTATTGTTTTATACTCTTGAGAGACCCACTCAATTACTTGATTAAAAAAAAAGAGAAATTTGTACTTTCTCTTGGGTTTAAGAAGAAAAAAAGAATTCACATACCAGCATTTTCTATTTCTCTCATTTGTTTGGATGGAGGTTCATCTGTGTCCCAGGGAGTTGACTGATTGATAGGAGTTTGTCCCCATCTTACACTTTTACTGAGCATTTGTCCTTGTGTCTGACTGTCAATCTTAGAAATGCTTGAAGGCTACATTTGAAAAGACAAAAACATATACATTCAGACACTGTAGACAAAAACTGTGCACCATACAAAACCATCCTCATTTCTTCGACACTCTGGAAATATTTGACAATATATTTCAAGAATATCCGGTGCAGTATGTTCTACTCTATTATTATACCATTTAATTAATACTACTTGTATATGCTATTTCACATCAATAAATTGAATGTCAAAATGAATTACACTAGTTTCTTTGGCAAGGTGACATTGAGTGTACAGTTTGCTTCAGTTACCTGTTCATAGTATCTGATTTTTGGAAGGTTGAGACACACAACTTAGATCCAACATTTGATTTTATTTAAAACTCTTTTTTTTGCCAACTAAAGCCCAGGCTGCAAGCTAGTTCTTAAAGCTTTTTGTTCTATAAATGGAAATACAAAAAGACCTGGAAATTTCCAGAATTCATTTTCTACACTAATAACCAGAGTGCAGTCCCAAGTGTGTAATAAACTCAGCAGATGGATTTTGAGGGAGTCAGCAAGTAAAATTGGTTGAACTCAGCAGGGAATCGTAGGTGAAGATAAATATTTTTACTATGCCATAATTCCTCTTTGTACCAAAAAAATATAAATGAACAGTGGCATACATTTTTGAATACATTTTAACACTAATAATAAACATTCCACAATACAATATATATTAGTGAAAATAAAATCTTGGTGGCTATGTTTTATGAAACAAAGGAAGAAATAACGCAGAGCAGCAGATTTAAATATGCTTGTATTCAATAACCTTACTGGAATATATTCTGTAGGTACAGTAGATTCATTAATAAAACCAGCACTGGTGACAAATCATTCAAGCATCCACAAGTCATTTAGAAGCATTAAATAATTTATTGCAGATACTAAATTGAAACAGGTAAAAATGCAGCTGTGGGATTTTTATTAGGAAAATTTTTAGAAACTACTTGTACTAGATTGTAGCCAGATAAGTTGTAATTATTTAATGTGGCATTTTATTATTCAAGTCAATATGGCAGCAGTTGAAAAAGAAACAGACTGAAAATCAAGCCAACGGTTGAGATGACAAAACATACTGGTGATAAGTGAACAAAACATAAGAGTTCAGCAATAAGTGGCAATGGGCCTAATATCATATTATATATTTATAAAGTAGCAAACTTATTCACCATTCTGAATTATCCCCCAAATTTCATTCTCATTGGATGTTCATGTTATATAGTGAGCAAGTGACCTTTCAACCTCTAAAATAGGCCTGGAATGCAACCCAAATGAAGGTCTAATGCAAGAAGCAATCTAGAGGTTTGTGTAGACTTTATTACAGAGTTCTGTGGATTTTAAATACAACACTATCACAGCTTTGCTTCTTGTAATTTTTAAAAAATCTTCCTTGATAAGAAACACATGCATTTCTTGACCGAGAAATGAATAAGCAATAATTAAACAGCATACAGTAGCATTGTAGCTATCTCACTGATGACCAAGACCCACTTAATGCAATTTTCAGGAAGGTTTAACTTGTCAAAAGACAAGCAGCAAACCCTTCTGCTGTTAATAATTGGAGGCTACTTAAATGTATGATTAAGGTAGGAGCAGGTTTGTAATTCTGAGATCGATATGACCAGTGTGTTGAGTAAGCCAATCAGCAGGTTTAAAAGGGATTATTAGTGTCAGGTTAGGGTTAGGGAAATAAAGATCACGGCAATTGGGGCGAGTTCCGTTGGCCCAGAAAGAGCAGGAATAGACTCCTATGCCTTAAAAGTTGAGAATCTTAGAAATCATCATAGATTTTTAAAAATGTATTTGCACCAGTGTGCACTGATCAGTAGGATTACTGCTGTATTCACCTTCGATTGCCAATGCTTTTCAGACACTAAAAGATAAGTGGTAATTTCAAAGCCATGTGATTTTAAAAATATTCTAGACCATGCAGCAGTTTTAAGAAAGCATATGGAGGCTAAGAAACATATTTATAAAATAGATATAAATTTACATCAGAAAATGTAATAGTGGCCTCTGCATAATTCAAAATAATTCTCTGGAACTGTTGATGCTTGCTTCCTTGTGAAACTATTTTATCCCTGGGAAAAAGTGAGGACTTTAACTGGCCTGAAACCCTTAAGGAAATTTGTATCAGGTTTGCAGTGCTTTTGTTGCACAGGATGCATTACTCTATTCAGCATTCAATGGAACTTGTATATTCCTGGGATAAAGTGCATTTCTGAGTTTAACTGGCCTGAAACCCTCAAGGAAATGTGCCTCTAAGGTTTGTAATGACTTTGTGAAATTACATACACAGACCTGTAGCCCTATTCAGGATTGCAGTCAGTTTCTCTATAACAGAGATCAGATTGACCACAAATACAGTATATTATATATGGTGCCCTTTATCTTACCCTTTGTATTCTCTGATTAATAAATGCGGATCAGTGGCACGGACCAGGAAGGATCATTCAGGTGAAATTCATAAGTCCAAATCTCCTAAACTGTCCCCTGAGGGGTTTTGTGGCTCAGTAGTAATGCCCCAACCCCTGGACCAGGAGACTTGGGTTCAAGTTCCACATGCTTCAGAGGTGTGTCATAACATCTCTGAACAGGCTGATTAAAAAACAGATAGAATAAAACATAATACACTATCACACGAGGGGTTCTCTTGTGACACAGTGTTAGTGTCCCTGCCCCTGTACCAAAAGACCCATGTTCAAGTCCCACCTGCTCCAGAGGTGTTCCATAACATCTCTGAATAGGCAGATTTTAAAAAAAAAAATGCATATTGTTACATTCACAGAGCAATCTGAGACAGTCATGAAGGAGAAATATCACTAGACTATTCACTCAGGGACCCAAACGACATGGGTTCAAATCCGGCTATAGCAGCTAGTAGAATTTAAATGCAATCAATAATAAAAGATGGAATTAAAAGCTATCATTGATCAGTAAACATTCACCTTGTTCATGACTATCCTTTAGGGAAGGAAATGTGCCAACCTTATCTAATGGCCTATTCATGACTCCAGCAAGGTGGTGGACTCTTGAACTCAGAAATGACTTAGCCTCTCTTTTCAAGGGTAACAAATATTGATCTTGACAACAATGCCCATATCATACGAAAGAATTTTAAAAAATAAAACACTTGAGAAACCCAAGAGGACACCGAGCAACGATGTGGCAAAGCACAATGTCAAGGGTGGATCTACAGTAGATCCACTACATTACACCATAAATTTTAGTGACTTGCAACCGCAGACCACACAAGCTGGAGACAGGCTTATCCACACGCATGATCTTAAAATGAGGCAAGATGGAAACATTTAATGAGCAATACATATGAATTGAAAAGCATATCTCATCACCCTAATATGTAAATAATGAAAAAAATCAACAAAGATTACATAACAGGAAGTACCCCATTTTCATCTTCTTCTAAAACTGAAGAGTTTTGAGAAACTTATTGAAGACCTGTTTGTGAATTATTTAACACATACCAAGTCACTGGTGATTTGGTAGTTATTCAATCAATACACAAAGTTTTCAGTAGCATATGCCTTATTACAGAGCAGAAATGTCTGCAGCACAGTGAAGCATTAGGGAGAGCAAAAACGTTAAATAGAAATCATTTAATGGGGAGGTGATGGCCTCGTGGCAGTAACACTGGGCTGTTAATCTAAAAACCCAGGCAATGTTCTGGTGACCCAGGTTCAAATCCCACCACTGCAGATTTTTTTGAATTCAGTAGAAGTCTGGTAGTAAAAGTCTAATGAATCCTTTGACGATTATCGGAAAATTCCATCTGGTTCACTAATGTCCTTTAGAGAAGGAAACTGCCATCTTTACCTGGTCTGGCCTACATGTGACTTCAGATTCACAACAATGTGGTTGACTCTTAATTGCTGTCTAGGGATGGGCAATGAATGTTGGCCCAGTCAGCGACACCCTCATCCCATGAATGAGTATCAACAAAACCTGGATTCCTTGTTCCAGGATGCAGTCACACTTCTTAGGGAACGACATCTGATTGGGTCAGGGACAGGAGGGTGTGATTGTGGGTGGAGCAGGGAAAGGCACCCAGAGGGCAGAAGCAAAGATCATTAAGCTAAGAAAAGTTTGAAGGGCTAGACTCATCATGTTAAAAATAATATTAAACTTAAAGGAAAAGCACATAATTGTGCAAAGTATCAGACAAATTCTACTTTGCTGCAAGCACGCTCCTAACAACTCATGTAGAAGCGCATCTGAAAATAAGAAAGCATGCAGTCAGCATCAGTGTTAAAATATAAGCAAATAAACCCATGTTAGGAGGTTCAAGTTATCCATATTTACTCTGTGCCAAATGTGAAAGCCAAGTATGGACACTGAGACTAATTGATGCTTGGAAGATCAATAATCATATGGTTAGACCACAGGCCCCACAGACATACTGCAAGTTGCTGGATATGGGAAGGGGAGAGAAGCCTTGTTTAGCACTACAATGGTGTCAGTGGTAGGCATGCAGCACTTTTAGCAACAGAAAGGCAGCCATGACGACTGGTTCTAATGGGTAAATTATTACTTAGACATTGTAATGTCACTCCTCTCTCCTTGCATCAATACAGAGGTATCTAAAAAAAACATTTTATATTGCAAAATAATTAACTCTGCTATTCTGAATTCTGGTCCTGATTTTATTTAAGATCACATCATTTACATTTTGTGTTATGCTGCTTTCACGGTACACCTTATCACCTACCTGCACAGAATTTCCCCTTTATGGCAGAGCGAAAGGAAACCATTTTTAAGTCCTCCAAAACAGATGCATATTTGCATGACTCAACATTTTATAAACTGCAGTTGTGCTAGAATCCTCCTTAAACAAGCAGTTTTATTTGGCGCAGTAACTTCTGCAGGGTCTGATTAACAGCAACAAATGCCTAGCTACTTCCAGAATATTGCTACCAATGAGAATTAACTGAACAGATGACACTGAGCGCAGTAGGAACAATGAGCTGCTCAGCATAATGACTGCAATGATTGCCTCCTCTCCTTTGGCATCAGCAGCTCCTAAGTTTATATTCCAGGCAGAATTTAAGCTGCCGTTCCATCGGACCCAGTGGTTGTTGCTGTTTCAGCTTCCTGTCGTGCTGCTGCTGCTAAATATTATGAACAGTTCCCTCTGATTTCAACAGTGATATTAAGAGTATAATCACAATATAAAATGGGACTGAACAAAGGTCTAATGTCTCGGGCAACAGCCAACAGGCACCAGGACAGATTGAATGAGCCACACGAGGAATAAGTGAATTAAGTCTGAAAACTGGCACAGGGATTACAATACACAATTAACCCATGACCTTGTTTTACTGATACAGGCAGCAAGCCAGCCTAATGCTATCTGTTTCCTTACATGATTTCACAGTGCAGTCAGAGTGAAGTGCATCGTTAAGGAGCTGCAGGCTTCAGCTCAGGATGCAAAAATCTCAGTGTACGATGACTAGATAAGGCAAGTCTGCATCTCGTAAAAGGGTGCCATTTGAATGGAGTGGGTGCTGGAATCCATTGCAAAAGCGACTTGGGAACAGGAACGTAACGACACACCAGAGAGAGTGTCCCGAGGCTCTCTGATGCATTACTGGATGTCTGGGTGCAGGAAAAGGACAGGAGGAGGGAGGTCCTTCATCCACAGAGGTTCAGAGATATCTGAGACAGCACTGGCAGCAAACAACTGTCCAGATCACTGCCAGGACACTTGCTCGAGGGAACTGCACAAAGTTCAGCAAGTGCACCAGTGGTAAAGATTAGTGAATGGTCTTTCAAATATCACATGTCCCCAACTGCACCACTAGACTCACACACTGCTCATTATTCCAAAGCCTGACTATCTATCAGCCATCTTGGTCAAGTTTACATACTCAGTGTTGCAAGCCTTACACCTTCATCTTTATGGCTTACTTACACACTAATGGTTATTCAACTAGAACCACCACATCGCTCAACACATTGCACTATACCTAATGATAGTTTTGATTTGATTTGATTTATTATTCACATGTACATCGGTACAGTGTAAAGTTTTGTTTTGCATGCAGTGTAGGCAGATCACGCCGTACAAAGTGCATTAAGGTAACAGAACAGAGCAAGAAATACAATGTTAAATCTAAATCAAAAAACATTGTACAATATTCAATGATACACTTATACTTGATGGCAGGAGCACCAAGGGTGGCACGGTGGCTCAGTTGTTAGCACTGCTGCCTCACAGCGCCAGGGACCCAGGTACGATTCCCGCCTCAGGCAACTGTCTGTGTGGACATTCTCCTGTGTCTGCATGGATTTCCTCTGGGTGCTCCAGTTTCTTCCCACAGTCCAAAGCTGTTTGGCGAACTGGCCATGCTAAATTGCTCATTGTGTAGCTTAGGTGCATTGTTCAGAGGTAAATATAGTATAGTAGGGGGATGGGTTACTCTTTAGAGGGTCGGTGTGGACTTGTTGGGCCAAAAGGCCTCTTTCTAGATTGTAGGGACACTATATAAACTGATGGGTTGCCATTTGTCTTCACCTTGACTGAGCAGTTGAGTAGAGTCATGGTCAACAGTGGAGCTGAAAGGATTGAGGTACATGTTCTTACCTACTCTACCTCATGTCCCATAATCTCTAAACGATTCCCAATGTGATGATATCGTAAATGTGCACCTCCACTTTCCCTAACCTGTGCTTTTTCTCCCCAATGCCCTAAAAGTGCCACCTCACCAGACAACAGGAGAGAAGTGAAATAAAGAATGAAGTGCAAGAGGGTGAAGAAGAGACTGAGGATAATGAAATACCATTGCTGGATTTCAGACTAACATCCGCTCACTCAGATGTTGGCAGTGGATGAAGTATAGGAGATAACAGAGGGGGATATCTCCATGCACAAATGACCGGGCACGAGTAATCTGCAACCAGGGCAGCAGAAAGGACAGAGTAGGAATCAGTTCCCTAAATGGCAAGTCCGGTCATAAAGAACTCAGGCAAGGGCACTGATAGGTTCCTGTTCAAAAAGAGGCTGATTGAGCATTCACAATGCAATGTTTTATACATTATCAAGCTTGTCAGAAGGTTTGCTATCACTTCAAGGAGCATTGAGGTGTCTGGAACCAACTTAAAAATCACACAACAACAGGTTTGTTTGGCAGTGGACATAGCACAAGCATTTGGAGCTCAAACATCGCTGTCTGGATGTGAGAACACCTTGGGGTGTGTTTACAAGCTAACTCAGGCTGCTTCCACTGATGCTGAGGGGATGCAGCTCAAAGTTAGGCCTTCAAAGCCATCTGCAGTCTACCCCTCTAGTGCTCCACAAATCATCTATTGGCATAGCATTGTATAGAAGCGTCAGGTCACATAATAGGACACAAAAAACAGGCACTAAAGAAATGCGATTAGTTTGAGCTTTATATGGAAATTAGATAGCCCATTTGATAAAGTTGGTTCAGAATTTTATTTTGAGGGTTGTGGCCCAGGAGAAAGGCCAAGAGTGGGACTGTTGTTGATGGGTGATTTGGCATTATTCTCATAGTTGTTTGAGCCAATCCTGCCAGAAAAGGGATTAGGTTAATCTCTTTTTTTACTTTCTCAGTTCCAAGGCCTGTGCTGGGGAGACTGCACAAATTACAGCTGGCCGTGATGAATTGTGACGTATGATTGAGTGTACACCATAGGCTTCCTCCAAATGGCCGAGCAATACAATCTGTGTTTAAGCATCCAATGCATTTTCCAATGACATTATGCGCAGGCTGAATGATTATTGTTTTCAGTATGCTACACAAGTGCGTGTCAGAGACATGAGCCATGTGGTCAACGATAGCTCTCAATCCTCTGTAGATACTCTCTGGTTTAGTGTCGTGGCTGAAATACCGATGGCATAGCAGAATAAAGACATCAAGGTTCGTGCATAGACAGTCACCATGTGTCATAGGCCACTGTTGTCCTCCCTGTAGAGACCACTAACTTTTAAAAAGATATTTGAATTTCCAATGACGCACCGACAAGATCAAATGAAAAAGATTAGATTCAAGCCTCTTATTGTCAAAAGAGAACCAAATAACATCAGCAATCTCTAGTTAATAGAGAAATTGTGAGCTATAGAAATGAATAAGCATGTTTGCTGGTATTAGACTTTATACACTTTTGAACCATTTCTGCATTCTCAGGTTGTGGGACTGGCCAGCATTTAAAGGCCAACCCAAAATTGTCATTGAGAAAGTAGTCATGAGCTGTTTTCTTGAACCCCTGCAGTCCATGTGGCATAGATCCATCAATGGTACTGCTTGGAAGGGAGTTTGTGGTTTTTGACCCAGCAATAGTGAAGGATGGGTGACAAAGCTCTAAATATGTGGCTAGGATGGACACTTGCTCAAAGGCTGTTCTTGTGTATTTGCTGCTCTTCTTCTACAGAGTGGTGGAAGTTGGAAAATTCTGTCGAAGGGCTTGGCTGAGTTGCTACAGATCATTCCGTTGATTGACTCACTGTGGCAGCAATGAGGTGGGGTGAGTGAATGTATATGTGGATGGCGCTCCAATTAAGTGTGCTGCTTTGTTTCAACTTTCTTGGGGGTGCACACATCCAAGCAAGTGGGGAATTTTCAACGTACTCCAGACCCATGCCTTGTAAATGGCAGAAAGACCTTGCGGACTCAGCAAGTGAGATACTCTGAACTGCTTTGGTAGTCAAAGTATTTATATGGTTGGTCTCATTGAGTTTCTGAGAAATTGTCACCATAGCAATGGTAACACCATTGAATGTTAAAGGGACATGGTTGGTCTGTCTATTATTGGAGATGGTTATTGTCTGGCACTTGTGTAGCACAAATATAATTTGCTAATTATAAGCCGAACTGGAACATTATCCTGGCTTTGTTGCACCAACTGCTTCAGTATCTGAAGAATCGAGAATGGTGCTCAACATTGTGCAATCAGCAGCAAACATTTGACTTTATGGTTGAGGGAAGGTCAGAGATGAGGCAACTGATCTCAGGGGCCAGGACAATTCCCCAAGGACCTCCTGTAGTGATGATCTGTGATTAAGTTGATTGACCTCTAATGACAACTGTCTTGACAGCACGGTGGCTCAGTGGTTGGCACTGCTGCCTCACAGCGCCAGGAACCTAAGTTCTGCATGGGTTTCCTCCGGGTGCTCTGGATTCTTCCCATTGTCCAAAAATAGGCAGGTTAGGTGAATTGGCCATGCTGAATTGTCCGTAGTGTCCAGGAATGTGCAGGCTGAGTGGATCAGCCTTGGGAAATGCAAGGTTACATTTATGTTTACAGTAAAATGCAGGGATGGGGTAAGGGGGGTGGGGTTTGGTTGGGATTCTCTTCTGAGGGTCAGTGTGGACTCAATTGGCTGAATGGCTTGCTTCCATATTGCAAGGATTCTATGATTCTATGATTTTTTTGTGCTAGATCTGACTTCAACAAGTGGAGAGAATTCTCTAATTCACATTGATTATTGCTTTAATGAGAGCTCCTTAAGTTATAGTTCCTGGCTGCAGTCACCTTCAAAGTCACTAGCAGTATCAAAGTTTGCTCTTCTCTGGGATACCAACCCTACCTTGAGATGGTGGTCCTTTTCACTGGATAACTCCTTCGCAAAAAGGAAGTTAAAGACTACCATCCCAATATTCTGCTCATAAAATTACACAAAACGAAAAAAGCCCTGTCTAGAATTTCAGTTTAGTTCTTCAGTTGCCCTTTCCCAGCCAGATTAAACCCATTGGTGGAATATTGGGAATATTAGGCTGTTCAAAGCATCAAGGTGGTAAAAACAATGACTGCAGATGCTGGAAACCAGATTCTGGATCAGTGTTGCTGGAAGAGCACAGCAATTCAGGCAGCATCCGACGAGCAGCAAAATTGACGTTTCGGGCAAATGCCCTTCATCAGGAATAAAGGCAGAGAGCCTGAAGCGTGGAGAGATAAGCTAGAGGAGGGTGGGGGTGGGGAGAAAAAAAACTTGTGTAAAAAAAAACTTATCCTTAATCTTAGGGCCAACATATTTCCTTCTGGTTCCTGATAGGTATAATGTCTTGTCAGGTTTTTCATTTATAATCAATTAGAGTATCACAAAAGAATACAAAAAAAATCACATTTCCAACATTTGCACTTGTTCATTTTATTTTCAATCTGCATTTGCTTCAATGTCAATTAAACAATAGGATGAAAGGAATTGGGAACAGGAGATCCTCTCACCCTGTTACTCCACAAACCATATGTATTAAGCCAAAAATGTAAAATCAATAAACCATGAATAAAATCTGAAACCCTAACACCACCAGGATATACCATACATCTGAATTAATAGTATACGTTACAGTACATTGAAATTTGTTGAGATTATGATCAGGAAAGCATTTCAGATGTTTCACCAAGATGCACAAGTGGGACAATGCATTTAAATAATAGGCCCATGATAAAATATCAATTTTTAGCAGCTTTAGCACTTATGGTTTAATTTCTACTTACTGTAATATTCCCCAAAAGCTTGGCCATATGTTTGATGATTTCACTGTGCTGGGATGGTTGTGTCTGGAGTAGTTTCTTAATGACAACTACACTTTCTGCGACAACATTTTCTGAAAAATATGGAGTAATTTCTGACGTAAAACTCAGCTTTAATAAAATTAGCAACTTATTTACTACCCCACAGGACCTCCAGAGCTCCTCAGAATCCTTCACATTTTTGCTTAAGTGAAATGCAATTGTAATAGCAATATAACTGTAATTTCTAATTCAAAATGATAACATTTACTGCCACAACTTATTTCCCAAATATGTCTTGCAAATCTTAAGTCTTCATACTTGAGATTTAATCGAAAGATGGAAAGTTACTTTGCTAAAGGCATTAGCAAGGTTGGTCTTTGTATCTTCGATGTTTGTTGTGTCATGGTGTGAGAGAACATTGGTATCTGAAGGTCTGTTTAATTCTTGAACCACAATAAGTGAATAGTGCAGATTAATAATTCCATCAGTGAAAACGAAGGATTTGCAAAGCTTGACCTGCACCTTTGTACTTACTCTGCAACTAATATGCAGCGTAATAACTCCTCCAATCAATCACTTACCCATAGAAAACCTATGAGCTTTCATTCACGGGAGTTAGGTGTGGCTGACAGGCTAGCGTTTATTGCCCATCCCAAGTCACCGTTGAGATGATGAGTGTTGGTGAGTTGCCTTCTTGAACCATTGTAGGTAGATCCACAATGCCATTAGGGAGGGAGTTCAAGTGACGCTGAAGGAACAGGTTATATTTCCAAGTCATGATGGAGACTTTCTTTGAGGGGAACTTGCAGATGGTGGTGTTCCCATTTATTTACTGCCCTTGTCCTTCTAGGTGGTGTGTGTTGGAACATGCTGTCAAAGGAGTGTTAGTGAATTCCCGAATTGCATCTTGTACACACTGCCGCTATTGAGTGACAGCGGTACGGAATGTGAATGTTTGTGGATATGGCACCAATCTTTATTAGTGAGTTTTATTAGTTTATTATTTTATTAGTGAGTGGTACCACCCCTGAGAAAAACAGGAAATGATGTCACCTTAGGGAATGATGTCACCACAGAAAATCACACCACAAACTCTAGCAAACAAACAAATAGAAAGCAGGCTACACCACCAGTGCTTCATTCGGAGGCTCACTGAAGAGGTTACCTAGTATAGTGACGAAACATCTGAAAACAAACTCAGTGAGCAAATCTAAATTTAGGGTTCTTTCTCCTTGATGCTGTCAAATATGACAGCTGTTCAAGGTGCAGACATTCAGGCAAGTCAAGGATACATCTGACTAGAGCCTGGTCAATGGTTTTCGGGAACCATGTGGCAAATTACACACAGCATGACTCCTAGTCTCTGACTTGTTCTTGGGACAATAGCACAGGGCATAAAGGAGAAATGTAAGCCATTTGATTCACTGGCCATTCAATGGCTGATCTGATGATCCTTAATTCCACTTTCCTGCCTTTTCCCATAATTCTTAATTATTAGAAATCTACCTCAACCTCATTTATACTTAAAGACCTAGCCTCAACAACCCTCTGCAGTAAAGAATTCCACAAACTAACTATCTTGAGAAAAAAAA
>NC_057712.1:10055583-10139983 GCF_004010195.1 Chiloscyllium plagiosum | reverse complement strand
TTGGGGCAGAGGGATTGGAGGGCTGCGCGTTGTGAGGGTGAGAGGTTGGAGTGGGGGAGGGGGGTCGACAGGTTGAGGCGGTTAATGTCCCGGCGGCAGTTGGAAATGAAGAGGTCGAGGGCAGGTAATAGGCCAGCGCGGGGTGTCCAGGTGGATACAGTGTGTTGGATGTGGGCGAAGGGGTCCTCGGAAGGTGGGCGGGAGTCCTGATTGTGAAAGTAAGCTCGGAGGCGGAGGCGACGGAAGAAGTGTTCGATGTCCCGGCCTGTATTAAATTCATTGATGCGTGGACGGAGGGGGATGAAGGTGAGTCCTTTGCTGAGGACTGATTGTTCGTCCTCAGTGAGTGGGAGGTCTGGAGGGATGGTGAAAATTCAGCAGGGCTGGGAGCTGGGATCCGGTGTGGGTGTGGAGCTGGGAGTGGGGGCGGAGCCAGTACCTGGAGTGGGTGTGATGTTCAAAGCATCAGATGAATATATATTGCAATATATCATGAGAAACTAGTTTACAGTATTGCATAATCTATAGCTCATTCAAGATGCAGATTATGCGTTATTCAATCTTGTTACTCCTCCTTACATGTGCAAAGAAAATGTCCTGCCAAATTCAAGAATATGAGATACACTCCACATTCTTCAAAATAAAATGTGCATTACCATCACATATGTTCCATGATTTGCAGGAATAATTTGACATCTTGCCTGAATTATGCGCGTTTCCTAATGTGAAGTGCCTCAGGCTTTTCTTGGAATATCACTCATACCACATTGGTTTCATTCAAGGACCATCTTGCCAGATGAGAAAATCAATAAAAGTAATGCAGCTGTCTTAAGTGTTCCATAGGAGTTTAAAATAGTGTGGTTTCAGCTGCCTTATATCATCGGAAAATAATGCATCCTCTCCAAAACAGAACGAGCCATCTTTTTGTCTAACTAAAATGTCACATATTGATGAGCTGTGTCTCTCCAGAAAGACCCTATCTTTTATTTCGTGGCAATATCAATCCCTTGCTATGCTGCATACTTATAAATGCACCTTCCGCTTATAACTTCTATCAAATAGGAGATAGGCAAATCAAAATTCTATTTAATACCATTGTGCTAAATTGAAACAACTGACAAACATGCCTGTTTAAAATAATAATTGATATAAGTAATGGAAATTGCAGCAAAGTTATCACTTTCAACTTTGTGCATTGTTATAATAGCTTTCAAAAATTGAACATAGCAATTAGATTTTACTATAAAGTCCATTCATTGAGCCTCATTATTGCAGTTCTCATCCATAACTTGTATGGGCCATATTTTGTATCTCTCCGACACTAACCTATGTCTGACTCACTCCCTTAGAAATTTGTCCATTTCCTCAATAAATTATTCAATTGATTTGCCACTAATCAGCTGTCAATGGTATCAATGGAAAATTGCAGAAAACAAGACTTTAGTTTGTACACATGAAACAAAATTGTAAGAGTTATTTTGAAACAAAAACTGCTGAAATCTCTACAATAAAATGTTTTTGGCATATATAATTGGCTCATATTATTGATCCTTACAAACCATTGGACTAATATAATCGATCCATTCAGATATGTCATATGTCAAAATAGTTTTCACAAAGTCAGCAATGACACTTCCATATCAAAAACACAATGAAATAAAGATAAACAACATGTGATGCTAAATTATAATGATTAATTTAGCAACAACGACTTGAGAGTCCAAACATTGAGTTGAAGTAAATGTGAATGGATTGTTTGAGCACAGGGATAACTTTTAAAATTGAGTAGTAATCTTGCGTACAAGATGTAGTGGGAACTTGACAGGGTGGATACTGAAACAATCACAAAATGATGGAGCTGTTAGAGTGTAGAAGGAGACCATTTATGCACTATGTCTACACTGGCTCTTAGTGCTAAACTCCAGCATAAATAGAAATAACTATTTAATAACTTCCTGAATGTCTCAATTGAACCTGTCTTCACCACATAGCTAGGCAGTGTATTCCAGGCTCTAACTACTTGTGTATGACAAGATTTTTTTCTTATCTTGCATTTATTTGTTCTGCTTTAAAATGTGTCCTCTGGTACTCAATTTTTTTTGAATGGAAACAGTTTATTCTGCCTAGACTTTACATGGTTTAGAATACTTCCATCAAATATCTCCTCAGCTGTCTCTGTTCCAAGAAAATTCCCAATACAGTCAGTTCTTCTTTAACGTAATGGTTACATTCTTGTGCAACCTTGCGTGATAGAAAAATTGTGCTTAAAGTGTTGGCACTGTAACTGCATTAGAGCCAACATGTTTTAAAAGTTTGCGCTGTGTGCTTCATCAATTGCATTACAGCAAACCTGTGTTGATGAGACACGCATCCTAACAGAATGGAATCGAAGAGTGTAGTGCGGGAAAAGCACAACCGATCAGGCAGCATCCTAGGAGCAGGACAGTCAACGTTTTAGGCATAAGCTCTTCATCGTCCTTTATCATGAATCAATTCCTGATGAAGGGCTTATGTCTGAAACATTGACTATCCTGCTCCTTGAATGCTGCCTGACCAGCTGTGTTTTTCCAGCACTACACTGTTTGGCCCTGATCTCCAGCATCTGCAGTCCTCACCGTCTCCCATTAAAACAGAGCAACCTGTTTTTCCAGGATCAAGATTAGTGTGGTGCTGGGAAAGCACAGCAGGTCAGGCAGCATCTGAGGAGCAGGAGAATCGACGTATCAGGCAGTAGCCCTTCATCAGGAAGGGCTGATTCCTGATGAAGAGCTCCTGCCCGAAACGTCAATTTTCCTGCTCCTCGGATGCTGCCTGACCTGCTGTGCTTCTCCAGCACCACACTAATCTTGACTCTGATCTCCAGCATCTGCATTCCTCACTTTCACCAACCTGTTTCTCGATTCTATCCTGGTAACTAAGGTTTCACATCCCTAGAATAATTTATGCAAATCTCTTCTGCACTGTCTCTATTGCAGTTACATCCTTCTGATAACACAATTCCCAGAACCATACAGAATACTCCAGTTGAGATCTAAACAGTGTCTTACATATATTCAGTGTAGCCTCTCTGCTCTTGTCCTCTGTGGTTCTATTAATGAAGCCTGGAATACCGTAGGTTTTATTTTGTTAAAGAGCTATATCCATCCGTTCTCCCACCTTCCATGACTTATGCATACATACAACTGGCTCTCTCTAACCCTGCATACCCTTGATTTTTGGGAAACTGAATTAAAAGTTAACTGAAAGTTAAGGACAATGCCAAGAATACCCATGAAATACTTGTGGTTTTTCTTTGTTCGAGCAAACAAATATGGAGCAAATAAATAAGGGTAACCTGCTTTGTGGTTTGAAGTAGAAATGGCTGACGAATACAGTGTTTGCTCAATCATGCTTTCAGTCTGCTGTTGGAGTAAACATCTTAAACATGAAATCATGATGTGTTATCCTTTCAGTTATGAACTGGAAGTTTGAATTTCTTTTCAAAAGTTATACGCTTCTACAGGGATTGCAATACCGTATCCCTACAGTAAATAATTGATTTTCTGACAGGCAGAGGAAATTATTGCATTCAGCTCAAGGTCCTATCACTACAATCATCTGTTCTGAACACTGTCCTCTGGCAGGATTGCTGTCTTCGATTTGACCTTAAACCCCTCACACACAGAATACATTCCAATTCTGGAAGCAAACATGACTGGAAATATTATTTTCACTATTCAGTGTTTGCAATAATTTAAGAAATTTTGGATCTTGATATATTTAGTATTTGGAAGGACTAATAAAGAGAATGGTCGAGGAAGACAGGGAGAGAGAGGAAGATGGATTTGTGCACTGAGATATTGGGAAAGATATAGCAAGCGCCAAAGATAGTTGCAAATAGATAGATAGAGGTAAACTGACAAAACAAAAGTTGCAAAGATAGGTGCATGGATATTTAAAGTTCTTCCCAAAGTATGACTGGACAGCAAGAAATGTGGCTAAGTTGTGACGTTTACCCCAATCTTGTAAATCATAAACTGTTTTATCAGTGGCACTGATGAAAATGGCAGCATAACACAGCCTGCAGTGTATTGTGAAGATTACTAAATATCTCGGGAGGCTGAAAGGGAGAGGATCCCTGCACATGGCTTGTTAGTTTTATCATTTACAAAGCAAGGGGATGGAGTAGCCAATAACGTACACCCAATGCCCATATACAAATTTCTGACAGTCGGAGAAAATGATGGCATGGATTTTGGGGTGGTAGCAGTGGCAAGAACTATCAGTATTTCCCGTCATTACTATACTGACAGCAATTTTTTGGAGTCTGCACATGTTGAGGATAATGCAGAAACCAAGCAGTTACTACCGGGCCTTCTATGCTACTCCAGAGACTCCCTAGAATGCATCCCTGCCAGGCATCCCTAGAATGCAGTCAATGGAAATACCGTACATACTCGAGTAAAAGTCAATCTCGTAAAAGTTGGCCAAAAAATCTAGAACTTTCCATATATCTCATGTAAAAATCGACCCTAGTTCTTCACATAATTCACACCGACGTTAGGCTTTGGATTTCTTAAGTTCATTATTGAGCGAGCACTACAATTAGTATAATTAGTATTCACTTTTCATACAACCATCCCACTCCGGTCTGGGACTCCGATCTGCCTGCTGTCCCACTCCGGTCCGGAACTCCGGTCTGCCTGCCGTCCCACTCCGGTCTGGGACTCCGGTCTGCTGGCTGTCCCACTCCGGTCCGGGACTCCGGTCTGCCTGCCGTCCCACTCTGGTCCGGAACTCCGGTCTAGCCCTCAGCTGCACCGATGATGTCATTGCTGCTCCAA
Source organism: Chiloscyllium plagiosum (assembly GCF_004010195.1). Taxonomy (NCBI): domain Eukaryota; kingdom Metazoa; phylum Chordata; class Chondrichthyes; order Orectolobiformes; family Hemiscylliidae; genus Chiloscyllium; species Chiloscyllium plagiosum. Next base: position 10,135,160 of record NC_057712.1, on the reverse strand, counting down.
ATTAAGTTTTTTTTAAAAAGGAGAGAATAACAAGAAAAGGCGGACGGAATAATTACAAACTCATTTTTGTTTCTATTTTCTTTATCCGGTAATTACTATAAGCCATTGTGCCTTTTTCTTTATATTCATTTAGAGAACAATTGGGCTTCTAATGATACAGTATGAATTTTGACAGTCATGAATTTCAGCTACTTAAAAGTAGTATCCATGTAACAGTCAACCCATAAATTTAACTTTAAAACGTAGTCTAAAAAATTTGACTTGTACACGAGTATATATGGTCATCAGATTTCAAAAGAGAAAATCTTACTTGATAAACTTTGTTGAAATGCTTTTCAGGTGAAAACAGAGGCAGTGGTGAATCAGTTAGCTAAATAGCTGGCAGGTGATTCAGGCTAATGTCAACAGTGTGGGTTTGACTCCCTTTCTAGCTGAAAAATGTGTTGCTGGAAAAGCACAGCAGGTCATGCAGCATCTAAGGAACAGGAGAATCGACATTTCGGGCATAAGCCCTTCTGCAGGAACCGGCTTATGCCCGAAACGTCGATTCTCCTGCTCCTTGGATGCTGCCTGACCTGCTGCGCTTTTCCAGCAACACATTTTCCAGCTCTGACCTCCAGCATCTGCAGCCCTCACTTTCTCCTTTCTGGCTGAAGTCAGGACAGAACCTTTGGACCCGAGTCTGGAAGGGAATCATCACCCACTAAAACTGCCAAGAAAGCAGCTTAGTTAAAACCCAAGCAGGCAACAAGCCAAGGATCATTCTTCAGGCAGAACAGAAGACAGTGTTAAGAGAATGGTAAGATGGCAGATGTATTATATATGGATTTTCAAAAGCCACTCAATGAAGCATCTCATAACGAACTAATGAATAAAAGTCAGATAATGTAGAGTTCGGGGACAAGTGGCAAACTAACATTATTTGGTTTCATGACCAAAAGCATAAATTGAGAGTAAAGGATTCAGGGTACCAAAACAAGGAATCCAGGGCTGTTCAGAAATGTTATTAATGAAAGTGAAATCACCATTACTAAATTTGTGGATGATACAAAATACTGAGGAGGATTGCAACAAATAATAAAAGGATGTCAATAAACTTACAGAATGAGCAAGTGAAATTCAACAGAGATGAATGTGGAGTAGTACGTTTTGGCAGAAAAAAATAAAGCTTTTTTTTGTTTTATTCGTTTGTGCAGTGTGATGATCTGTTGCACATCCCTAACTGGCCCAGAGAAGGAGGTGGTGCCTTCTTGAACCACTACAGTCCATCTGGTGTGAACACAGCCTCAATCCAGGGAGTTCCAGGATTTGGACTCCAGGACAGTGAAGAAACGGTGATAGAGTTTCATGTCAGGATAACGTGCGAATTGGAATGGGACTTCCAGGTGGTGGTGCTACTACATATCTATTACCCACATTCTTCTCGGTGGTAGAAGTCTTAGGTTCGGAAGGCATTGTTGAAGTAGTCTTGCTGAGTTGCTGTAGTGAATCCTGTAGATGGCACACACTGCTGCAAGCAAATTAATATTTAAAGTCCCAACCAACCAAACATGATGGTATCAAGCTTTGAGCTTTTTGGAGACGCCGATACCCAGCAAGTTGTGTGCATTTCATCACACTCCTGTATTGTATCTTGCAGATAGTGGACAAGCTTTGGGGAGTCAGGGGAAAGCGAGGACTGTAGATGCTGGATATCAGAGTCGAAAACTGTGGCCATGGAAAGGCACAGCAGGTCAGTTTTGGGCATAAGCCCTTCATCAGCAATGATAGTGGTGGGGTTGGGGGTAGCGGAAGGGACTGACTTACTTACTGCAAACTTTCTGACCTACTTTTGTTGCCACAATATTTACTTGGCTGATGCAGTTGAGATCCTGGTCAATGATGGCCCTCAAGATGATTATGGGGATTTAGTGCTGGCAATGGCATTGAATGTCAAGGGGAAATGGTTAGATTTTCTTGTGTTGGAGATGGTCAAAGCCTGGTAATTGTGTAGTATAAATATCACTTGCTAGACTGCAAATTTCAGACAGCAGATGGTGGAGTAATGTTTTAAAACAAATGGGAGAGAAAAGAAATCAATTTCCACTTTCCTGAACTGCATTATAAAATAAGACATCCCTTTTCTAGGATCTGCTATAGTCTCTTTGGGGAAGCATTCTCTTTGGTAAAGTAACTGACAGCTGTTGACTTACATCAGTCCAATTGATCATAATTGATTTCTTCCTCTTTCATACCTGCAAGGGCAGGCTTACCGTCCCTCAGTCATATCTTTAATCCAAAGTACATTATCCCATGGGGAATGATTGTCCATTTAAAACACAAAGGACAAACTAAAGAATTATTTTACAAGTAAACCCCACATTTATTACTGCTACACGAGCTAAAGTTTATGCAGGTCAGTTACTTTTAACCAACCTTTTATTTTCTTGGATTCTCAGATAAAGGAACGGCATTTTCTATTTCCACCCCTCAAATATCGTCAACTTTAAGGGCATTTAAATGGTCACTGGATAAATATATGGATGATAATGGAATACCCCTGTAGGTTAGATGGGCTTCAAATTGGTTTCACAGGTCGGCACAACATCGAGGGTCGAAGGGCCTGTACTGCTCTATGTTCTATGACAAGTCCAACTGTATTCAAACACCCATTTGAAAAAAGATTGGCATAGCAACTGTAATTAAAACGGAACTAATTTCATGTCTTTTGGATCATCAGGACTGGAAACTTGCATATGTATTTTTCAGTGTGTAATCTCCAAAATGTTTCTCTTGATCTGAAAACATTTTCAATTGTAATGTGATTCCCCACATTATCTCTAGTACATCAGAACTAATGTCGGGTCTTACCTGAATACATCACCAATTCAGCTGTCCAATCAAGCTTCTTAACTGCTTGCTTTTGATTTAGAGACAAGCCATCTTTCTATGACAACTTATCATGATGTTTCAGAACACAAGTAATATGTTCTAGATTAAAAGTTTTGACCTGTGGTTGCTCATGACATGTTCTGTTTGGTGTCTAAGTCTACACATTTAAAGGCTGCTGAAACTTGCCTTCCAATCTTGAATTCCACTTTAATCTTACAACAAATTCCTCCAATTCCACCAAATCTTCTACAGAAAATCATTAATACACATCAAAAGGTACCAGAGTGTTTCATTTTGCAATAATAGTAGAGCATTGCTGAATCTGCTCACTTCCTGCAATACCAACCTAACTGCTAAATGCATCATCTTTAATGCATCATTCAATTTAGAAATAGATTCGTTTAATTTCCATAAAATTTCCACAATATTCATCAGCCGCAACACCTGCACCTTTGGTAGGATTTTAAATCTTATACAATTTTCTCATCCCGTTTACCAATGGAGCTTTAGGATTATTTGGTTCTCTCAGATTTATATCAAGCGACGTGATTATTACTTCACTATTTTGATTAGAAATGTCAGGTTTTGTTTAGTCAATGCAATAATTGTCCTTGTAAACTGCAAACCACAGACTTTCAAAAATAATGGATGTTTTACGTCAGTTCCAGTGTGCCTTTTTCGTGGATGACTTGCTCAGCAGCAAGGATATCACATGGGAAATACATCAGTATGAGCAAATAGATCACTCCAGTTATGAGATCAACACTTCTTTTCAGTGATGCCAATGTGATATTATCCCCGAATTTAAGTCTAGAAGAATTTTCCTACTCCCTGACCATATTTTGATAGAGTGAATCTTACCAATTTAATCAGTTTTATTATGCTCCTGGTTGTCACCACTGTCTAACATGGATCAATTGAATTAATTCATAATTTATAAGTTAATGCAAATTTTTATCATTATCTTCAAACTCTGAATTCAAAGACTCTGCCAATCTGTTTTGGGGCAGTACAAAACATATTATCTTGAGTCACACCTGAAGTATCAGATATCCTAAATTAATCTAGTCCCATTTGTCTGCATTTGGTCTATATTCCTCTGAACCCTTCCTATTCATCTACCCAACCAGATTCCTTTTAACTGTTGTAATTATACCAGTCTCCAACACTTCCTCTGGCAGCTCATTCCATACACACACCACCCTCTGCACGAAAAAGTTGCCTCTTGGGTTCCTTTGAAATCTTTCATTTTAATCATTCATCTCACTATTTTCTAGACATTCATTAAGGTTCATTTATCAATTGTTGCTACTCCAAATCCATCACCTGTTGTGGTTTCTTGGTCTACTAAAGGTACTTTCATCATCCTCCTCCCTTTCTTGCTTGCTCTTCTGTTAGCTGTGCTCATATCTGAATGATCTTGGAAAAACCTGTGATCATGGAGTCCACTATCCTTCCTCAAATCTCAGAATTTGCATTGTTAAGTCTTTCGGAAATGACTGTTTCCCAGGATATGTTTTGTTTCAAACAAGTACCAGAGGTATGATCCAAAAGCCAAGCCTTTTACTCTGAGAACTGAACACCACTTAAGAACAGGAGCCTGTTCATATAATAGACGTGGCAACCTGCTGAATTTAAGCATATTAGTGAGCAGAGGAAAAGAAACTAACAAGGATGTCCCCTGGTAATGAGCACAATCCAGTAGTTTAAATGCAAGCGCTGAAAAGGGAATTTTTAAGTTAGATTTCTGCAGGTAGTCTGTTAAAGTCCATGATAAATTCCTCTCTGGAGTGACAGTCAAACTTTCAAATCTACCAAAATCTGACCATGCCTTGCTTGCATCTAATAAAGCATCTTTTGTTTCAGTTTCATTTATGACACTTAATAAAAGCTCCAAACCTTCTTCAGTGTCCAACCTGCAAACACATTATTTCTGATTTTCTTCTTCTGAGGAAGTGGTGATGGTAAAACCACATCTTTTTCTCTTTGGTAAAGATGCAACCTGTGCCTACATCTCCACTCTACTTCCCCAGCATTCATTAGGGAACCTCAATGGACAATCACAACTTGAACTTGATTTCAGCAATTCTTCACAAAATTTGCTCAGTTTACAATCTACCGTCTGAAAATAAATCTTAGTTTCCAATTTTCACTTATAGGCAATGATCTTCTGTTACCAGGTCAAACCTCTAATGTTGAGGTAGGAAACCAGACACTAATATAATTAATTAATACATACATACAAGATTTACTCATAGAAGACAACATTGCAAAAACCTGACATCTTCTGAATCAACACCCAGTATCCCAGACATCTCCCTTTAAAAATGGTCAAGATGATAAATCAATGCTGTCCAGCTCTACATCCTTTACTTTAATCAGACAATTAAAATACCATTAACAAGAGTGAACAGGGAGACAATTTAAAGGTAAGATAGTAAAAATACGCACTACCATAGTTAGGCAGTAGTATGAGGAAAATAAAAAAATAAACAAAAAGAAAAAAGAAAAATAATAAAATAAGAAATAAAACAGGAGTGTCAGAGGTTCAGTTCACTCTGAGACTAAAAATAAAGGAAAGATAGTGCACACACACAACATGGGTACTGGGGAAAAATAAGCACTACCGCAGTTAGGCGGTAGGGTGGGGAACCTTTAAAAGAAAACAGAAGTGTCTAACATGCTGACACTGAGAAAAAACAATAAAGGAAAGATTGTGAAGCTTATGATGGAGAATCGAATAAATGTTTACGATTACACATTAGTTGAGAGAGAAAAAAAACAGGGGGTACAAGGGAAGTATAATCACTAACATCAGTGCCTTACATAAAGGGTTGTTCACCTCAACTGAAATGAACCATTGAACCAAGTATATTCCTGGTCTGTATGTCCATGTACCACACAATGTGGGCGGCACGGTGGCACAGTGGTTAGCACTGCTGCCTCACAGCGCCAGAGACCCAGGTTCAATTCTCGACTCAGGCGACTGACTGTGTGGAGTTTGCACGTTCTCCCCGTGTCTGCGTGGGTTTCCTCCGGGTGCTCCGGTTTCCTCCCACTGTCACAAATATGTGCAGGTCACGTGAATTGGCCATGCTAAATTGCCCGTAGTGTTAGGTAAGGGGTAAATGTAGGGGTATGGGTGTGTTGCGCTTCGGCGGGGCGGTGTGGACTTGTTGGGCCGAAGGGCCTGTTTCCACACTGTAAGAAATCTAATCTAATCTAATCTAATCTAATCTAATCTAATCTTGCCTAATACAATATGGTTCATTTGATTTGTTTTCTTATTTTTTCAGTCCCCTCCCTCACGTAAAATGGAGAGTCCTTCACCACTGATCCAGCTCCCTCAGCGTCAGTCTCAGAGTGAACAGAACTTCATACATTCCTTTTTTGCTTTTTCTCCTTTTTTTCCTTTCTTTAACCCCTCCCCCCCACATTGCCACCTGACAGTGGTAGTGCTTATTGTTGCCCAGCACCCATGTCATGTGCGTGCAGATGTAGGACACAGCAAAGAACAAAAAGTGCGGAAATCTTTATTTATATTCGACCACCAGGAAGAAAAGGAACACTCAAGTGGCCAGAGACAAGCAGTGCCCGTCTCACCAAAGGGCAATGCTGCGTGATCAAAAACGTAAAGGGGAGGGCAGGGATTAAATCAAAATAGAATTGGAGGGGGAACACTCCACTCCCTGCGGTGCCCACTACTCCCTCACATGGTTCATTTGAAAACTGGACCATATTAAAAACTCCCATTGAAAACATTTACCTGTGCCAAGCGTAACTTCACTTGTCTTTCCTCTATTATTGAGTATTATAACTGCTTGCTTAGAGAAATCTTAATGGAGACACAATTTTAACAACTTGCAACACAGCTTGAAAGCCATCATGTCCTGCAGTGGGTAACATGGTGGACTCGTGAGGACAATTTTCGAAAAGAGCCAGCAAGTTATATGATGATTTTGCTTTAGGTTCAATTCCAGCACCTTCATTTTGGAGTTGCTGACAACAATGCTGCTAATCAGGCAAATAATTAGTCCAGCTCTACATCCTTTACTTTAATCAGACAATTAAAATACCATTAACAAGAGTGAACAGGGAGAAAATTTAAAGGTAAGATAGTAAAAATAAGCACTACCATAGTTAGGCAGTAGTATGAGGAAAAGAAAAAAAAAACAAAAATAAAAAAATAAAATAAAATAAGAAATAAAACAGGAGTGTCAGAGGTTCGGTTCACTCTGAGAGCTAAAAATAAAGGAAAGATAGTGCACACACACAACATGGGTGCTGGGGAAAAATAAGCACTACTGCAGTTAGTGGTAGTGGTAGAGCCAGCAAGTTACATGATGACTTTGCTTTAGGTTCAATTCCAGCACCTTCATTTTGGAGTTGCTGACAACAATGCTGCTAATCAGGCAGCTAATTAGTAACCAGAGAACCAATGAAAGTATAGACCAACTCTCCTTTGGAGAAAATGTTAACATCCCATTTAAGCTCACAGCAAAGTAATTGTAATCAGCTAAGGGTGTGCAAACAGCTAAGAGTGTAATAATAGAAGCAATTAAGAAAACTATCTGTGTAAGGAAAACAACTATCACTCTGGTGAATCAAATGTTGTCTCACTTTAAACATTCAGATCAATAGGCCATGGAACATCCGAGTCCTGCCAACTGAACATAGAAGAGGCAATACAACCGGTCCATTAAAAGAGATACAAAAGGATTTATTAATACCCAAGAAATTCATCATTCCAAATAATTATATTGCATTTTTTTCACCGTAAACCATTTTCATTTGCACAACTTATAGTACCAGTCTGCAAGGGAATGACAACTTGGATCATCTTCCAAATTATGCAAGAAGAGTAATGTTCATAAAATCCATGTGATTCAAAATGCTACTGAAATTATAGTGGAAACTGGAAATCTGAAAAGAAACTCAGCAAATCCTGGAAATACTCAGCAGGTCTGTCAGCATCAATGGAGAGAGAAACACAGTTAGAAGAATTAATAAGATGAAAAATTTAAAAGGGACCTAAGGGGCAATTTTTTCATGCAGAGAGTGGTGGGTGTATGGAACGAGCTGCCAGGTGAAGTGGGGGAGGCTGATACAATTACAACATTGAAAAGGCACTGGAATGGCTATATGAATAGGAAGGGTTTAGAGGGATATGGGCCAAATGGGACTAGATTAGTTTAGGATATCTGGTCAACAAGAATGGGATTGAGCTGAAGGGTCTATTTCTGTGCTGTACATCTTTATGACCCAGCAATGAAATGTCATTGACTGTAAATGGCGGAGAGAGGAGAGAGAGAGAAAGGAGAGAGAAAGAGAGAGAGAGAGAGAGAGAGAAAAAAAGAAACCATCAGAAAATGATGAATCATTGCTTTGTTCAACAAGAAAGCAGCATGGAGATATTGTGGAGTCACAAGAAGGCTTTTTTTAAAGTACAATCAAATCAAATTTGCATCACATTTTTCTTGGGGTTTGAATAACTTTTGAAACACTATTGCTGAACCAGAGGTGTGTAACGACCTGTGATCTAATAATTAATTGTTCACATGCACATTTGAGTCTGTTCTCAAGCACGTCAGTGGGGATTCAGCCCCACCACTATGCATTCAATGAATGGTATCCACTTCTTGATGTATCTTTGGAGATTTGAGTGTCCACAAGGCCATCACATCAGCAACAGTATTCCCCACTCGAGAGAAACTGTAGTTGTCACCACTGCTGTGCCTCAGTACGAGTGTGCACATGGGGACATGTCTCTGTTATTTTATCTTTCCAGGAACACACAAGAAAGAGGGTTAAAAATCAATTGCAACCTGGCTCTGTGTGATAGTGTGCTAGAGAGTTGGCATGCTTGTATGAAACTTTGTGGTTCCAGTTCCTCTGTGAATTTCCACTGCACACCCCTGCAGTGTATATACAAGTAAAAAGAAATTCCATCATGCTGATTAATAAAAAACAAAGCTTTTTTTTGATATTTCAAAAATATCTTTTATTCATAACACATTGTTATATACATGCATAGTCATTACAGCATGCAGAGCAAATGGAGTTTCACCTTCCAGACAGTTAGTACTTACTCATGTAAGATACTATTTACATATACTTGAGACATTGATAACTGAATGGACTCCCTTTGGACTATGAGAGAGAGACCTCAGACAGCGGTCTTTCCCCACTGCGCCTTGACGGCAGCTGCCCTAAGCTTTAGTGCATCTCTCAGCATGTAGTTCTGGACCTTGGAATGTGCCAGTCTGTAACACTTGGTCAGGGTCAGCTGCTTGTTCTGGAAGACCAACAAGCTTTGGGTAGATCAAACAGGATCTTTCATCAGGTTGACGGTCCTCCAGGCACAGTTGATGTTTGCCTCAGGGTTCTGAGGAAGGGTCACTCACCCGAAATATTAACTCTGATTTCTCTACACAGATGCTACCAGGCCTGCTGAGCTTTTCCAGTCTATATTTGTCACAGGATTCATCCCGGGGAACAGCCCGTAGTGCACAGAGTCCTGCACCATGGAGCTGCTCGGGATAAACCACATTCTTTCTTTTTTCAGAAATATACTTGATTCATTAAAAAAATCTTCATAGACATACAGGTCATTCTGCTATAATGGCCATTTTGTTCATGCAAATTTGCTATAATGCAATTGATGAATTAGGGACTCTGTTTCTAAAGTGCAAACTTTTAAAATGTGTGTAAACACTTTAAGCACTGTTTCTAAAGTGTAATTTTTCTATAACACAGTTGCACAAGAATGCAACTATTGCATTATAGATGCTGTACAGTCTTAACATATGGAGAGCAAACAAACATTGGAGTTTGACTTTTCTGACAATTTGAACAAAACAAGTCATCAGCAAAGTCACTGTTGAGTGAAACTGGACTATCTCCTTTCAGCTAACTCCAAATCCATGACGTTCCAAACAACTACTCATCTGTCAAAGTCAGCGTTACTAGAATCACCCACTTTACTGGGTGCAATTTTTCAGCAATCTATTGTCACAGGCAGGTCATGGACTGACTTCTCTATGTATTTTCATTTTTACTTTTTGGACTCACCTCTCTTTTTTAATCTGTGTATCAAATTTTATTACTCCTTCTCATGTTTTAGAACAAGTTTATTGGCTACTTTCTCCACCTTAGTAGAAACTGTTTAAATGGGCACCTTTGGAAACATTTGGGCTGGGAAAAAGTATCCATGAGAGAAGGAATCTTTTCCAAATTCCCAAGGAGGAAAAGTTGACTCAAGTTTAAGGGTATAATCAAATCTAATCTTTGAGAAAGCCCAGTCAAAGTGATTCATGTCCTATTAAGGAAGAAAGGATTTTAAGAGGACACACTGGGAAACAGTAAGAAGTCTAGTTAACTTGGGATATTGAGCAAAAGGGTCCAATAAGATTTATTGCAAAATGAACAAATAGGTTGGGATGATCTGGGAACTTTGTAAGCAATGAAGATCATACTGTCTTTTACAATAAAGTTTCTCTGTGTGCAGGATGAATGCATGAAATGTTAATTTCAAGTGATGTGTAAAATTCAATAAGAAGAAATAGAGTATATAAAATAGATTCAGGGAAATTACACCAGAAAATGAGATTTTTTTTCTAACATCATTATTTTACATGAATATTCATGAATTTCAGTAATCCAAACGAAAAACAAACGTGACTTATCCCCCAAGTAACAAAACAAAATCTTGTCATGCCTTCTGAAAAGATTCCAACTTGGTGTCAATGTACTTTCACTAAACATCAGGGAAGTGTGGATGGGAAGTATTAATTGTTTTTTCTTTGCACGTTCATTCCTGCCTGTACTTAACAGTAAGAAAACAGAATTTGATAGCCTGGTCATTATCTAACATTTACAACATACAACAAGAGATAAGCAAAGATCTTCAACCTTTTAAGAAGATACCTTAAAAGCCAGACATATGCTTCCTAATGGAACTGAGTGATCGATGAAACAGCTAGTACCTCTTAGTTTAAAATTAAGAGAGGAATACGGAATTGGGATGGTCAATTCATGGTTGCATTCCTCTGAGCTAACAATGAAATTGGAATGATTAAAGTCAGTGGGAAATACTACCCAGGAAGCATACATGTATATGAAAAAAAGTGAGGACTGTAGATGCTGGAGATCGGAGACGAGAGTGTGGTGCTGGAGAAGGACAGCAGGTCAGGCAGCATCCGAGGTGCAGGAGAATCAACATTTTGGACATGGGACCTCTAAAGGGCTTCTGCCTAAAACGTCAATTCTTATGCTCCTCAGACACTGCCTGACCTGCTGTCCTTTTCCAGCACCACACTCTTGATACACGTATAAGAGACAGATTAGTTATAAGGAGAGCTGGTGAACCTTTTAACTCCATGGGTTATTTAATGCTGCCTTACAGCTGTTATGACACGGGGTAAACCCTCCTGCTTAATTTAAACCAGCAACACAGAAAAGATTTATCCTGTGCAGTAATCTGCGAAAATTCGAGAGGCCAAGAACTTTTTAAAGTAAAAATTAACAACTTTATTTCTTAAAGTATAATAGAGAATAATTGACTAACAACTATTTCCAACTCCTCCCTCTAACCTATCTTTTACCTTCCCCTTCTATAATACTCGTCCGATAAAACTCAGATTAAGATTTACCAAAATATAAATTTTCAAAACCAGCCAGATGTCAAATCTTCTCTTTATATCTTACTGGGTCTCCTTTTCTTCTTCTTAGGAATTCCTGTTTCACAGGTTACTAATCAATAAAGGTACTTTTAAGACAGCTATTCTCCAGGCAGTCTGCATGTCATAGAATCATAGAGATGTACAGCATGGAAACAGACCCTTTGGTCCAACCCGTCCATGCCGACCAGATATCCCAACCCAATCTAGTCCTTTTCCTCCCAACTGTTCAATCTTCCCTGGTCTTATATCCCCAAAGCATTGGATTGTGTCATTGGCTTTTAAGGTTGTCAATATACTAAATTAAAATGTGTTTGGAGTTTGGTATTTTTTGGGGCATAATTTAAACTGATTGGCCTAATTCGAATTTTTTGTCATCTTCAGGCAACCAGTTAATCGAGTTGTTCGACCAAATGTTACATTATATCTTGTTCAAAACACTTGGTGCTGTGTCAGGTAGTTCTGCTAGCTTTTAACTCTTCTAAAGGTACAGTACACCCACTTCTTCATAACACAGTGATAGGGACTCAGGTTCGATTCCAGCCTAGGGTGACTGTCTGTGTGGAGTTTGCACATTCTCTCCATGTCTGTGTTGATTTCCTCTGGGTGCTCAAATTTCCTCCCATGTCCAAAGATGTGCAGATTAGTCATGCTAAATTGTCTGTAGTGTCCAGGGGATGTGCAGGCTAGATGAATTAGCCATAGGAAATGCATGGTTACAGATAGCATGGTGGGGGGGGGGGTGAATCTGGGTAGGATGCTCTTCTGGGTTGGTGTGGACTAGATAGGCCAAATGGTCTGCTTCTGCACTGTAGGGATTCTATGATTCTGTAATATTGAACACGAGTGTTTTTAGGAGAAAGTGAGGACTGCAGATGCTGGAGATCAGAGCTGAAAATTGTGTTGCTGGAAAAGCACAGCAGGTCAGGCAGCATCCAAGGAGCAGGAGAATCGACGTTTCAGGCATAAGCCCTTCTTCTGAAAGAAGGGCTTATGCCCGAAACGTCGATTCTCCTGCTCCTTGGATGCTGCCTGAACTGCTGCGCTTTTCCAGCAACACATTTTTCGGCACGAGTGTTTTTATACTACGATACAAATTTTGTGAGCATATTCCAGGATGCAGCCTATCCTGAACTTCAAACAAATACTCTTCTTACTTTGAAATTTTGAAAGTGAATCTCACAAACTGCAAAAGATGCATCCAAGGGCACCTGACTATTTTTATGATTGAAAGTACTCCACTGTCTCAAAAGGAAACAAAAGGAACAGCCTAGCTAATGCTAAATCAATGCCCTTTCCTGAAACAAATCCAAAAGGGTATTATCAAATTGAATGAGTAATTCAAAATACAATTACACACACTTTCTCAAACTCTCACAGAGGTGTTAAACGGGATGTATAATCAACATAACTACCCATTTTATTTGGAAAAAAAGCTTTGAACTTACAAAAAGGTCAGATAATAGGCAATTATGTTTGCTGTCTACTTTTAAAGTCAACAGATGCTGTTTCCAAACAGCGTTCCACTAAAAAAAAAGCCACTGAATTAATAGCAAGCCATGAAGCAGCCAAGATAATTAACAGCAACGTCTTGTAAGTAGGGTATCCCAAGAGAAGGCCTTCCCAACCTGTTCTAACTGCAAGTTCACCTGAGAATTAACCACCTAGAAATTTGACAAGAAACCTCAGAACCTGCTGTGAATCTTTGCTTACAAGATTCTGGCTTCAACCTTAAAGCCTCAACACCATCTAAAAACAAAAGACACTTTGCTTTGAAAGACATTGAGATAATTACAATTTGTAACATTATAATCTTCATCTGTGTATAGTCTCAGAGTGTACGTGTTGAGGTGAATGAGTGAAACATGGCATTATGTTTGGGTTGAGTGGGCAGGAATAAATAACTTTCTTTCAAACCATCTGCTGCTGATACTATGTAACTAGAAGCCACACTTCAAGGTAAGAAGCCACACACTCCCCTTACATACAAAACATGACTGTGAGCATTAAAACTAACATACTCGCTCTGTTCACACATTATTAGCCTTAGGTAAGCTCATGAGGGGTTAATAAGTGACTAGTGGAGATAGAGGAGAAAGTGAGGTCTGCAGATGCTGGAGATCAAAGTTGAAACTTTATTGCTGGAACAGCACAGCAGGTCAGGCAGCATCCAGGGAACAGGAGATTCGACGTTTCGGGTAGTCCAGGTAGCTGTGGGAGCTACCTGGGAGCTGGACTCCCACAGCTACCTGGACTACACCTCCTCCCATCCTGCCCCCTGTAAAAACGCCATCCCATTCTCCCAATTCCTTCGTCTCCGCCGCATCTGCTCCCAGGAGGACCAGTTCAAAATACGTACAACACAGATGGCCTCCTTCTTCAAGGACCGCAATTTCCCCCCCGACGTGGTCGACGGTGCCCTCCACCGCATCTCCTCCACTTCCCGCTCCTCCGCCCTTGAGCCCCGCCCCTCCAACCGCCACCAGGACAGAACCCCACTGGTCCTCACCTACCACCCCACCAATCTCCATGTACAGCGCATCATCCGCCGTCACTTCCGCCACCTCCAAACAGACCCCAGCACCAAGGATATATTTCCCTCCCCTCCCCTATCAGCTGTCCGTAGAGACCACTCCCTCCGCGACTCCCTTGTCAGATCCACACCCCCCACCGACCCAACCACCACTCCCGGCACCTTCCCTTGCAACCGCAGGAGGTGCAACACTTGCGCATTTCAACTCCTCCTCCCACTCCACCGAGGATATGCAGGTCATTGGACTCATCCACCGCCAAACCACAACAACCCGACGGTCGGAGGAGGAGCGTCTTATCTTCCGACTGGGAACCCTCCAACCGCAGGGGATGAACTTGGACTTCACCAGTTTCTTCATCCCCCTCCCCCCCCCTTGTCTCAGCCGAATCCCTCCCGCCTGGCACCGCCTTCCTGACCTGCAGTCTTCTTGTTGACCTCTCCGCCTCCATCCTACTCCGACCTATCATCATCACCTTGACCTCTTTCCACCTATCACATTTCCAACTCCCCTCCTCCAAGTCCCTCCTCCCTACCTTTTATCTTCTCCTGCTGAACACTCTCTGCTCATTCCTGAAGAAGGGCCTGTGCCCGAAACGTCGAATCTCCTGTTCCCTGGATGCTGCCTGACCTGCTGTGCTGTTCCAGCAATAAAGTTTCAACTAGTGGAGATACTAAACTGAGAAGTAGTGACAGGAACAATCACCTTCTTAACTTAAAAACCCCAACATTAAATAAGATGATAATGTATACAAATGTATGAAATTCTGTGATGTGGAGGTGCTGGTGCGAGACTGTGGTGGACAAAGTTAGAAGTCACATGGCATCAGGTTATAGTCACTTTACCTGATGAAGGAGCAGCGCTCTGAAAGCTTGTGATTAAACCTATTGGACTATAACCTGAGTTTCATGTGACTTTTGACTTTATGTAATACTGACAATCGAAAGAGGAGACGTGCCTTTGAAAATCTTTATAGTAGGTGGCAGGAACAAAATTACATCAGTATTTGAAGATTAGAATGTTACTGCATAACCAACATTCATTAGAATGAATAAAACATAATGGCTATATCGAACATCTTGGGAAGTTATGCATTGATAGTTGGGCTTCTTTGCATTGTTGAGCAAGAGACTTTCAAAAGTAACAAAACGGCTTTCAAACACAGCTTCTACTCTTAAAGTCCAAGTTTTAACACAGAAATGCTTGTGCTTTTGAGTTAATATTTAAAACTGTTCACATGAATGAACTTTCTTCGAACGGATTTGGGAAAGGCGTCATGATAAGAGTCTTAGAGTCATGTACAGCACGGTGGTGGTGTGTCGGTTGTGGAAGAGAGATTGAGTCCAGTGTTGGGGGGGGGGGGCGGTATTCAGTCCAGCGCAGAGTGGAAGAGAGATCAAGTCCAGTACTGGGGAGAGGGAAAGAGAGAGATCAAGTCCAGCAGTGGGGAAAGCCCAATGTGTAGCAACTGCAGGCTGATCGTTAATGAAGGACTGTAATATCCAAACTTTAATCTTATTTCTTATTTACTACTTTATACTGAGAAGAACTGTAGTGTTGAACTTAACTTATTTCAATATCTTTCTACTTTTTACCTCAGGCTTTGTACCTAGACACCGAAGGTGGCGGCATGAATGGTGATATTGTAAACTTTTCACTGTATCCTTGTATCCCTGTACTTGCGTACACATGACAATAAAACCAAATTATAATTTTAATTATCAACAGGAAACCCAAACTATTTTGACACAGCATTCTGCTTCATGAACGAAATTCAAATGTCTTTAGCTAATGTCACCCAAATGATGGACATAACAATGGAATCTTAGCAATGTTATCCTCAGCAAAACTTAATCTTGAGAAGCATGTATTGTAATCTTGGAAGCAGCTATGCTAAATTAAACCCAGCCATCACTATACTACTGAGCTTCTGAAAGTAGCCAAAGGTAAAATGCATCTGCCATTAAAAATGTTTTGCTTAACTTGTGTTTCTGAACTGGGATCATTGCTTGACTTGAACTAAAATTTCCAACACAATTAAACATTTAATGTGCCACTGAACTCAAACTGAGTGTGATCGAGGTCAGGTGCAAAGGTCTAACAGCCTTCCTTAGTCAAGGACAAAAAAAATCCCTGAGTACTGATAGTGAACAGTTTGACAGCAAGATGAGTCAGACACACAGACCTCTGATCAAAAATACAAACTTTTCAACAGTATGTGATAGAACATTCAGGTGGAACAGAGAAAGCTGCTGCACAAAACTGTACCTTGTAACTCTCACACTCTGCACCGAGGGTGGAAGTTTTGCAGCCTAAGCAAAGAAAATGGGTGCTTTAAATTGTTTTAATATCTATCCAGTTTTGCCGAGCATACTTAAGTGGACCAAAAGCAGTTAACCTTTCATCTACACGATGCAGGAAGAAGCCAATCAATTTGGTATAACATTTGGATTGAATCATTCCTGAATTGTGAATCAATCCTTTCAAACATATCACTATCATCAGATCTACACTCACAAAAAAGGAGGTAAATAATATCCCTGTAGATGTGGCGACAACTGGACTCATGATACAATCCCTTAAACTTTGTCCAACTTTGTATCTGCAAGAATTTTTTTAAAAAATTAACCTTATGAATCAGTTGCTTGCTTTAATCGAAACTTGCATTGTGTACATAAATGCTGTAGAGTGGATATTTTTGCTAGTAAGCTTACTAGAAAATCGATACTCCAGCCAATGAATTCTGATATAATTCCTTCACTGATACAGCATTTTAAGATTTTTTGTTGTGCAATGGAATTTGATGACAACATACCATTTCCACTGAATGTTCGAAAGAAAACATGTATTGTCTACTTTCTAAATCACAGAATCGTTATAGTGCAAATAGAGGCCATTCAGCCCATCAAGTCCACACTGACCCTTTGAAGAGCATCCCACTCTATTCCCTTAACTCCCCCATAACCTATATATCCCGAAACAGTACAGGGCAGGTTAGCACAGCCAAGTCAACTAAACTGCACATCTTTGGATATCATCAAAGCAGGAACTAAGAATAGAATTCGTTTCTAATTATTTAAAGCTCTAATTATCCTGCTGCGAAAGGAAACAGCTGATTTGAATACAGAACAGGACCTCAGCAACTGCAGCTGATTCCAAAGCGGTGAACCACTTCACATGCATGAATTTTATTGAAATGCCAAATATCATACATTGCATGCCCCCACGTCAGCAATGGTCCAGCAAATCACAGCACAAACTGGAGGAACATCTCATCAACAGACTAGGCACTTTACAACCTTCCGGACTTAATATTGTGTTCAACACCTTCAGATTGTGAAATCACTCCCATTTCTTCCCTTTCTTTTAACATGTCCTTGGTCTCCTCCCCCCCATCCCAATAGGACTGTCTGTTCTTCCCAGTCTAGCAGTTAGACACACCGTCATTCTGCCATTCTCAAATTCCAATCATTTAATCTGAACTATCAACATCCTTTCTCCCCCAGCACTCCAGCCTCCTTATTATTCTGGATGTAGGTTTGCTCGCTGAGCTGGAAGATTCATTTCCAGATGTTTCATCACCCTACGAGGTAACATCTTCAGTGGGCCTTCAGGCGAGGCACTGCTGCTGATTCCTGCTTTCTATTTATATGTTTGGGTTTCTTTTGGTTGCTGATGTCATTTCCTGTTGTGATGTCATTTCCTGTTCTATTTCTCAGGGGGTGTTTGATGGGGTCTAACTCAATCTGCTTGTTGATAGAGTTCTGGTTGAAATGCTATGCTTCTAGGAATTCTCGTGCATGTCTCTGTTAGGCTTGTCCTAGGATGGATGTGTTGTCCCAGTCCAAGTGGTGTCATTCCTTATCTGTATGTAAGGATACTAGTGAGAGAGGGCCATGTCGTTTTGCGGCTAGTTGATGTTCAGTGGCTAGTTTTCTGCTTGTTTGTCCAACGTAGTGTTTGTTGCAATCCTTGCACGATATTACTTACAGATACAAAAAATGACATCACCAAACCAAAGAAACCCAAACATATAAATGGAAAGCAGGAATCAGCAGCAGTGCTTCGCCTAGAGGCTCACTGAAGATGTTACCCAGTAGGGTGACGAAATGTCTGGAAATGAACCTTCCAGCTTAGTGAGCAAACCTCAACCTAAGCTACAAATCTTGTCAAAACGCATCATTATTGCATAAATGCTGCCCCCTCCACACTTCAGGAGAAAGTGAGGACTGCAGATGCTAGAAATCAGAGTCAAAAAAGTGTGGTGCTCGAAAAGCACAGCAGGTCAGGCAGCATCCGAGCAGCAGGAGAGTCGATGTTGGGAGCATAAACTGTACATCAGGAATCCGGAAACGCGACTCTCTTGCTCCTCGGATACTGCCTGACCTGCTGTGGTTTTCTAATGCCATACCTTTTGACCTTCCACACTTCACATCAGCTCTGAAGAGTCATCTCGACTTGAAACGTTAGCTTGCTCTCTCTCTCTCTCTTTCTCTGTGGATGCTGCTTGACATCCTGTGATATCCAGCATTTTTTTTTGTTTTCAGTACAGATTCCAGCATCTGCAGTGATTTGCTCCCATCATACACTTTGAGTCTATTTTTGGTGATGATGATAATGCCCTGGGCCAACAAATTGGATTATGCCAGAATTATCTGCCATTCTGCTTGCACCTAATGAGGCTGGTGCCAGGGGATGTTGGCCTGTCAAGTTCATTCATCTAGTAAGGAAATGCTACAGGCTCTAGGCACAGCATAGGATCGGATAGTGGTGGGCAAAAAGCAGCCAGCTGAGTTGATTCCCAACCAACTAGTTGAAGGTTTTAACTCATTCTGAAGAAGGATTGCCAACTCTGAAATGTTAACTCTGCTTTCTCTCCACCGATGCTGCCAGACCTGCTGAGTTTCTCCAGCAATTACTATTTTGTCCCAGGGTTCTAATCTGTTTCTCTAACTCACTCTTGATGCTGCCAGAACTGCTGAGCTTCACCAGCATTTTTTTGTTTATATCTTCATAAAGTCAATTGTAAGTATGATCAGAGTTTGTGAGGTTCTCTTTTAGGCTGTGGTCGCCCACCAGAATAGCCACCTTCGATTTTCTCAGCTTTTCATGCACTGACCATTTTGAATTACCTCAAAATCCTCTGGCATGCGTTCCATAGTACTGACTGGTATCCATTTCCTGCGGATCATACTGCCTGGCATGTGTCAACATGTTGAAGAAATACTAAAGTAGAATTCCAAACTTTTTTTGCAGTTAGTAATTGTGGCCAGACGTCAAGAAAATATTTAACTCAGTCCTCAAAGAGAAATAAATATCTTTCACTATAACCACCAAAGAATATCCATGAAAGATGCCAGCTCCATATTTTGTAAAGTCGACAAACAGCAAGCCAGGCAGCATCAGGAGGTGGAGAAGTCAACGTTTCAGGTGTAACCCTTCTTCAGGAGAGTCAAAACCTCGACTTCTCCACCTCCTGATGTGGCCTGCCTTGCTGTTTTCTTCCAGCCTCCTGCTTGTCGACTTTACAAAATATGGAGCTGGCATCTTTCATGGATATTCTTGTTATCTTGGGTTCCAGCATCTGCAGTTTTTTTTTGTCTCTAACCATATTTTGTAAAGAGCATGGAATGAAGAAAATTAACTGGCGCAGGAATTGTAGAAAATGGATGTCTCTTCTCCAGTCGTGGTAGGTTGCCTACGTTATGCAAAATAAAACATGTGAAAAGGGTAAACTAGGTATGAATTAGCTTTACAAATTACCTAGATTTGATTTGTTGTTGTCATGTGTACCTAAATATAGTGAACAACGATATACAGCGTGCTTAGACGGAGAAAGGGATGCAAGATTACACTGACTTAATCCATGAAACATCGACTCTCCTGCTCCTTGGATGCTGCCTGACCTGCTGTGCTTTTCCAGCATCACACTCTCGACTCTACACTACACAGGAGGTGCACAAAGTGAGATCAACATTAGATTTGAAACTTGAGAGATCCATTCAGTTCAGAAAACAAATTGGTAACCGAACCCAACAGGAGTAACAAGGTTTGTGCATTCTACTCTAGTGCTCTAGTAGTTCAATACTTTTATCCTAAAAATAATCAGTAGTGACTATTGCAAGGCAACATTAACAAAGTCAACTAGCTGGACCTCAGAATATGAGTTCCCCGATTGAGGTTATTAATTTGGTCCAAATCAGGGACCACTGGCTAACTGATAAAAACAGCAGTGTTAGAGATTCTGGCAGTCTGAGAGCTGACTCTGAAGAGGCAGTACAAGAGTCAGGAACTTTTTGTGTGGTGTTGGGATGCCGGCCTTTGTGGAGTTATTTCTTTGGCGATGAGAGAAAAGCACGTTCCTGGAGTAACTCATCTTCGAGTTGGGGGAAGCATTTCTGACATCATGCTTTTGTTTAGGTAGCTTGATTCGTTCAATCTTGTTGTCAAAGGGGCCCAATATGTGGAGAGAATGCGTTCTAATTTCCAGGCAAGTGAAGTGAAGAAACGGCTATCATCCTCTAAGATGTTGGCACGCGAAAATTCCAAGGAAGATCTGGTGGCCCAATCGGTAGGAACACCCAATAGCATATACATCCAGGACTTTGGCTAATGCAGAGCATAAATATGCCCTATAAGAAGAAAGGTTTGGTGGTCATTTTTGGGGTTAGAATGTTCCACCAATATTGTTATGGACATAAATTTTTCATAATAATAGACCACAAGCCCATGCTGGGTCTACTTAAAGAGGACAAGGCAATACTGCCCATAGTTTCAAGCTGAATCCCATGGTGGCCTCTAATCCTAAGGGTGTATAATTACGAGTTGGAACACCATCCAAAGGCCAAGTAGCGGATGCGGATGCTTCTTGCTGGCAGATACACCACTGGTAGTACCAATAATGGAAGAGTCAAACGGTATTACATTTTCTGGAGACACTCCCAGTCACAGCTGAAGTATCAGACTTTGAAAGCAGAAAGATCCCATTCTGTCAAAACTGAAACAACTAGTGATGATGAGGGAAACCAAAGGGTCATCGCAACTAGAACTGAAAACATTTTTTGACCTGGAGAGACCAGCTCACAGTAGAGGAGGGCATATTGTTATGGGGACCCAAGAGAGATTGTCCCAAGCAAAAGTCGCCACCAGGGCTTTCCAAAATGAAGATATTGACGATGAGGTATGTCTGGGTCCAGGCTTGGGGCTGACATTGCTGCATTGGTGTGGCAGTGCCCAGAGTGCCAACAAGGCCAGAAATTACCATCAGCAGCTCTCCCACATCTGTGGGAATGACAAGGTAAACTCCGGACTTAGTTGCACGTCAACTATGCTGTCCCTTTCATGGGTTCAATGTTCTTAGTCATTGTCAACGTGACTGGACGTACATGGAGTCATTCGTCAAACATGGGGATGACAACCTAAAACTGCGACACACGGACTCCCAGAAGTGTTGGTCACATGAAACAGGCCATCGTTTAACAGCAATAAATTTGGGTATTTTCTAAAGTCAAATAAGATTCAACATATGAGGATAGCTTCATAATACCATCATCCAATCATCTGGCATAAAAAGCATCCAAACTTTGAAGGCAGGCTTAAAGAAACAGCGTACGGCCTCATTCGATACTAAACTGTCCCAGTTCCTATTTGATTATAGGACCAGTCCTCTCACAACTACTGGGTTAGTGCTGGCAGACACTGCACCAGGTTAAGTCTGGTCTCCCTGGTGGTTGGGGATGGTGGTGAAATGTTATCAGGAACACCAATGCCAGACACGAGAGTCCACCAAGCGAGGGAGATAATTTGATAAAAGGGGGCAAAGCTTAGTGTAACAACCAGGGAAATGGGCAAGATTCATGGTAGACGCGAGGTCAGATCAGTGACGTATGAAGTTCAAGTCAGTGCGATGGTTCTGAATAGACATGTGGACCAAATTAAACCGCAAATTGGTAAATGGTGCAGGAGCAAAATGGGCCCGGCCCTCAGAGCAGTTAGAAAGGCTGCCAGAATCCGTGGGTTCACTCTCTCTGCCAAGCATTGGTGAGTCCTCTGAATTAGACATGGCGTAATGGATGTAGCCGCCTCAATGCCTTTGCCCTCTGAAGAAGTGAAATTCTGCTGAGGCACTCCTGGTGTAAGAGGTGAACTCTGTGCATTACACACAACCCATATTGGATGCCAAATTGGAGGAACCTGACCTGGTGCTAAAACATCTTGGGGGCTCTCCAAGATAAAGAGCTGGCCTATCTCCTCCGACTCAGAGGGGGAAGGGTTGTAGCAATTGCCACAAGGTCAGCTTAGTGGACCTCAGAGGATATGAGTTCTCTGATTGGGGCTGTTAATCTGATCTAGTCAAGGAGCCTTGGCTGACAGATAAAAAGAGGGGTGTCGAAGATACTGCCACTGAAGAGACAGGAATAGAGTCAAGGACTTTTCTCTCAAATAAAATGTAACTTAGTGACTATCCTCTTCAAGGAGGACATGCCATATTTAATAAGCTTGCTGAAAAAGAATTACTAATAATCAGTTGCTTTAATTCTTTGTTAGTTCAGGAATCACCAAATAAATGGCTTTCACTGAAATATCTGGACTAATGAAGAGACATAAAATGTCCCGATAAATAACATTTTGTTTAATCTTGTAACAATTATGCAAGAAATGCTCACTTTGATGTATGCTTCGTGTTTGAGCATTTTACATACTTTGAGGTTTGCATTCTTGATTTAAGTTAGGTATCTTTTACATCAATCTTGTCCGTTGTAAATTTAGTCTGGTTCTGGTATTCAACATACTTTTATGTTATTGCATAATCAATTTTCACTTCAAGTAGTTTCTGAAACATTTCAAATCAATCAGTAGGGGTTCTTCTGGAGTGTCAGCAAAATCATTTTGCGAGTTATTGAAGTGCGTAATATGAATTAGCCATCCCCTTCCTGTTGACAAATCAGCATGCAATTAGTGCTGCACAATGTAGAAAATGCTTGCCATAATACCCTCAATTTCCTGTACCTTCTAAAAGCAGTTGAATTTTTTTTCCATGAGGGTCATTAGGGAAGTGTTTATCTTTCTGGAATTTATGTATGTTTTCAAACTTCAAAGTTTTATGATCAAGAAGCAGCATACTTGTTGCTTTGCAAAACAGACAATAGTCCCATTCAATTGATGCAGAAAGAAAAAAATATCACCCCCAGTTTAATTTGATTTTTGCAGTTATTCTTTTTTTCATTGTTGGGTTACCAGTTGGTTTTTAAGCATAAAAAAAGTATGTGCAATTATGTAGCTTCTTTTATGACCTAAGGCACTGATTACCAATGATCTTTAGTTATGACTCCAATGCATGAAACATAGCCAACAAACCTCACAAACAGCAATGTGATAATGATCAGATAATCTGTATCTCTGATGATGATGATTGAGAGGCAAGCATTGACTTCATGATAACTCCCCTGGTCTTCTTTAAAATACTTGTTGAATGTTTTCAAGGATTGAGAATCAAATTGCAAAATAAGTTTGCCGTCTCACCAATTCAGCCAAAAAAAAACTGGGAAGTTTAGTCATTTTTGGAAAAAATTCTTAAGACTTCAAGCTTGTGTAGAGAATCTGTTCAAATGCAATTTAGAAAACAATCTCATTTTGAAGGTGGAGTTTGTGCACAGATGATTATTTCAAAGGGAGTGTCGATCCTAAAGGGAGAGTTTCTTTGTTGTCAGTTTACATTGCATTTTGCATACCTTTCATTAGGAGCTAGGTTTTCCTGTCAGAGGCGGGAATCGCAAGGCAGAACTAACCCTGCCTCTATCTCTGCCTCAAGAAAGCCTGCATTTAAGATCTTTTGATCTGATTGAATCAAATTGAATCAAATCTCTGCCTTCCCCTCTCGGGTCTGCTCCTGGGCCTGGTCAGGCTGGCTATACACAGGTCCAGGCAGTGGGCCGAGGAGGGGGTCATTATGGCCGATTGCCTGCCCCTCTTCCATGGTTACATTCGGACCTGGGTAACCCTGGAGAAGCAGCACTCAGTGTCTACCAACACCCTCGAGCTGTTCAAGGAGAGGTGGGCACCCAAGGGTGTGGAGTGTTTTATTTCCCCTTCTGATTCTATATTGATTTAGTCCCTACACACCACCCTTCACTTCTTCATTCATGTAGACTTTGCCCTTGAAGAGAAGGGCAGTGCTTGTCACTGCCACTCGGGTGTTTTTTTCTTCCTGGTTTTTTCTGCACTTGATGTTTCTTCACTGTGTCCTACACCTACACGTACACGACGTGGATGCTGTGGAAAAAATAAGCACTGCTGGGGAGAAAAATCAAATCTCTTGCCTCAGGAACGCCTGCGTAGTGATTGCAATAAGGATGGCCAAGTGGACCTCATAGAAAATGAGTTCCCTGATTGGGGCTGTTAACCTGGCCCAAACAGGGAGCCCTGGCTGACAGATATAAACAGATATGAACAGGTTCTGTTCACTCTGAGAGCTGGCTCGGAGAAAGGCAGACCAGTGTCAAGTACTACACAGGCATAAATAAAGGGTGACTTGGTGATGGGATACCAGCCTCTGTGGAAGTATTTCAACCTGTACATAAGATCTTTTGGGGATGCAGCCCACAGCTGTTTGGGTGAAAATCTGTCAGGAATGGAATGGAGGCAGACCGAGTCTAGGGCAGGCAAGTTAAAGGACTAACCACTGTTTCCAAAAAGCCTTCTAAGGCAGCTATTTGTCGATATACAAATAAAATTTCAGCACACGTTTAACATTTACATCCCTTTAATCCCACCCTTATCCCTCTCCCATCCCTCACCCATTTTGCACTTTATGGACAGAACAAGTTCTAGTTCAACGGTTGTAAGGTATTGAACAGCCCACCAGATAGCCTGAGTAAACAAAAAAAATCCAAAAACAAACAGTGTGAAGTACTTCTAAAATGATTAGACAGATGGATTACAGGCAAGAACCCATAAAACTCCCTAAATAAAGAGACTGACTTGTGAAAGCAGCTGTATAAACAATGTTGTACGCTTGTGAAACGATGGAGGCAGATGGATTGCGGCCTGTAGCACACAAAGGTGTTTCCACTCCCAACCCTCAAGTAAATAAATAGACTTCAGAATTGTTATAGTAGCCGTTGCTTCAACCAACTTTCTCTAAAGTTTTAAATATTTTTTCATTCATGGAAGTAGGCCAACTTTGACTAGGCCAGTATTTATTAGACACGACTAACTGCCCTGAAGGAAGAGTTGGTGCAGTAGATTCTTTAACCGCTATAGTCCTTGCGGTACATTTATATCCACAGTGCTGTTAGTGAGGGAAATCCACGATTTTGACTTAGTGACACGCGTTACTTTCCAGTTATCAGCCCAGACCTGAATATTGCTGAAAATGTGTTGCTGGAAAATGTGCAGCAGGTCAGGCAGCATTCAAGGAACAGGAGAATCGACGTTTCGAGCATAAGCCCTTCTTCAGGAATGAGGAAAGCGTGTCCAGCAGGCTAAGATAAAAGGTAGGGAGGAGGGACTTGGGGGAGGGGCATTGGAGATGCGATAGGTGGAAGGAGGTCAGGAGGAGTCCAAGGACCTGCATGTCCTTGGTGGAGTGGGAGGGGGAGTTGAAGTGTTGAGCCATGGGGTGGTTGGGTTGGTTGGTCCGGGTGTCCCAGTGGTGTTCTCTGAAATGTTCCGCAAGTAGGCGGCCTGTCTCCCCAATATAGAGGCGGCCACATCGGGTGCAGTGGATGCAATAAGTGATGTGTGTGGAGGTGCAGGTGAATTTGTGGCAGATATGGAAGTATCCCTTGGGGCCTGAATAGACCTGAATATTGCCCAGATTTTGCTGCATTTGGACATGGATTGAGGAGTCATGAATGGTGCTGAACACTAGAAAATGATCAATAAACTTCTTCATGTTTGAACTGATAATGTGAGAGAAGGTCATTGAAAAAGCAGACAAAGCTGGTTGGGCCTGGGCAACACCCAGGAAATCTAAGGATTCTCATGGCAAAGTGGTAAAGTTCTTATCTCTAGGCTACGAAGTTTAAGCCCAACTTGCTCCAGAGAGGTGTGTTTTGATATCTCTGAATGGATAGATTAGGAAATGTCTATCCTGAAAACCTCTTGTAGACTTGCCTGTGCCTGAGATGATTGACTTGTAATAATCATGACCCTCAGATTAACCTCACTACCAGTTGTCTCTCTCTCTCTCTCTCTCTCTCTACTGAAAGAGCAGCCCTCTGGAACGATGGTGACTTCAGAATCAGAATAGCCTTTATTGTCATGTGCACTCAATCAGTTTAGTGAAAAGTCTGTAGTGTCGCCTCTCTGCACCATCTTAGGTACAAGGTACCTGGATACAGATACTTGAAGTGTTAGAGTTTAAAAAAAAGGTAAGCATGGGAATGGAGTTTAAAAGTCTAAAATTATAATAAAAGTGACTATAAAGTACTTAAATTTTCAAGGTCTAGTCCTTTTCAAACATGAGTCCGTGCCCACCGGCCCCAGAACAGGAAGCATCGTTATCTCCATACAGTGACCCCCGTCTCGACCCACTCCAATGCCACCCTGCTCCGGCCCTGACCCACTCTCCACCTTGCTCCGGCCCTGACCCACTCCCCACCCTGCTCCGGCCCTGACCCACTCCGGCCCTGACCCACTCCCCACCCCGCTCCGGCCCTGACCCACTCCGGCCCTGACCCACTCCCCACCCCACTCCGGGATTCTGCCTGTGCTCATTCCAGGATTAGTGGTGCTGGAAGAGCACAGCAGTTCAGGCAGCATTCGAGGAGCAGTAAAATCGACGTTTCAGGCAAAAGCCTTTCATCAGGAATGGGCTTTTGCTTGAAATGTCGATTTTACTGCTCCTCGGCTGTTGCCTGAACTGCTGTGCTCTTCCAGCACCACTAATCCAGAATCTGGTTTCCAGCATCTGCAGTCATTGTTTTTACCCTGCGCTCACTGCACTCCAGCCTGGCCCATTCACCACTCCACTCTGGGATTCGGCCTGGACTTGCTCTTTTGCTGTTGGTTTTACTTACGCTGAGACTTGCACTTTAAATTTCCAATTCATATCACCATAATTTATTCACATCAAACACTGCGTTATGAAGCATCTAACACCAAATATCATCAAATTGTTAGAGATATTTGCACTTTTCCAAAAAGCCGCAATAGCCAAAACATGATATGGGTCCCAGTAAAGGATGCACTCAAAGATTGTAAATAAGCACCAGGAAAAATGACTATTTCTTGCTGTGCCTAAAGATCTGGTTGCAATGTTGAGATTAACAAAAAAAAAATGCTTTTTGTGGGCAGAGATTTATTTGGATGGAAGACTTGAAGAACAGGAATAAAAAAATTCATGGGAATGCGCAAAAAAAAATCCATTGAATTGCATTCACATGGCGTACACACCTGGATATAAATGTGAGCAAGCCAATAAATCGTGAAGATCAAATGTTTTTGGCAGTTTTAGGATTGCGCATTAATTCATTAATTTGATGATCATTTTGAACCGCTTTTATTCTTATAATAAATTGATTGTCAAAGTAATTGCTTTTTTTTTAGAAAAGAGTGGTATTTAGAAGTATCATTTATGATCAAAATTTACAATTCAGGTACCTAACAGGAGTATTAAAACCCTTTATTACTGCTCTTCCCCCACTCTTTACTCTATCTTGCTTTAATGAAAGCAAAGATAATACTTACTTTCACCAAAGGAATATTACCGTTACATTTTAATAAGAGCTTGCATTTTCTTCATCTTGCAAAACGCAATAAAGTATTGTTTCAATAAATACGACACTGGAATACATGACAGCTGGAATAAAATTTTACTGCAATTCATGTATGAAGATTACAAACAAAGTCTTCAGTGTAACAATGGACATTCAGAGGCATTGCCAGCACTAAATCCCCCACTATGAATATCCCGGGAATACACTGGGACTACAATTCAGATCAGAGGCTCCCTTGTATCAGCATAAAGTGTAGGTACCTCCCATAGACTGCAGTAGCTCACAAAAGCAGTTCACCATCACCTT
The DNA here is from genome assembly GCF_004010195.1 of Chiloscyllium plagiosum. Taxonomy (NCBI): domain Eukaryota; kingdom Metazoa; phylum Chordata; class Chondrichthyes; order Orectolobiformes; family Hemiscylliidae; genus Chiloscyllium; species Chiloscyllium plagiosum. Next base: position 10,107,053 of record NC_057712.1, on the reverse strand, counting down.
GTTGATGGAAAGTAGGGATGGACAATAAGTGCTGACAATGGTGTCCACATCTCATGAACAAATAAATACTTTATAAGTGAAAAGGCTAAATAGTCAGAAAAGAATACGGTGAACGCTTGAAAATGCTGTCATTGTGATTTTAGTCAACTACTTTATTGGTTGTAAACTGTAGTTAAATGAAAGTGTTAATGTATTGGACAGAAACAATTTATTTTATTTTAAAAACATTTAATTCTACATCATTCATTTTTAAAAATGAATTAAATGCATCAACAAAATATATTGTTGATACCATTGGGATATGCATCAGTCTTGAAAGTGACAAGGTGCAAATATCATTCTAATAAAATGTGCACAAATGGCTATTTTTCTTCTGCACACACAGAGCTATAACTGATTAAATTATGGCAGCTTTGAAACCTGCGTCGCCTTTTTTGACTGGTCATTAATTACACAGGAAAATCAGCCTTCACCTGAAAATAAATTTTGCTTTCCTAGAATTTTAAAAAAATGAGTGGTCCTGAATTTCCATCAGGTTCTCTAATCTCTAGCTGTCAATTCAGCAGGAACCCTGATGAAATCACTTGTGTGGCCATTTTTCACTGTTCACATTATTTCTCCAGAGTTTGGCTTGCCCTCCAAAAGTGAACCCTATAGATGCTCCAGGTGAATATAACTCTTATGTATTCACAAGTGGCATTATTATGACAGTCATTCTTTTACAGAACCAAATGCAGTTGGTATTGTCAAATTCAGTAAAGAAAAATATTAAAAGGTTTGCAAACAGCAGTGGATGTCACATTAAAACTCAATGTTTTTGTAGTTGATTTTTGGTCACTTGGAATGATTTGCTTTAGGCTATGAGAAAAGGTCATTGTATTTTGTCAAAACATTACTCTTGTATCTCAAGAACTAACAAAAAATCTTGCATTTATATGTCACCTATTACAGCTATCATTTCTCAAAAGTAATCATGTAAAACCTTAGATTACTTATCCTTGTGTTCCCACTGTTTCATCCTGACTTCCACAACAATCCCAACCATACCAAAGTTTATTTGCTATTACAAGTTCACCTATTTTCTGATGGACAGCTCATTTTATCAATGACAAAAATAGTGTTAGTTAACATACAATGTTTATGAACATGTCTGCACTGCTCAACATTAAACTAGATTATAGCAAAATCCAAGTGTCTAACAATAGGTTCCCTTTTGAAGTTGGAACTAAATAATGATGTATCTTGGACATAAGCTATACAGCTTTCCAATCTTTTCAAAAGCAAATAGCAAAAACATGGATGATTGTCCAAGAAGCAAATAATTAAGCTCATTTATTTAACAACTGGTGAACGTGCAAAGTGATATTTCTGCCTGAACTAGATTAATGATTATGGATGATTTGAAATAAAATTTTATAACAGTGCAAGGAATAAATCCAATAATGAATTCAGGAGAAGCCCCAATTACCAGAGAGTGGTTACAGTGTGCATCTTGCTAACATATGGAATTATTGAGGCAAATAATATTGTTGAGGAAAGCTAGGTAACCACATATGGGAGAAAGAAGTAGGAGGGTATATAGTTAGGAGGTGGAGTAGAAGGGCACCTGTGTACAACATAATATCAGCAAAGGCTGGTTGGCCTTTCTTTGGGATGTAACATCAATGTTATATCTATGGCCTCCAAGTTTCCTCTTCCACAAAAGTGAAAATATTTTGTCTGTGTCCCTTTTATAGACGTTTTCACAATATGAAAGATCATTTAGCCTTCACTTTTCCTGAGAAGATTCAACATTGGGTCTTCTGCCAAACTGAGAACCTCAGAATATGATGGCCCGTGCCACCCCTAAACATCTGGACAATCAGAGGCTGAAGCTAAGGTAGATGCTGTGGTCTGTCTCTAGTACACGACTGCCCAAACTTTGAAGATGGAGCAACAGACTTTGGATAAAAGGTGGCAGGGGCTTTGAATGTAGGATCCCACTCTCTCATCTGGTAGTCTCAAAGGTGGGGTCATAGGGAGAGATGCCTGTGGGTGTCAGAAATAGACATATTGTGAAAATGTCTACAAAATGGACACAGACAAAATGTTTCCACTTGTGCGGAAGAGGAAACCTGGACGCCATAAATATAATATTGATTTTACATCCCAAAAGAAAAGCCTTACCAGTCTTTGCTGATATTATTCTACCAGTTGCCAACTCTTCCCCATGTTCCTGCCCTCAGTTGTGCAGAAATGAATGCAGATGCACTCCTTTGGGATACACCTAGAAGAAAAGATCAGTGCAGTGCTGGTGGGATCAGGCCCTCAGTACTCAGGAAGTGCTGTCAATGGAAGCAGGGCAGGAAGATGTCCCAGGGGCTTTTTGGCTAGAGGTAGGAAAGCATTAGCTATCAGTCCTAATGACAATCTGTCTGTTTTTTCATGTCTGCCAAGTAACACGGTGGCACAGTGGTTAGCACTGCTGCTAGTGTTAGGTAAGGGGTACATGTAGGGGTACGGTGGGTTGCGCTTCGGCGGGGCGGTGTGGATTTGTTGGGCCGAAGGGCCTGTTTCCACACTGTAAGTAATCTAATCTTCCTTGCCTCCTGTGGACCAGATAGAATCTGCCCTCTGTAAATCTCAGAGGATAGGTTAGGGGTGAGATCTACATGTGGCGAGGCACCAGGTTTGAGTTATAGGATTGCATGACTGCTTCCTCAACTGTCATTTTTTGGGGTTATTAACTCGTTTCTTTTTAAATAAGAACTTGAATGTATTGAATGTGCTTTTATCAATGAGGGCTTTTTCATTATGGAGGAGTTTATAACAGACTATTTTACTTTACTCCATCTGATAATAGCTTCAGTCTGCCCATGGTGGATTCTAGATAAATTGGAATGAAGGGTTAAGGGCAAAGGGTGGTGGATGAGGGGGCAGACATGGGGGCTATAAAGGAACGATGGGAGTGTGTAAAATGATTCATGCTGGCAGGGAGTGTATGTGAGTTATGGAAAGTGGATAGAGGGGCACAGGCCAGCATGAAAGGGAAGGTGAGAGTTGGAATAAGTTAGCATGGATGGGTTTTGAGAAGTGCATGGGCAGGTGAATGAGGAGATGTAAATGAAACTGCAAAGCAACAGCTCAAAGAATCGACCACCAAGTAAGCTGCAAGAATTGATAATGCCTTTAAATAGTATTGGTAGTGGATATTTATTGTGTTAGCTTTAAGCGGTTAGTAGAGAGCATTACAATCATACAGAATATTAAATTGCTCTGGTGGCTTCAAAACAGGATTGCGTACTGATCATAATCTGCCTGCTCTACAACCATTGGACAGATTTTGACAATGCACCAATATTGTGTCCAGCACAATTTGCTCCACAATCTAAAATCTTCCAGTGGCATTTTAGAGTCCTGCCAACAATCACTGTATCCAAAAAGCACACATCAATTAGCTCTATTTTCTGCTCATAATTGTAACCATATGGCTGCATCCAACTTAAAATTAAACTTTGTCACATTTTTAGATTTGTGGACCTAATATTTTTCAAATATAAAAAGGTCTTACATCATACCTACATTGCCATTTATCATAATTCCAAAAAAAGCCATCAGTTTGACAAAGCAAAATGTGAGCCTAACTTTCAAGTAAAAACAGGGAAATGAATTACTTAGTAAAAGCTAATATTCATTGAAAACCTCAATCTTTGTATTTTGGAAATAATTTTCATTTTCTGAATCACTAAATTATAATAATGAGGAATAAGATTGTCACAATGTTAATCAGTTGCCACTTATAATTTTATTACCAGATGAGGAAGGGTAATTCAGTTCCCCACTTTTTGACTCCCTCATGGTCAATCAGAACAAATATTTTTGTTCCTTTTAGTATGAACCTATCTTAGAATTAGCTGTATTGTCACATGTAATCAAATGAGTACAATAAAAACTTTACAAGTCTCCATTTACAGCACTACCTTAGAATACAAAAGTACCCAGGTACAGATTCTTAAGAACAAATTCCTCAAGAAAAAAAATTGAATCATAGTACTAGTCAAAGTGAAGGAGCCAATTATAAGGTTTTATTGAGTGAAAGAGAGAGAAATTTCATTATCTTTTTACCTAGAGGAAAATAAAACAATACTAAACACAGGTAAGAAGTTTAAAAAAGGAGAATGTGTTCAGTACATACAGGAAGAATCAAGGCTATGCAGTCATTAGAGCCCTCGAATGCTGGATTTATAACCTCACAATTGTTGAATTGTTAAGTGAAACTCTCAGCAGTGACTTTTGTTGATACCTTTGTGTTGTCAGTGGACGGTTGCTTTTTCACTGGGTGTTGTCTTTGGAGAAGGTGAGAGAAACCGGGACAGAGAGTGAAACTTCCAGCTCTTGTTATTAAAAATTCATGTTTGCTTCCCTCTCCTTTACTGCTGAAAAACTACCTCAGTATAATTTGTTTGTACATCGCCAAATTTGGTTCTATTATCTGTCCAGTGCAGCTATATTTGATTTCCAATATGTGCACTTATCATACAAGTGTAAACTAAATTAGCCGATGGTAATTTTTTGGTACTGATTCTGTTGCCCAGTTTCAATGTGTTTTTTTAGATAAAAAGGCAACTTCAGTTCAGACAATTTTCTTCATTCCATATTTGATCTCCTGGACTTGCCTCAATCTGTGGTCAGCTGACCTCAGCACCAATTTATGTCAGATTTTGTCCTTTTTCAAAAACTATTTTAATCTGTGAAACTTCTCAGCTATATCTATCAGATGATGCAAGTTAAAACTTGATAGTTTATGAACTATTGTATCAATACCAAAAAAGAAACATAATGACGAGTAGTGTAGTATCATTTTGCCAATGATTGGAAATTTGGGGCTCGGTAGAAAGTAGAACAATTGGGGCTGAAACATGATTAAACTGCAGAATTAAATTCCTGCAGTAGACAGATGTAATATCAATTCATGATAATAATTTTGTCTGTTTGGACTCATGTAGGTCACCAGTGTGATGGTGATACTTGTAGGTATCCTTACCAGAAGACCTGCTACCAGGGAATCCCATGCTTCTTTATTTTGTGCTATCCTTCCAGCTCCACTGTATCTTATCTGCAACCACTCTACATCAATCTGCCAACCACACATTGGTTGACCCAACTTTATGAATCAACGAATCCGTACACTCATGGAAACAGGACATTTGGGCCCAACAGGTCCACATCGAACAGCATCCCACCCAGACTCATCCCCCTACTCCTGTATTTCCCATGGCTAACCCATCCAGCCTGCACATCCCTGAACACTGTGGTCAATTTAGCATGGCCAACCTGCACATCTTTGAACCATGGGAGGAAACAAGAGTACCCAGAGGAAACCCACGCAGATACGGGGAGAATGTGCAAACTCCACACAGATACTCGCCAGAGGGTGAAATCAAACCTGGGTCCCTGGTGCTATGAGGCAGCAGTGCTAACCACTGAGCCACTGTGTGACCCCACATTTTGCCTACCAGAAGAGATTTCTAAGCTTTTCAGTTCTAATCAAATGGGTGAAATAACGACCTTTTCCAGTTAGTTTTTAAAATGTATTGATATTTTCCAATTAGATTTTAAACACTTCTTTTTGCTTTTGAAAGTTCAACTACCTCTTAAACCATATTATAGTCAATATGGAACTTTCAGCAAACATCTTAACATCCACATCTCAAAGGCCTCTATTTTCTTCTACAATATCTTTATTCTCCAGGTGTATGATGCATGCGGGAAAGTAGATAGAATGTAACATCTTAAGAGCTTTCTTCCTTGTTACAAATTTGAGTTTCTTTCTTCCAAATGCATCCTTAATCTTCACAAAATTACTGCTGGCTACCTCAATGCTTCTCACTTCTGTATCCCACCTGCCATCTCTTGTTATCATTTGTCCTAAATAAACAGACTTATCTACTAGATTCCAACGTGACAAGTTTCTCTCGAATTTCTTCTCATGTCTGTTTTCTAATTTTGTAAACTCTTTTCGGTGCCGTTACCCACACAAATTACAAACGTGTAGATTTTGCTTGACTTACAATATTTTGTACGGCTCTTATTAATTCTACAGGCCGTGCTGTTTTCTCAGCACACCAAAATTTATGTTCCTGCATCTAATCTTTATTCCTGGAGGTATATTTAAAAAATACAGCTTTGCCCTACTCCCTTCTTCACTGTAAACATGACTTCTAGCCTGGTTCTCCCTCCTTGGTCCCAACAGACACCCTGGGTAAATCTCACATCATTAATGTCAACATCACCTTTCATCTCCTTCATTAACTTTCAGTAATAAATATGAACAAATATCGTTTCAGGGTCTGTGAAACATATGGAAATGTTTCTGTGCATTTCTAGATATTTATCAAAGATTTCTTTCAGGTTATAAACTCCCCTTTGCCTGTTCTTTTTCTCAATGCAAACTGCATATCACCAATTTCTGCTGCAAATGTGTCATTATTTCTTTCAATTATTATGTTCAGGATCAATTTAATGAGATGTCTCATTAAGCTTATAGTTAGAAAATGACTACACTCCATTGCTTTTGGTTTCTTAGGTAACTTGAAAAATGTCTGAAGTCATTTGGAATGTATCCTTTGGTATACATTAGATTACTAATTTCTGTTATCACATCTAATTCTGTTTCCTCAAGCACTTTTGGACATTCTGCTGTTACTGATGCTATATGCATGGAGATTTTCTTATACTCATCAATTTCAAAGCGTTTGTTATCGCTGATTTCATAATGTTTGTCCATCATTTGCCTCTATCTTGGGGACTCCTTCAAAATGATCATTGTACAATATACTTATATGTTCAGCCCATTATTTTGTTACTGTGTCCCTTTAAAACAATAGGGTAGGGGAGTCAAAAACTAGAGGACATAAGTTTAGGGTGTGAGGGAAAGGGACCAAGGGGCAACTTTTTATGCAGAGGGTGGTGTGTGTATGGAATGAGCTGCCAGAGGAAGTGGTGGAGGCTGGTACAATTGCAACATTTAAGAGGCATCTGGATGGGCATATGGATAGGAAGGGTTTGGAGGGATATAGGACAAATACTGGCAAATGGGACGAGATTAATTTAGGATATCTGGTTGGCATGGAAAAGTTGGACTGAAGGGTCTGTTTCTGTGCTATGATTCTAATATTTTACCACCATTATCTGTTTTTCTCCCCTTATGATATCTCTTTCTGTCAAATATTTCACATGCTGGTGCATAATTCCTATTTTCTGATATGTTTTCTGCTGTAATACTTTCACATCCTATCAGACCATTTCTTTTCCACCTTCCTACATGCATTCTTAATTTCCGTTTCAATGTCATCGAACTGTTTCCTTTTCTCTTTCAATCATCACTGATAGTATCTCACCTGTCATCCACTGAGAATATTTCCTTTGCAGTATGTTGTGTTCTCTCTTTCATGTTTTTTTCCATTTGTTTCCTGTTTCCTCAATCCCGAGACATTCACACGCGCTTTATTCTTTTAAAATGAAGGCCTCTCTGATGTTTCCATCCTTAAACATGTCAAGGTCTAAAAGGTCACACATCTTTTTTTCTTTTTTTGGTATTTTCAGTTTCAGTGACAGGTGGTTAAATAAATATTCTAACACTTTACCGCAACATTTGGGTACCATATGTTCTGAGCCTAACATTGGGAACATTTCAAACTTTTTTCGGTGATTGCAAATTTAGAGATTTGAAAGTCTGAGGATCAGGGTACAAAGGTGTGACTGCCAACATGCTCTTTGACATTGGACCCTTTCAAAGAAAGTTTTGCTTTTCAATGAGATTTAGTTAGTATTTGATGCCCTGACCCATAACTGCTCAAATGCGGTGTCAACCATAGCACTCGAGGAACTGATAAATAGTTGCTGTGGAAAACATTGAACGATGGCAGATAGAATGGAGACTATCACTGCTGCCTCACAGCACCAGGAACCTGGGTTCAATTTCACCCTCTGGTGACAGTCCGTGTGGAGTTTGCACATTCTCCCTGTGTCTGCGTGGGTTTCCTCCTGGTGCTCCAGTTTCCTCCCACAGTCCAAAGATGTGCAGGCTAGGTGGATTAGCTATGCTAAATTGCCCATAGTGTGCAGGGAATCTGCAGGTTAGGTTGGTTAATGGGAAATGCAAGATTATAAGAGTAGAGTAGGGGTCTGGGTGGGATGCTCTTTGGAGGGTCGGTGTGGACTGGATGGACCAAATGGCCTGCTTCCACACTATAGGGACTCTATCATTTGAGTGCAGTTGTATTCCACCTTGTCCCTCAGGGTAGGGGTGTGCATCTGAGTGGGATTCTCTTCAGAGAGTTGGTGTGGATTTAATAGGTCAAATGGCCTGCTTCCACACTGTACGGCCTCTTTGATTCTATGATATAGGGTGCCCAGCAGCAAAGTTATCCTGGTGGAACAAATTGGGCATATAGGTGGTGGCACAGGTGGGTTTGAGGGTTAAAAGCATGTAGGTGTCACCAATGAAAGGAAAGGATAGAATTGGGGCTGGGAAATGCAAGGGAGGCATAGAATGGAGAATGGGGATAGTATGGTCATTAGGGGTAGGATCAGGGCTTGGATTGAGAGCATATGATCTGAGAGGGAAGGAATGGAAATAATGGGACAGCAAAGCATGGAGATTGTAAAAGAAATAATGTTGCAAAAAGGATATTAATTTCAATGCAACTGTTTGGCGAGTCTCAACTAGTATTGATAGATCCGATTAAAACTAGTTTAATTACAAAACAAATTCTCAATGCTAAAAATCTATCCATCTTGACAGAACAAGAACAAAATGATTTTTTCAAATTACTTTAAACACCCAGTGGCATGTACTTCAGTGTCTTCGGTGCCAAGATGTGTTCAGTCTAAACTACTTCTATTGCCTCCAATGCCTTTCTCAGGATGATTTGTCCGTGATTTGCTGTCAGCAAATCTGGTGGTGAGTGGCTAAGCTGGTTGGTCTCAGTCCTGCCTCTCAACAACCCTTTTCAAAACTATATTGACCTCCCTGAGTCCAAGAATGTTATGAAATTTTATCTGGGGTCTACCCCATACCCAACAATACCCTATCCCTGTAAATCTGCATTCCCCATGGCCAATCCACCTAACCCAAACATCTTTGGACTGTGGTAGGAAACTGGAGCACCCGGAGAGTACCCATGCAGACATGGGAGAATGTGCAAATTCCACATCGACAGTCGCCTGAGGGTTGAATTAAAAACCCGGGTCTCTGGCACTGTGAGGCAGCAGTGCCAACCACTGAGCCACCCGTGGAGGGGAAGAGCCGAACTGGAGGGGAACAGTCAAGCCTGAATCACCTAATCTGGCAATCTGGTATGAGCTGCGTGTTACAGTGATGTGACCATAGATCTTTCGCTTAAATCCCAACAGCATTCCCCAACATCCCCTTCAAATTTCTTTCTTTCAGATAACCAAAATCTGTCATCTTGGTTAGCCAGTGCAACTTCAATTCCAGTTTCATTCGAAGGAATATTGATGCATATTCCATGAATTAAGTAATCATGAGGTTTCTTTTGATTTTACCTCCTATTCTAACAAGAATACATCACCGAAATTCTAATCAATAAACTACACACAATGTTAACTCACTAATGCTAAATGAAAATATTTACTAACTCAAGAGACTGTGAAGTATACAGCACTCTTCCTTTTCGATTTAATTATTAACACTAAAATAACTAGAGTTATGAACTCTTCAATCAGGGTATAATCATAAAAGTAATCAGAATGTTCACCATAGCGTAGGAAGAATCTATAAACCAGAAGTTATTGATTCAAAATTTCCAGGAGACTTGCATCATTTCAATGGCACATTTACATCATATAGCCTGTCCGAAGAGTCAAAAGGAAATTTCTACCAGGAGTGACGGGCACCATTATAAATGCCTCGCTATAATTTCCTGTGACTTCTGCGTTGCTCCGCCAATAAACTGACAGGTTTATTACATCGTTCCTCCCCATTAAAATCGATGACTTTCGCAAATTTGCTGCAATAACTACTTCTCCCATCCCACACATTTACAGACTGAAAAATATTGCTACCACTGGAACCTGGAAATCAATGGGATTTCTGGATTTGAAGGATGTATCAATGATTAATTCACTCTTCTGTTCCCCTCATCTCCCCATCATGTGCCAAAATCTTACCACATCAAGGGAAAACTGCAGGAATCGCTTTTCACACTTATAGTCATAGAGTTGTACAGCACAGAAACAGACTGTGGAGTCCAACTCGTCCATGCCAATCAGATATCCTGAATTAATCTCATCCCATTTGCCAATTCGTTCTAAACCCTTTCTATTCATCTACCCTTCGCGATGCCTTTTCAATATCATAATTGTACCCATTCACTGGGAAGCTTGTTACATACATGCACCACCCTTTGCATGAAAATGCTGCCCCTTTTAAATCTTTCCCCTCTTGTCTTAAACCTATACCCTCTAGTTTTGGACTCCCCTACCTTGGGGAAAAGATCTTGGCTATTCACCATATCTATGCCCCTCATGATTTCATAAACTCCGATTAGGTCACCCCTCAGCCTCCAATGCCCGAGGGAAAATTGCTTCAGCCTATCCACTCTCTTCCTGTAACTTAAACCCTCCAAACCCACCAACATCCCTGTAAATCCTTTCAGGTTTCATAACATCCCTCCTGTAGCAGGGTGACCAGAATTGAATGCAGTATTCTAAAAGTGGCCGAACAATGATCTGTACAGCCGTAACATGACCTCCCAACTCAATGCATTGACCAATAAAGGCAAGCATACCAAATGCCTTCATCATCACACTGACTACCTGCAACTCCACTTTCAAGGAACTATGCACCTGTACCTCTTGATCTCTTTCTTTGGCAACACCAGGACCTTACCATTGAGTGTATAAGTCCTGCCCTGATTTGCCTTACTAACTGGACATTTACAGGGCTATCAGTTAAAAATCACAAAACTGTTCACATAATGTAGAATTCCTGCATTAGCAAAACAAAGCAAAAGACAGTCTGTTCCTTTGCCATAACTGTTCAGTGTGGATGATCTGTCAAAAATGAGACTCTCAAAATAAACTAAGTTATCTTTTGTACATACTGTTTCCAGTGGAATTTATCAGTTATGTGCTACTTTTCCTTTTAGAACTCTGACTTATGGATGGCTTAAAAGTGTTAGACTTTTGGATTTAATGGAGCTGTCCTGGACTGTAAATTTAACAGTAGTGTATTTTCTCATGCAATCCAGACAGAATGTTGATCTAATGTGCTCTTTAACATAATATAAACAGGAAACACATTTGTTTGCCTATTGCTCTATAGGAGGTAATGTGTTCAGTTTTTGGAAAGCACTCCAGCATGTTTTATATTCATGGCTTGAAACCCATTTCTTCAGTTACTGTACAGGAAAGAGGCATCAAAAGCAAGATGCTGTATGTTAGCTCAGCTGCAGTTTTGTTAAAAAAGCATGATGCTAGAAATTAAATACTTTTTGGACACAGAGTTCTTGATGCCCTGGTTCTAAATGAGATGGAAAGCATGTTAAAAATCAGTGCACTCACCCCACTTCTGTAATTGTGACATGACCCCAAGTGGCTCCCCTTCTGCATTTGTTCTTTGAGACACTGCCAGCAGTCTCTGTGCACCACAGGGGCACCAACTAGCATTTTGAATGAAGCACATTCTCCAGACAGCTCTTCCTTCTTAAAGGCATGATCCCAATAAAAAGCAAGGCTGCAGTAATGCACTGCAACTTCAATAATTGCTTCAGCACACATAGGGACAAGGAGGATATTTCACCTTGCAAAAGAAAGGATTCTCCATTTTAGTGGAGGCACTAGTCAAACTGGTGGAGGCCAAGAGATGAGCCACGGTTCCATTGGGCAGGAGAGAGCTTTTTAAGCGACTTGGAGCATGTGGAGAGGAATGTGAATGTTCAGAGTGTGGCCCCCAGGTGACCCACCGCAGTGGGTATGATATGTCTACGTGCCTTCTCCACTCAATCCTTACCCTCATGCCAAAAGTGAATTAGGAAATGCTCTTGGAATGATCACGGACCTTCTGTTTTTCTGTCACCTTACTTCAACACTCCCCTTCTGTTTTTGTGCTTCCGGGTAATTAAGAACTGACTAGCCACTGTAACCTCAAAAGAAAGGCAAAAGCAAATGCAGATCTCTGAACAACAGGCTGGGTTACTTGAGCTTTGTCCATCAGCTATCAGCCCAGTTACTGGCACAGCATGTCCTTTATATAGATAGGGAGTCAACCACAGGCTCAGAGCGCTGTGGTATCATCCACTTTTTCTGCAGGGTCAAGTCCCTCTTCTCTTCAAAGTGCCTCTTTGACTTGCCTGAGGCAGCTACCCATGACAACCTGCGATATGATGCAAATGTTGTCCAAAACACCTGGAAGGATCATGAATGCTGGCATTGACCTTCACAGCCTCGACGAGGGACAGACATGTCCTGTTCAGAGGCTCGGAGTTGGTGTGAAAGAGGAAGCAAGACTTAATGCCTATCTTCTCTGTAAAGTCTGGTATCCTCAGCTATTGTTCCTGGCTCGTCGATGAGGACTGGTATTCCCAGGAAATCTGATCAGTGCAAGTGACAACTGCTGACCCTCGATCCATGTATCTGAAGTTATTGAAAACCAACTTCCAGCTGCATCTCGACGCAGATCATTTGACAAACGTTGTCTCAGCAAATGCCGGGCTATAGCAGCTCAGCTACAACTTTATGAGTGTCCCTTTAAATAGCTCCAGCTAACGGCTCATATGTTTTCATTTTTTTGTTTCTTCAGAAGTGATGAACAATGCTGCCACACACAGTGTTGCAGCACCCCATTTGGATGTCCATGTAATTTCCATTCAAGGTCGTTCGGATAATTTTGGGATACATCTCATTCCAGTTCTCTAATGGGAGTAGCTAACAACATGCCATATGGGTGGAAAGCTCAAATAAGGCTTTCATTGTACCACCTAAGAGCTAGTGAATTGTGAGGCCACAGATTTAAAAATAAAATTCAGAATGTTTAACTCCTGAAAGATTAACATTTAAAAATATGTCTGATGAAAATAGCCACATTTGGTTTTTCAGTTTTAAGTCACTTTATCAGTTAATGAGCGGACAGCACTAATAATAGAGGACTGCATGGTTTGACTATCTACATACATTTTCTGTAAGGTTCATATTAATTGGAAATCAATTTTAATTCTGGAACTTACATGTAGAATGCTGTGCAAGCTGATTCTATGAGAGACCAAGTGCAAATAATAAGCAAAGTCAAAGCTGCTGTTACTTGCGTCACTGCAGGAAACAGAACTGTCTTCCGACAAATTGACGGAATTAATTCTCACCGTACTGAAATCTGCCTCCAGTTTGATAGCCAAATCCTAGGAGGAAAGCTGTTCCTGGTTACAGATTGTTTTATCAATAGGTATCTGTATTAAAGTAAGTGGAATTGCAGGTAAAACTATGATGGGGACAAACCAAGATCCTTTCAAATTCATATTTTTACCAAAGCACAATTCTTATTTTGTCTCATCATCTCTCGTCGGTCAACAACATGCTTTCTCTCAGGGAAATGGCATTGGCTGCTCTACTCCTAATTCATCAGAATGACCTGAATTAGTCACATTCCATTTTCAAGAACTATGCGAAAAGGGTTAAAACAGGGCACAAAACAGCAACTTTTAGAATTTAGTTGCCAATTGTGTCACTTCTGGGAATTCCACTACATAACATCACAATTCGCCATGTTCATTTAATTTTACAGAAATTTATGAACAGGAAGAAGGAGGCAGAAAATCACATGGAAACATTTTTCATAGCTGGTTGGAAAAATGTGAATAGTAGACTTGCATTCCTTTCTCAGACACGCCATCAAGTGGAAACATTTTTGTAATTCCCAACCTAAAACCAATTCCTAAAAGTGCTCCCATTTTGAACAAATGTTAACTCACAATTACTGGTAACTCTTGCCAAACGGAAGTAAGTGTGCCAGGATGGTGCTAATACACTGCAACTGTGCTCCATACAACAGATGGACTGTCTTGTCCCCACCCCCATATGTACCACTTGCTGTTACCCTGACAAAAACAATGATAGAACTTGCATTTATGGAGTGCAGTTTCCCAGTCTCTACATGCCACAACAGGTGATTAAAGAATTCTAGACAGGTTGCCTTTTAAAAAAATGCTTACGGTGTTTTGTCGGAGATTGCCAAATGTGGATTTTTTCCAATGCCCACAAGTTCGGTAATACCATGATTCTCAAAAGCCAAAACATTTTTGGGTCAAATTAAGTATCAAATTCACAAGATACTTTCACCAGATGTACAACGTAAAGGACTTGAAAGGGTTAATGTTGAAACATAGAAAGTAGTTACATGAGTAGGCCATTTTGTCCATCAAGCCAGTATTGCAATACTATTCTCCCATTCTCCACTCTTGCTTTAGTCTCGGGAAAACTCTCTATTTCTTTATTAAATGTATTCAGTGATTTGATCTCCACAGCCTTATGTAGTAATGAACTCCACAGATTTACCACTCTCATCTCAGTTCATTCTAGCCTATCCATTTCCTGCAGCTGTGACACCTTTTGCAGATCTCCTACACACCACCACTTTATTCCTTTTATCTATCCTGGTCAGGATTTTAAATGTTTCAACAGGAACTTCACTCAATCTTCCAAACTCCAGTAAATTCAGGCCTAATTTACTCCATCTCTCCTCATCCTACCAACAAACTATTCCAGGAATATGACTGGTGAACATCCAGTTCTGTTGCTTTATGGCAAGTGTATCTTTTCTTAAATAAGATGACCTAAGTTGCACACAATACTCCAGGTGTGATCGCACCCAAGGGCCTGAACCAGTGCAGTAAAACATCCATATTCTTACACTCAAATAATCTTGCGATGAAGGCCAAAATACCTACACTCTTCTAACTGATTGCAACTCCTGCATGCTTGCTTTGAGAGACTGATATACAAATGCACTGAAGACTGCATCACAGAGAGCTGAAGAAACCGATTAATTTGCAGGAGACAAACTTCTGGCAAGATTCTTTAAGGGAGAATCTACAATCAAGGGAAAATGCACTTCGGAGCCAATGATAAATCCCCAAGCAACCGTGAGTTAGGAGCTACATGTAGTTAGAACACTCGCATTGACAGAATACAACATTAAATGCCTTTAAAGTGAAATAGCACAGCAGCATTGAGACACTGCAGAACTGAAATGCTTTGAAGAAAGAAAAATAAATCAATCACATTATGAGGAAATCACAGCAGAAATAATGATGCCAGGAAGATTTAGTTCAAAGATGACATCTTGAAATACTGCAGTTCTTAGAGATATGGAATTACTTCCAAACTAGATACTATACAAGAAGCTGAACAAGTAAACACATGCCAGTATGTGATTAGTATGAAGGACAATGACATTATAGCTTGTCAAGAAATAAAAGGAACACAAATACTTTTAATGAAGTTCTACAAGTACTTGGCAATTACTTTAATCTGCGAACAAATCAAACAGCAAGATTTAACAAAGTCCA
Organism: Chiloscyllium plagiosum; assembly: GCF_004010195.1. Classification (NCBI taxonomy): domain Eukaryota; kingdom Metazoa; phylum Chordata; class Chondrichthyes; order Orectolobiformes; family Hemiscylliidae; genus Chiloscyllium; species Chiloscyllium plagiosum. The sequence goes on along the minus strand of NC_057712.1, from coordinate 10,091,490 downwards.
GGAGAATCCATCAATAATTTCAGGATTGAACACTGTAAATTAATGGCAAAATTTAATTATTGAGCTTTGAAGTTTGAATTCCGAAGAGACAGAATTGTTGGTAAATTCTTGATAAAGCTTTGTCAGGTTTATTACAGTCCAAAGATGATTTGATTCCTTTTTCATCCTGAGGCTTGTTGCAGTTTTCAGCAGCTCTGACCATTCCCATACAGCCTCTTCAACACTCAATCTTAGAAACACTTTGATACCGTCTTACAAGCATCTTACAGGACACTAGTCTTCCTGTACTAAGTGTCGTGTGCTATAGATCACATGATTATGGAAAGCCGTAGGTACATTGATACAGTCTTGCATTTCTATCCCAAACCATCTATATCTTCAGCAAATTGGTGTAAAGCATTGAAGCCTGGACAACCTAGTTTCCACGGCATAAAAACATTTCAATACTTTAATCTCTATTGTGTATGACACACAGCAAGATGCCACCAATGAAACTGTCATTTCTATGGCAAAATGCCAGGATACTAGAGATTATTGAGCAAAGAAGGCTTCAGTGACTTGGATATGTGTACAGGATGAAAGATCCAAGTGTATGCTCGAAGGGGAGTTGGCTCATGCGAAGAGACTGACACGGGACCAAAACCTCCAATTCAAGGATGTTGCCAAAAGACTTACAAAAACCCTCAACATCAATTGTTACGAGTGGACAACTGTAGCTGACAAACGGTGTAAATTGTGAAACCAGCTGTGGGCAAGGATTAGTGCCATGCCGACATGTAATCTCTGAAACTGTAAAGCAGAGGCCAGTCCTGCAACGAGGTGCAAGATTACCTTTTGATTGTTGTAAGGGTGAACTTGGTGTGTGGTACTTACTGACAGACTACCCCCCGACTAAAATCAGATGGTTTAACTATCAGAAACAGTCCACATTATAATCTTGTCTCACCTCACCAAAATTCTAAGGCTGCACTTCCATTGTCTCTGACAGTGGAAGGATGCCAATCCTTTCTCATTTCCAATATCCACAGTATTTTCTCTTGTATTCAGGTTTCACGTTCTGTCAAATAATGAAAGTACATTGACCTTTAAGTAGTGAACCTTTAGTTGGATCTGACAGAATGTTGATATGACAGTGTGGAACAAACTGTTACAAATGAATTACCTGGGGTTAAGTCAATTCCAAGCGGTAAGTTCCATTATGAGAATGGTGAATTATTTCTGCTGTATCGGCGGGAGATGCTTTCACATGAGCATACTGCACAGATACAGCCCATACAACCATGCTATGTCGACTGTTTTTTTTGGTACATCTCCAATTCCACAGTCTTGCTATTTTTTTTGTTATATTCCCAGTAATCTTTCCTCTTCAAACAGTTGTAGAATTCTCTTTTAAATGTTACTGTCGGCTCTGCTTCCAATACTTTTTCAGGCAGTGCATTCCAGATCACAATAATTTGTTGCATTTCTTACCCCTCAGATTGTGTCCAGTTCGGTTGTCAAATGTGTATCCTATGGTCATTGACCTTTCTGCCATTATAAAAGCAGTTACTCATTATTCACTTGTGTAGAAAACTTCCACCAAATCTACTCTTGTCCATCTATACTGTAGAAGGAGGACAACTCCAACTTCTGCACAGAACTGATTTGAGGATCTAATGTCATAGCGTTATACAGCACAGAAACAGACTCTTTGGTCCAACTAGTCCATGCCAACCATAATCCTAAACTAAACTAGTCCCACATGCTTTCGCTTGGCCCATATCCTTCCAAACATTTCTTATTTCATGTACTTTCCAAATGTCTTTTAAATGTTGTGACTGTAGCCGCTTTTTAAAATTTATTCACTTTGTGGACATCAGAGATAGGGACGAAAGACAATTGGAACTGGCTGAAGGTTAGGAAATGAATAGCAGAGTTTTGAATGAATTAAAATTTGAGTAGGGCTGGCAGCATTCATTGCCTGTCCCTAGTTGCCCGTGAGAAAGTGCCCTCTTGAACTATTGCAGTCCACCTGCTGTAGGTTGACCCACAATGCCATTGGGAAGGAAATTCCAGGATTTTGACCCAGCAACACTGAAGGAACGGTGATATATTTCCAAGGATGGTGAGTGACTTGGAGGGGAACTTGAAGGTGGTGGTGTTCCCATGTAACTACTGCCTAAATGGACATGGTCGTGGATTTGGAAGATGCTGTCTGGGGATCTTTGGCGAATTCCTGCAGTGCATCTTGTAGATAGTACACACTGCTGCTACTGAGCGTCGATGGTGGAGGGAGTGGATGTTTGTGGATGTAGTACCAGTCGTGTGGGCTGCTTTGTCCTGGATGGTGTCAAGCTTCTTGAGTGTTGTTGGGGTTGCATTCATCCAGGGAAGAGGGGAGTATTCCATCATACTCTGGAATTGTGCATTGTAGATAGTTGACAGGCTTTGGGGAGGCAGGAGGTGAGTTACCTACTGCAGTATTGCTGGCCTCTGACCTGTTCTTGTAGCCACAGCCTTTATGTGGTGAGTCCAGTTAAGTTTCTGATCAATGATAAGCCTATGATGTTGATAGTGGGGGATTCAGTGATGGGAACACTGTTGAATGCCAGGTGTCGTGGTTAGATTGTCTTTTATTCATGATAGTCATAGCCTGTTATTTATGTGGCGCGAACGTTCCTTGCCACTTATCAGCTCAAGCCTGGATATTGTCCAGATCTTGTTGCGTTTGAATATGGACTTCTTCGGTATCTGATGAGTTGTGAATGGTGCTGAACATTGCATAATAATCAGCGAACATCCCCACTTCTGACCTCATGGTGGAGGGATGGTCATTGATGAAGCAGCTGGAGATGGTTGGGCCGAGGACACTACCCTGAGGAACTCCTGCAGAGGTGTCCTGGAGCTGAGGTGATGAATCTCCAGCAACCACGAACATCTTCAAGTATAACTCCAACCACCGGAGAGTTTGACCCTAACACCCACTTATTCCAGTTTTTAGGGATTCACCACTTCCTCTGGAAGTTCATTCCTCGCACAAAATACTTTGTGTAAAAAATTTTTCACTCATGTCTTTTTTAAAATCTTTCTCCTCTCCCCTTAAAAATATGCTGTCTAGTCTTAAAATCTCCAGCCTGGGGAAAAGAGACTTGCCATTCACTAGCTCTCTACCTCTCATTTATAATGTCATGGGAAACCTACAGCATGAAGTGGAAGCATGTATTTCCAGTTGCCAGTAGATTCCGGGAGAATAGCTCCCATCAAGCTGTTCCCTAACATGCACGAAAGGAATTCCGTTTTCCACATATGCAAGGTGACATAAAATCATATGATGTTACTGGGCCATATATAACCTGCACCACACTCTCTGGACCATTAAATTATTCACAATGAGTATCTTTGTTTCCCCTCCAAATTGGAAAAAAAACAGTTCATCAGGCAGTGAAATTATTGTTCCTGCTCACAAAATAGACATTAAGGTGGCAAATTAATAGGATAAATTGTTTACAGAGACACAGTTGGATTCACTAATGATTCCCAGCATGCTGACTTCCATATGAAATCCAGAAGAGTGAAAGGACATTTTGCTGAAAAGTCACTAAAGTTCTTCTTCCTCTCAGTTACTGAGAGGGCAGTTTACTGTAAATGGAATCAAGACAGATCACAGAAGTCTTTATACCCAAAGGAATACGTGCTTTTTCAGCTGCAGACAGACACCACAGTGTGACATCACATGAAATGAAACACAATTGTGTTTCTTACCTTTTCTTTCAGTGAGTAAAGCTCTCTCTGAAACAGCAGTTTGGAAGGAGGCACAGAAAGGGAGGAAGAGGTGAAAATATGATGGAATTTATATACTAAGACAAGATTTAAATATTTGTGTACTTAAGGACAAATACCAAGCACATCAGAGAGAGGGATGAAAGGCAATTGGAGCTGGCTGAGGGCTAGGAATATAAATAGAGTTCTGAATGAATTAAAAGTTGAGGAGGGTAGAGGTTTCAAGCCCGCCTTGGAGACACTGGAATAATCTGGAGGTGATAAAGACCAATGTTAAAACCTTGCAAGAATCTTCAAATGTCATTAAGTCATCAATCTCCTGTGTCCTGGAACATTTCCCATCACTTATTTCAATGACTTACATTGAGCCATAGAGATGTACAGCACAGAAACAGACCCCTTGGTCCAACTCGCCCATTTCAACCAGAAATCCTAAATTAATCTTGTCCCATTTGCCAGCATTTGGCCCATATCCATCTAAACCTTTCATATTCACATATCCATCCAGATGCCTTTTAAAAGTTGCAATTGTACCAGCCTCCACCACTTCCTCTAGCAGCTCATTCCATACACGTACTACCCTCTGTGCAAAAACGTTGCCCCTTAGAACCCCTTTTACATCTTTCCCCTTTCACCTTAAACCTATGCCCTCTAGTTTTGGACTCCCCTAATCTGGGGAAAAGACTTTAGGTATTCACTGTATCCACGCCCCTCATGATTTTATTGAGAAAATATGCAACTTTCAATCTTTTCATACAACAGTGACTGATAGAGTGCCACCATAATAAGAAACATAACTTTCAGAAAACCCTCGTCAGCTACATTTATGATAAAGCCTTCATGGCAGATTTGGATATATATGCAATAGTAAGGCTTTCAGTCCCCCACTGAAGCTTCGCTGACACAACAATATTGGGAATAATCTATTCCAAGTGAAACTTTCCTAACAGAACTGTACTTGTTCAGCAGTATTGTATTTTTATTTTGTTCCCATTAAGCACACTTATCCTACAGCTAATCCTTTCTGTCAATGCATATTTATCAGCTTCATTCTTTTCTCAAAATTGTTTTGAGGCTTTAAATGTATGGTTTTGTATTTACAGTTCACTTCTCCATTTCTCCCAGAGCTCAGTAAAGACATGAGAATTATACATCAGAGGAATTTTCATATTAATCTGTTCAGAGATGGCATTACATGCCTCTAGAGCAGGTGGGACTTGAACCTGGGTCTCTTAGCCTAGGGGTAGGATCACTTCCAGTGTGCCACAAGAGGGCCCCTATGTGTTACCTATATTTCTGGAGCAGGTAGTACCTGAACCCAGGCCTCCTGATCCATTTATATGGACAATACCACCATAAGAACCATAGTGGCTCAGAAACTTGGAGAAGTAAAGTTTTAATGTTAATATGGAGATAAGAAAGCCTTCATTTTTAGGAGAAGTGATACAAGATCATATGACTATCAGAATCACTGGAAGATTATTCCATCTAGATGCCTTGTGTAAAGTCCCATCTTGTACTGTACATAGTTGCAAGTTACCATGTTCAATGTAAAAGGTACCAATCACTGATAACTAAGCCTTTTGCAATCATAATTGGCCAACAATGATTGGAGAGAGTGGTAACAGAAATACTCTGAACAACAATTACAATACATCAAAATATAGAAAACCAACGTTCTGATGAATTGTTACATTTTTTATATGAATCAGAGCTAATTAACCCCACCCCATTCCCCAGACTATTGTCTCACATACCATCATCATCCAATGTATTTTACTCCCAGCAAAAAAAATCTACAAAGGTTTGATACCTTTATAGGATAAGACCAGTAAAACTCCAAATTCTTTCCTGACTTTGCAAACAATATCACACATACAAAAAAGATTACTAAACATAGTATGACATTTTGTGGATCCAATAGCTCTAGAACAATCGTGCTCTGCACAGCTTACTCAATGTTGTCCCGAATAACCCAAAGTCTAATTCTGAAGCAGGGTTCCATCACACCCTTAAAAAGGATATTAATTATGATAATGTGACTTATGTTCAGCATTACCATCATTTGCAACCAATGTCATGCAGCAAATAGGCAGTTTATCAAGATTCCAAGATAGAAAACAATTTGGGACTTTCAACATGTTATAGTCTGAAGTGTAGATTATCTGTCAAGTTCACAAGGAAGTATGTCATTAAAAATGCATAACTCAACATTGCTACAATCAAGTGATTTTTGTTTTAAAAAGTAAAGGGGTTGAAATACTCCCTTCTACCAGCTTGAAGTGGATTGTGGTGGATGGGAAAGAGTCATTGACTCCTTTCATCTCGTCTGTAGAGAGTTCAAGAATCAGCTAAAGTTAGCAATAAGATGTTTATTGCATTACTGTGCTATATATAGGCCAGACAAAAACACGCCTCAGGCGACTGTCTGTGTGGAGTTTGCACGTTCTCCCCGGGTTTCCTCCGGTTTCCCCCACAGTCCAAAAATGTGCAGGTTAGGTGAATTGGCCATGCTAAATTGCCCATAGTGTTAGGTGAAGAGGTAAATGTAGGGAAATGGGTCTGGGTGGGGTGTGCTTCGGCGGGTCGGTGTGGACTTGTTGGGCCGAAGGGCATGTTTCCATACTGTAAGTAATCTAATCTAATCTAATCTAATCTAATCTAATCTAATCTAATCTAATCTAATCTAATTCAATCTCTCTCTATCACTCCCAGATACAGTTCACATGACTTAAGACTTCATTATGTACAATACACAGCAGATTTGGCAGCATCTGTGGAGAAAGAGTTACCATTTGAGTTTGATGAGCTTTGGACAATGTTCTGTTAGCTCTAATAAGGAGGAGGCAGATGAAGACTTTGATGGATGAGGCTGCAGAAGGACATAACCAAATGATTGATTCACTTGAAAGTCTGCCAGGAACTCTGCGCACAATGACAATATCTCCCACAGCAGCCTGGGAGGAGTCAGTTGCAAAAAAAGCCCATGAGTTAATGATTATGCAAGTTCCATTCACAACTCCTCATATACTGAAGCAGTTTCTGTCAATGCAGGGACAACATCAAAGCTTGACAAATACTAATTATGCCATGCTCCTGCATGAAAATGTCCATCTCCAACAAGAGAGAATCTCACTGTCAATTGCATTGCAATAATTGAATCACCTCATCTGTAGGCAGGGTAGTTGACAGGAGGATATAAATAGAATGTCAGTTGAGCAGATCCATAGCAATTTGACCTTATAAAAGGTGAGGTGATGCACTTAGAAGAAGGAGCAATACAAGGGAGTACTCAGTGAATGGCAGGACACGAGGAAGTGTGGAGGAAAAGAGAGATCGCCCAGTGCTTGACCACAGATCCCTGAAGGTGGCACGACAAGTTAGTAGGGTAACTAAGATGGCATATGGGATGCCTGCATTTATCAGTCGTGGCATTGATTCTAAGACCAGGGAGGTTATGCTGGAGCAGTACATAACTTTGTTAAGGCTACTGCTTGTGTACTATGTGCTGTTCTGGTCTCTGCACTGTATGTAATTGTATGCGAGGGGGTGTAAAGGCGATTCACCAGGTTGTTGCTCAGGTTTTTTTCTGTGGAGTGGAGTAGGTTGAGGGGTGACCTGATAGAGGTATGTAAGATTATGAAAGTCATGGACAGGGTGGATGGAAAGCAGTTGTTTCCCTTTGTCAAAGGATCAATAACAGGAGCGTAATTGTATTTGGAGGTTAGAAGGTTGGAGGGGATTTGAGGGAAACTTTATCACCCAGAGAGTGGTGGAGTCTGTATGCACTGCCTTGGAGGGTAATTGAGGCGGACAAACTTTATGACCTTTAAAAAGTAGGTGGCTGAACATTTCAAGTGTCATAATATTCAAGGCTATGGGTCTAATGGGGGAAATAGGACTGGTGAAGGTAATATATGTTGAACGGTACACACTTGATGGGATGAAGGGCCTCTTTTCTATTGAATGATTCTATGAATGCTCTCAAGGTTACTACTGACCCCAGAAAGTGAACTGAATCAACTATGGCTACAAAAACAGGACAGAGGCTTAGAATTCTGGGGAAATAAACTCACCTCCCCTCTCTGCAAAGCTAGCCATCCTAAGCCATAAATCTGAACTGTGATGGAACACTCTCTACTAACCTCAATGAGTCCAGCTTTAATTACACTCGACGTTCGACACCATCAAAGACAAAGCAATACTTATAGGACTAGAGGAAGAGGAGTAGGCCATTCAGCCCCTCGGGCCTATTCCTCCATTCAATGAGACCATGGCTGATCTGTGGCTTAACTCCGTATACCTGCCTTTAGCCCGTATCCCTTAATAGCTTTGCATAACAAAAATGTATCTGTCTCAGGTTTAAAATAAACAGTCCTGGGAAAGAGAGTTTTGAACTCTCCCTCCCTAACAACATTGTGGATCTACTGACAGCACATGGACTGCAGAGGTTCAAAAATGCAGCTTACCACACCTTCGTGGGCAACTCGGGATGGACAATAAATCTGCTCCAGCCAGAGATGCCCATGACCCGCAAGTGAATTAAAAGCAATTTCCCACCATGTTGGCAATTTGCCCTCAATTCTGTGGGCTTCTACCTTAGTTGACAACGTTGTATGTGGGACTTTATCAACTGCCACTCGAAGTCCATATAAACCACATCCATAGGCATTCCCTTGTCCTTTACCTTCATCACCTCTTCAAAACAAAACTCGATGAGCTTTGTCAGGCATGACCTCCCTGTCATAAATCCATGATTAACTGAACATTTGCAATTGTGTTCAGCTGCCCCATCCATGATTATAGACTCCAACTATTTCCCCAACACAAATGTTAGGCTCATTTGCTCAATAATTCCATGCTTTTTATCTTTCGCTCTTCTTAAAAAGTGAAGTGGAATGCCATTTTCCAATCCAGACGGAAATCCTGTCTCTAGTAAACTCTGAAAGATTATAGTCAGGGCATCTATCAAGTGCTCCCCTACTTCTTTTAACACCCTCTGGTGGAAATCAGCAGATCCCAGGGATTTGACCCTCTTTAATTTCATTACTTTCCTCATTAACTTACATTAATTTTATTCAGTCCCTGTTCCCAATCCACTCTTACTTTCCTCAGGACTTCTGGCAAGCTATCTTCCTGTTCCACTGCATTCTACTTGATCCACCATTGTAAACATTTCATCCCCCCACCACACTTTTCGCAATATCTTCAAGATATATGTGACAGTTAGGTGAAGGGGTAAATGTAGGGGAATAGGTCTGGGTTGCGCTTCGGCGGGACGGTGCGGACTTGTTGGGCCGAAGGGCCTGTTTCCATACTATAAGTAATCTAATCTAATCTAATCTAATCTAATCTAATCTAATCAATAAAACAGTCATCTTCCATTCAGTTATATAGTGGCTGTAGCCACTGTCTATGAAGTACTGAAGCCTGAGGCGGGTTCAATTCCCGACTCAGGCGACTGACTGTGTGGAGTTTGCACGTTCTCCCCGTGTCTGCGTGGGTTTCCGGGGGCTGCTCCGGTTTCCTCCCACAGTCCAAAGATGTGCAGGTCAGGTGAATTGGCCATGCTAAATTGCCCGTAGTGTTAGGTAAGGGGCAAATGTAGGGGTATGGGTGGGTTACGCTTCGGCGGGTCGGTGTGGACTTGTTGGGCCGAAGGGCCTGTTTCCACACTGTAAAGTAATCTAATCTAATCTAATCTAATCTAATCTAATCTACAATGCAGTGGCTCACCAAGGATCCTCCAATAGCACATTCCAAACCCACAACTCTACTCTTAAAATGACACAGGGATCAGATGTATAGGATCAAAACTAACTGCAAGATCCCTGCCAAGCCACACACCATGAAGACTTGGAATTATATTGTATTTGACTATCAGTCAGTCAAATATTGGAACTTAATACATAATTGCACAGTGGGTGCATCTACACAATATGGGCTATAGCAATTCCAGAAGGATGCTGATGCATCATCTACTCACGGGCAACTGGGCATGGGCAGTTTATTTACGAAGCTCATAGTTTTTTTTCTTGCATTTACCAAAATTTACTTCATTATCAGCCAGATCATTCCAACGTGAGACTAATATAAACAATATCCACACCATAAACATCCAGTTGAAATAATCCAGGAACCAACTTGCAAGTGCTTCAGAATTCCTTAAATTATTACTGCTGAAAAGGCCCATCAACCCTTTAACATTATTTTGAACTGAATGAGAGCCGTTGGCTGGCGTGTGAATTGAAAACGTCAATATCAGCGCCCTCTTGGCATTGCTGATTGATTTGCATCAATATCTTGCTGCTCATAATGTTGTTAGTGCTTGTTAGGCATGTGAATATGTAAAGCAAGTAACCAATTTAATCAGAAAATTAAAGCGTCAATTAAACGAATCACTGGATATACAAATGCAGCACATGCAGGCTCTGATTGCATGCCTAGAAATTAGTGATACAAACTTATAGATAGGGGCAGGACCTTTAGGGAACATGTAGGGTCACAAAACACCTTTGACAGAAGCCAGACAGAAGGACTCAGAGTCAGAGAGTTGTACAGCACGGAAATAAGATCCTTTGTTGTCATACCGACCAGATGTCCTAAACTGATCTCATCCCATTTGCCAGCATTTGGTCCATATCCCTCTCAGCCTTTCCTATTCATGTACCCATCCAGATGCCTTTTGAATGTTGTAATTATACCAGTCTCCACCACTTCCTCTGGCAGCTCATTCCATACACACATCACCCTCTGCGTGAAAAACTGCCCCTCAGATCCCTTCTAAATCACTCATTCTCCTCATGCCTTAAATCTATGCCCTCTAATTTTGGACTCCCCTACCCGGGGAAAAAGGCTTTGGCTATTCACCCTATCCATGTGGTGAAAGTGAGGACTGCAGATGCTAGAGATTAGAGTCAGACTGTGGTGCTGGAAAAGCACAGCAGATCAGGCAGCAACCGAGGGGCAGGAAAATCAACGTTTGGGCAAAAGCCCTTCATCATAGAAGCTACATGAAGGGCTTTTGCCCACAACATAAATTTTCCTGCTCCTCGGATCCTGCCTGATCTGCTGTGCTTTTCCAGCACCACACTCTTCACCCTATCCATGTACCTCATGATTTTATAAACCTCTATAAGTTCACCCCTCAGCCTCCAATACTCCAGGGAAAAACAGCCTCAACCTATTCAGCCTCTCCCTATAATTCAAACTCCAATCCTGTCAACATCCTTGTAGATCTTTCCTGAATCCTTTAAAAGTTAACAATATCTTTCCTACAGGAGAGAAAATGAGGTCTGCAGATGCTGGAGATCAGAGATGGAAATGTGTTGCTGGAGAAGCGCAGCAGGTCAGGCAGCATCTAGGGAACAGGAGAATCGACGTTTCGGGCATTCGAAGAAGGGCTGAAGAATTCCTGAAGAAGGGCTAATGCCCGAAACGTCGATTCTCCTGTTCCCTAGATGCTGCCTGACCTGCTGCGCTTCTCCAGCAATATCTTTCCTACAGTATGGAGACCAGAGTTGAACACAGTAGTCCAAATGTGACCTCACCAATGTCCTGTACAGCTGCAACATGACCTCCCAACTGCTATACTGAATGCACTGACCAATGAAGGCATGCATGCCAAACACCTTCTTCACCACCCTGTCTACCTGGAACTTTACTTTCAAGGAGTTGTACACCTGTACCTCTGGGTCTCTTAGTTCAGCAACACTCCTTAGGACCCTACCCTTCACTGTATAACTGCAGTCCTGAATTGCCTTACCAAAATGCAACACCGTACATTTATCTAAATTAAACTCCATCTGCCACACCTTGGCACATTGAGATAACCTTTTTTCATTGTTTACCCCACCACCAATTTTGCATCTGAAAAACTCACTAATCATACCTCCTATACTCACATTCAAATCATTTACATAAGTGACGGAAAGCAGTGGACCAGCACCAATCCTTGTGGCACACTGCTCATTAATCCATAAGAATTCATAGAGAGACAGTATAAGTAAAGTGAAATGAATTGTTTGTGAATGTGCTATGGAAGCCTCTCTCTCTTCACCACAGAGAAAATCTATAACACACATACACGCGCACACACACACACGTTATCTACGAAAACCCTTTGATAAATTGAGACAAAGAAATTACACAGGATTGGGAGTGCATTTTCTTTAAAATATATGTAATTGAATATGATACTTTAAGGTGAATTTAAACATTTTATATAAACTGACATGAGAATAATCACATTATAATTATAGAGTCATGAACCATAGAAATAGCCCCTTTGGTCCATCAAGCCTATGCTGACAAACAAATACCAAACTACACTAATTCCATTTGCTTGCCAAAGCTTACTATGGCCTGTAAGTACTCATCCTCATATTGAAATATAATGATGGTATCTGCCTCCACTACCCTCTCAGTGTGATATTTCTATGATAGAGATTACATTTTTATCATGTAATTTATAATCAATTTTTCCAATAACTACAGTCACAGATACTTAAGTTCTGGTTCTGCCAGGACCTCCCTCACCCCGGACCTCATCACAGCCTTGATAGAAACGTGGGCAAAATCGATGAATTCCAGAGGTGAGACGAGAGTGACTGCCCCTGACATCAAGGTTACATTTGACAGTGCCCTAACAAAACCAGAGTCGATGGGAATCATGGAGAACGCGCTCCACTGGTTAGAGTCACAGCTGGCACAAAGAAAGATGGTTGTGGCTGTTGGTCAGCTATCTCAGCTTCAGGACACCTCTGCAGGAGTCCCTCAGGGTAGTGTCCTAGGCCAAACTATCTTCAGCTGCCTCATCAATGACCTTTGCTCCATTGTAAGGACTGATGTGGGGATGTTTGCCAATGATTACACAATGTTCAGCACTACTCGTGATTAATCAAATGATGAAGCAGTCCATGTCCAAATGCAGCAAGATCTGGCCAATTTCCAGATCTGGGCTGGCCAAGTAGCAAGTAAGATTTGCACCATACAAATGCTAGGCACTGACCATTTCTAACATGACAGAACCTCAACAATCACCCCTTAATGATCTGCTGAATCCCCCACTATCAACCTCTTGGGGTTCTCATTAATCAGAAACTGAACTGGACTGGCCGCATAAATACTGTGGCTACAAGAACAGGTCAGAGGTTAGGAAAACTCCAATGAGTATCAGAACCATCTTCATCAGTTAAAGAGTCACTGGGCTCAAAATGAGATTAGATTCCCCACAGTATGGAAACAGGTCCTTTGGCCCAACCAGTCCACACCGACCCTCTGAAGAATAACCCACCCAGACCTATTCCCCCTGACTAATGCACCTAACTCTGGGCAATTTAGTATGACCAATTCACCTAACCTGCACATCTTTGGACTGTGGGAGGAAACCGGAGCACCTGGAGGAAACCCACACAGACACTGGGAGAATGTGCAAACTCCACACAGACAGTTGCCCGGGGCTGGAAACAAACCTGGGTCCCTGGTGCTGTGAGGCAGCAGTGCTAACCGCTGAGCCACCATGCCATTAACTCTACTTTCTCCCCACAGATGTTGCTTGTCCTGCTGAGTTTCTCCAGCAGTTTCTGCTTTTATTTTAGATCGCCAAAATTCACAGTTCTTTGTGTTATTGTGTGAGTGACTCATCTCCTGACTCTCCAAAGTCTGACCACCATCTACAAAGCACAACTCAGAAATGTGAGAGAGTGCTCCCCACTTGCCCAAATGAGTGCAACTCCAACAACTTTCAAGAGTCGAACACTAGCTCGGACAAAGCCACCTACTCAATTGGCACCACATCACAAACATTCACTTCCTTCACCATCAATGCCCAGTAGTGGCAGTAATAAAACAAAGATCAAAGTTCTGACGAACAGTCACCGGACTTGAAGTGTTAATTCTGCTCTCACCACACAGACGCTGTAAGACATGCTGTGCTTCTCCAGCAATTTCAGTTTTAGTAGCCCTGTGTGCCGTTTACAAAATGCACTGCATAAATTCACGGAGGCTCCTTAGACAGCACCTTCCAAACACATCAATACTACCTTGTAGAGGGACAAGGGAGGCAGAAACATGGGAATAACAGCAACAGCAAGTTCCCCTCCAATTCACTCACCATCCTGTCTTGGAAATATATCTCCATTCCTTCACTGTTGTTGGATTAAAATCCTGGCACTCCCTCCCTAATTTAGGGCAGCACAGTGACTCACCAGTTAGCACTGCTGCCTCACAGAACCAGGGTCGTAGGTTCAATTCCAGCCTCAGGTGACTGTCTGTGTGGAGTTTGCAATTTCTCCCCGTGGCTGCGTGGGTTTCCTCGCTATGGTTGCCCATAGTGTTAGGTGCATTAGTCAGAGGGAAATGGGTCTGGGTGGGTTACTCTTTGGAGAGTCGGTGTGGACTGGTTGGGTTGAAGGGCCTGTTTCCACACTGTAGGAAATCTAATCATGAGCAAGGTCTGCATGTGGGTAGCACAGTCGCTCAGCGGTTAGCACTGCTGCCTCACAGCGCCAGGGACCTGGATTCAACTCCTGCCTCAGGCAACTCTCTGTGTGGAGTTTGCACATTCTCCCTGTGTCTGTGTGGGTTTCCTCCGGGTGCTCCGGTTTCCTCCCACAGTCCAAAGTTGTGCAGATTATGGGCAATTTAGCCTTGGCCAATTCACCTAGAGTTAGGTGCATTAGTCAGAGGGGTAAATGGGGGTGGGGGTGGGTCTGGGTCTGGGTGGATTGCTCTTTGGAGGGTTGGCGTGGACTTGTTGGGCTGAAGGGCCTGTTTCCACACTGTGGGGAATCTAATCTAATCTAATATCTAAACCGACTGCAGTGGTTTAAAAAGGCAACTCACCACCATCTTCCCGAGCGCTAGTAAAGCTAGTCATAAGGGATAGCCTAGCCAGCGAAACCAGGTCCTCAGAATGAGATGAAATATAATTTAAAATATTCATAAGCAATTATAAATAATTTATATAGTTTCATTTTATACCCCCACAACTCCACATCCAGATAACAATATCTTAACATTTTTAAATTAGGATTCTAACTGCTGATATTAGCAAACCTAAAGCAAAATTGGTTTCTATTAGAGCATGTGTGTAGATATTTTCTGTCTTGCGATAACTTTGATAGCTTGTGAACTCCAGGTTGGGTGGTCTTTGGTTGGGCGGGGGAGGGGGGTGGGGAGGAATGGAGCGTGATTTCATTACAGACTACAGCTATACAATCTAAATCTGGCAAAGCTGATTAAATTCCTTCAATGATCTGAAATTTCTCTTAACTGAGATTTTAAGCTGACAATACATTTGACTGGGCACATTCGCTTTGCCAGGAAATATAGGGAACCATTAACACTAACACACACACACATTTACATTCATCAGAAGACTGCACGGGCTTTGCTGAACTAATTTTCAATCCTCAAAAAGTTACGAAGAGCCTTAAAAACAGGCTCTCCCTGACTGATTGATTTATTGTCATGTGAACTTGAGTACAGTGAAAAGCTTTGTTGACCAGCAGTACAGGTAGATCATAGTAGGCAAGGATGTACAGATCAGAGATTGTAAAGTGTTAGACGGAGGCATACAGGTTACATTTCACAGGGCGTGTGCTCAGTGTGATTAACATTAGCAAGGTCAGTATTATTTGACACAATTCAGGCTCAAATTTTTAAAATTTGGTCACATGTTTTAAAATAAACATACAAGATAATAATTGAATACAGGGTCATTTCAAACACTTAGCATATCAGCTTAAGTATGCCCCAGTTATGTGAAACATAGATTAGATTCAGTTTGAAGTCACATCTAATCTTCCCAACAATGAACCCTAACTCCAAATGAAGACAAGAACTTCTTCAGCATCAGATTATCTATTCATGCTGACTGTTTGACATTTTTGAAATAAAATTCATAACCATGCAATATTCAAGTTACAATCACAAAATATAGAAATGTGACTTGGCTATGCAATATTGTGCAATGTAGCTGCATTTCAAATGCTTTTCCTTGCCCTTTTGAAACTTAGCTTGCAATTAATACTGGGAAATGTTTCACAAATTATTCCTTTGGTGAATAGGGAGTTTGGTGAAATTGCATTTAGGTACCCCGACATACTCTCTCTCTCCTCTTACCCACTTCACAAGTATGCCCACAAACAAGGAAATAAAATTAAATTGTGTATGCTCATGTTAATAACAGAGCTCTCCTGCTCCTTGGGTGCTGCCTGGCCTGCTGTGCTTTTCCAGCGGCGCGTTTTCGGCTCTGATCTCCAGCATCTGCAGTCCTCACTTTCTCCTTTAAGATACGGTGGCACAGTGGTGGGCGGCACGGTGGCACAGTGGTTAGCACTGCTGCCTCACAGCGCCAGAGACCTGGGTTCAATTCCCGCCTCAGGCGACTGACTGTGTGGAGTTTGCACGTTCTCCCAGTGTCTGCGTGGGTTTCCTCCAGGTGCTCCGGTTTCCTCCCACAATCCAAAAGATGTGCAGGTCAGGTGAATTGGCCATGATAAGTTACCCGTAGTGTTAGGTAAGGGGTAAATGTAGGGGTATGGGTGGGTTGTGCTTCGGCGGGTCGGTGTGGACTTGTTGGGTCGAAGGGCCTGTTTCCACACTGTAATCTAATCTAATCTAATCATAACAGAGTCTACTGATCCATTATTTTATTAAGTTGGTGAAAACAATAAGTAATGTGTGAAAAATAATGATTAAATAAGAAAAATGATGCATTTTGACTGTCCACCGATGGTGGTTTGGAGGGAGGGATTGTGAGAAGTATGGTACTCTACAAGTCTGAAGAATGTCAGATTTAAGGATGATCAGTTTTCAATTCCAATGAAGCTGCAGTTGAGATCCACCTACATTAAAATGTACTACACTGTACGGCAAAAAGGTGAGGTGCCAGGATAGGTGAATGGAGAGCCAAGAGACACCAGAAGGCAATTTCCAACAATCAATGGACTCAGGAGTCATGACATGTCAGAGATCCAAGATAGAAAGAGAAGGCATCACAAGGAATAAAAAAAACTGAAAGCAAAGAGAGAGGAAAAACAGGAGTGAGACAAAGATGTGACATTGGACGTCACTGAGTTTATTGTTCTGTAATCTAAGGGATGGTTAACTTCTTTCTCTGAAACATCTGCTCCTCCCAAATGGC
The DNA here is from genome assembly GCF_004010195.1 of Chiloscyllium plagiosum. Taxonomy (NCBI): domain Eukaryota; kingdom Metazoa; phylum Chordata; class Chondrichthyes; order Orectolobiformes; family Hemiscylliidae; genus Chiloscyllium; species Chiloscyllium plagiosum. Next base: position 10,074,581 of record NC_057712.1, on the reverse strand, counting down.
TGACTATGCGATTCAATGGAGATGCTAAGTAACCAAATTAAAATATATGCTTTTTAAATTACATGCCAACCACCTAGAGGTTTATTGCAACTATATTTGAGCCAAGCTACAATTCATATCGAAAGGGAAAATATTAAAAACAGTTTGCTAGCAATTACTCTTTCAGCATAGCAACACCCAGTCAGAATTTACATTAAAATACTATAAATAAATGCCTAAACATAATCTGGTCTCAAAATTTTCTATTGGTGAGAAGTATTCATTTCTTTTTAATACTGGCAAGTGCCAGTTTTGTCAGAGGAGATGTCTATGTTTTGTCTCCCTCTCAAACATATTTATATTTAAAACCCAATCACTTCCCAAGGAGGCTCTGTTCAGTTCAGTGTCACAGTGTGTCTTTGATGCATACCTTCTTCCCTGGTATTTGAGGGCCAACAGATATAATTCCTTCTTTACTATGTTGAGTCCCAGATCTTGTGTGTTTCACCCATGGGAGAAAATTCTGACAGAGAAATAAGCTGCTGAAAAAGATACTGCAATATCTTAGAAACACAAACCGAAGTGGTCTTATGAAATTTTTGTAAGTAAGAAACAAAATCAGATTGTGGGAATATGTAACAACTGACCCGAACAAGGATAACTTTTGATAATTTCCACCCATGCCCCTACTCTGTGACTGTCCATATCTTATTCTGCAGTCTTTTTGTACAAAATAGAGATAACTTAGTTTTGTTGGGAAAGTCCCATTAATGCTGTATAAACATAATTACATATTTTATGCTTCTACATTCATGCACAAACCTTTGACAGTGCATCCACACAAATTTTTACCCGATATGAAGACTGCCAAAAATAATTCTTTCGTTATTGACTCAGTGAAGGATATGTTCAGAGCAGTGACAGCCTCAAGACCCGATAACCAGCAACATAATGGTACAAAACATTACCTTATCAGATGCAGAGGTAGATTCGGTCACATTTTTGAATAATTCACTTATACTTGGTACATGTTTCAAAGGGAGTAGTAGACTGGTGGTAGCATTTATACCTTTGAGTTAAAAGGTTAAGTGTTCACTTTGTTTAAGTGCTTCAAGGCCTATCAAAATGGATATTTACATAGCTCCCTTCTCCTGCAATGGCCCACAGCCAATCAAAAGCAAGAAACCAATGGTTTGTTGATTTTATTCACCCCCAGTGATATTTCTTCTGAAATTCTTCAGTTCTGGACTCAAAATGTTGACTCTGCTTTCTCTCCATAGATGCTGCCAGACCTGTAGGGGTTCTCCAGAAATTTCAGTTTTTAGTTTGGATTTCCAGCATCCATGCTTTCTTTTCCTTGACCAACCTCCCAGTCTGCGGAATGAGGAAGCAGCTTTGGAACTTCAATGGAATAAAATGTGGGTAGCTTCGACAATGGATGACATGTAAAGTCTGACAGATAACAACCCAGACAATAGAGGCAACAGCATTCAATCTTCTCTCTTTTCATGAGTTTCCCAGAGAAACTGCACAAACATCGGACTGTTACATAACGAACACATTTGTTTGAAGTACAAAGTGTTGTGCTTTATGTTGCATTGTTATCGTTCTACTTCTGTGAAGCATTTTATTTTTGAGAAAATCTGTACAGGAAAACATTGTAGCATTAATGTTGTCCTGTCTGCTAAATTGTCAAGAGGTGGAGGGGGCTTTCTCTGCATTACCAGTAAGAAATTTATGATTATGGTCAATTGCTAGAACTGGACTATGCCAAGGCGAAAGTGAGGACTGAAGAAGCTGGAGATGAGAGTCAAGGTTAGAGAGTCCTGCTAATGGCTTTTGCCCGAAACATCGATTTTCCTGCTCCTCGGATGCTGCCTGACCTGCTGTGCTTTTCCAGCACCACTCTAATCTGGACTATGCCAAGTCAGTATAATATAGCAAATATTAGTGAGGGTAATTTTCAGCTAACCCAACTGGATAGAAGCTAACAGAGAATTAGACAGGGTGTAAACTTTCCATCGATAGAGTTTAGCAAGATGAGGGGGGAGCTTATTAAAGCTGACAGAATACCGAGAGGCCTGGATAGAGTGGACATGGAGAAAATGTGTCCTCTAAAGGAGAGACTAGCATCCAAGGGGACAGCCTCAGAGTGAAGGGACAACCCTTTAGAACTGAGATGAGGAAGAATTTCTTCAGCCAGAGGTTGGTGAATCTGTGGAACTCATTGCCATAGAAAGCTGTGGAGGCCAGCTTATTGAATGTATTTAAGACATAGATAGATAGATTCTTGATTAGTAAGGGGACCAAGGATTACAGGGGGTAGACGGGAGAATGGGGTTGAGAAACACATCAACCAAGATCCAATGGTGGAGCAGGCTTGATGGGCCAAATGGCTTTATGGTCTTAGGATTCTCTCTTGTTACTCTTCAGGTAAGTAGGTTAAGTTGACTGCCAGGGATTGTCACAAGCTTTGCAATCAAGCCATTCACATTAGAAAAAAAGATACAAATTTGACTTAGAATATTCAACAAGTCCAGCCCAACGTTTTAATTTATAAAGTACTTGCATTTTTCCAGTAAAGCAGCTGGATGTTCCTGAAATAATTCCCTGGTTTCTCATTCAAGTTTGGAAGGCCAGTTGACATACTGATCACTGTGTTAAGAACTTCCTGACATCGGGGTGGTGAAGGCAAGCATTGGTAATAATTAGAATTCTATTAAATTCAGGACAATAAGGATATTTGCCGCATTAGTTAATAAAGTGATTTCCTATTAATATAAGAATATGCTTGCCAAGCTGAGTTTGCATTGTCATGCTTAGCTGAAAACAATACTTCACAATATTTGGTTAGAAACAATAAGACAATGTTAAATGTTATACAATTACACCATAATACTATAAATAATAAATCAGAACTAAATGCATAAAACCCATTAATCTAAATTACCTTCATATTTCAAATCAATAGCATTTTTAAACTTTGTTTTACAGTAAGCTGAAGGATTTTCTTCAGTAATTATCTCCTTTTCCTTAAACTAAATGTTTATGTCATTGTTTCTCATTAATCCAGTTGAATCATTTGATCCAATTTATTCTCTCAAATTTCAAAATAATACCAGTAGGATGCACAAGAATCTCAGACTAGATGATATGTTGAAGAACCTGGAATGAGAATGAGATTCTGACCCATTGGTGACAACTCCACCAACTGAACTGTCACTGACAATCGCTAAGAAAAGGCTTACATGTTTAATAGAAGGGGCAGTATGGTGGCTCAGCGGTTAGCACTGCTGCCTCACTGTGCTGGGGACCCAGGTTCAATTCCAGCCTTGGTGATCATGAGGGACTTGGATAGGGTAAATAGACAAGGTCTTTTCTCTGGGATAGCAGAGCCCAGAATTAGAGGGCATAGATTTAGGGTGAGAGGAAAAAGATTTAAAAAGGACCCAAGGGGCAACTTTTTCATACAAAGGGTGGTATGTGTATGGAATGAGCTGCCAGAGGAAGTGATGGAGGCTGGTACAATTACAACATTTAAAAGGCTACTGGATGCGTATATGAATAGAAAGAGTTTAGAGGGATATAAGACAAGTGCTGGCAAATGGGACTAGATTAATTTAGGATATCTGGTCGGCATGAACGAATTGGACATGCTGTACATCTCTATGACTGTCTGTGTGGAGTTTACACATTTTCCCCGTGTCTGCGTGAGTTTCCTCCGGGTGCTCCAGTTTCCTCCCATAGTCCAAAGACGTGCAGGTTAGGTGGACTTGCCATGCTAAATTGCCCATCGCGTCCAGTGATGTGTAAGTTAGCCGGGTTAGCCACAGGAAATGTGGGGTTACAGGGATAGATTAGGGGAGTGCTGGGTCTGAGTGGAATGCTCTTTGGAATCTCAGTGTGGACCCGATGGACCAAATGACCTGCTTCCACACTGTAGGGATTCTATGATTCTATGTAGTGCCTCAATTGCAACTCTCTGCTTCCTCGCCCTCACCTCACCATTCACCACTCAGCCCAAATCAATGAAACAAAGAATTGGTAATACCTGAACCTTGCCAATAGTATTATTCATGTTGACAGATTAAATACAAACATTATATTCAGCTCGCAAACAACCTCATTAATGAGTGGATTCAAATGCATACGGACAGGTCAGTGACAAAACTGATATTCAAGTTAACTTAATTGTTTACCTGTAAAAGCATTCGGAGGTACACCTCAGTCTCAGTGCCACAATTGCCCAGAACTAAAATAATTGCCCAGAAATAAAATAATTAAGCAGCAAAGGGATCAATTCCATCACCATCTTTCGCTCGTACAGAAATAGAAAATCCATTTCATTGTTCTGCAGAATTCACAGCTTGTAGAAAATACCATTTAGCCTTCATTGCCATTTCCTGAACTGCATTTTCATTTCACAGCAACACCAGGCAGTCCATTCCTCAATTTGCTCTTTATTTATCAGACTTGGCTTTTACAGGTTTGGTCCCACATTGCTACTTCATACATGTGTGGTGGACTGAGATTTCTACTTGGCTAGTTGTCTCACCCCACCCCTTGTCGAAAATAAAATATCGCTGGAACAGACAAATGTGTATGTCTCATCATCAATCAGCTTCTGATGGCTGGAGGCTCAGAAAATGTGTGGAGGTGAAGAAGGACTGGAGCCAAAAAGTGTGGGGCTGGAAAAGCACAGCCTGTCAAGCAGCTGCCGAGGAGCAGGAGAGTTGATGTTTTGGGCATAAGCTCTTCACCAGAAATGAGGGGTGGCCTAAGGGGGCTGAGAGGTAAACGGGAGGGGGTTGGGGCGAGGGGGGAAGGTAGCTAGGAATATGATAGGTAGATGAAGGTGGGGATGATGGTGATAGGTCAAAGCGAGGCTGGAGCAGATAGGTGGGAAGGAAGATGGACAGTCCACCCCACTCCACTCCACTCCACCCCACCCCACTCCACTCCACCCCGCTCCACCCCACTCCACCCCACTCCACTCCACTCCACCCCACCCCACTCCACTCCACCCCGCTCCACCCCACTCCACCCCACTCCACTCCACTCCACCCCACCCCACTCCACTCCACCCCGCTCCACCCCACTCCACCCCACTCCACTCCACTCCACCCCACCCCACTCCACTCCACCCCGCTCCACCCCACTCCACCCCACTCCACTCCACTCCACCCCACCCCACTCCACTCCACCCCGCTCCACCCCACTCCACCCCACTCCACTCCACTCCACCCCACCCCACTCCACCCCACATTCTTGATGAAGAGCTTATGCTCGTAATGTCTATTCTCCTGCTCCTCGGATGCTGCCTGTCCTGCTGTGCTTTTCCAGCACCACACCTTTTGACTCTGACTCTCCAGCATCATCAGTCCTCACTTTCTCCCAGGATGAAGGATTGGGCAAGATTTTGAAAAGGCCAGCATGTACTTTCAAAATTAAAACTGCTCTTAAATCAGAACCAGCTATTAGAAGGCATGAATCAAAATGGAACCAGTAAAAAGAGTCTTAAACATCTCAGACAATTCCATAAATAATATTATAACCAAACCAGGGTGTAGACAACAAGAGACCTAGAAATACAGTAAGCATGACCATGTAAAGGACATATGGATACCCAGTTAATCACTGGCAACACCCAACTATCTCCAGGTGTTGAATGAGCTTTCATCTGGCCAACAACGTTTCATTCTTGCTTGCTGTCTTTCGTGTCTAATTTGTATATTTCAGACAGACTAAATGCTCAAATCTAAATCCATTTCCCTTTGCATGAGATGAGCTGAGGTGACACACGTACATGGTCAACTTTAGTTAAATTTGATATTGAAGTTTGTTTGAAATTTGACGGAGTGTAAAATTTGCATATCGCCTCTATGTCAGCAATCCTCCCCGCCATGGAGAGCTTTACGCCACATCAAAATATTGGAATTTTGGGGTCAGCGTATTTTAACTGTAATTCCCATGGTTGTCAAAAATCCATGTTGATTTTACTGCAAATATCATAGTGCAGTGGTAGTGTCCTTATCTCTGGAACACTGCTCCAGAGGTGCTTAACAATATTGTTGAACAGGTTGATTAGAAAAATGGTTTAACTCAAAAAAACAGTTCTAGTTATTTGCAGACAATGATATTACTCTGCATGCAAATACTGAACACATTTCTCAGGCTTTCCTTTTTATTACTGAGATCTACTCAAAGAATCGATAACCCATTTACATTAAATAAAACTCCCATTAAAATGGTGGATAGAATAAACGTAACATGAATATATAAAGCAATCTGCACTGAGTTTTTACAAGTGTGGTTAACTGAATAAGAGTATAAAGGACAAGTTAAGCGGAAATGTATGTAAATGTTCCACATGGTGATTAAAACAGAAATTTCCTTAGACTCCTGTACAAGAATGTAAAAGCTGGGTTAGTACGAGCAGAAATCCGCATAAACAGTTGGTGCCCAAGCTTTGCTAAGTACATTATGAAAACACAAACCGGGTGTATAATACAGGGTAATACTATCTAACATTTCCCACCTTAGAAGCTGTGGTTGTGGAAGGAACAGAACTGGTCATTAAACTTGTCATCATCTCATTGCTTGCTGTGGTGCAAACAGGTGTGACTGGAGTTAAGAGACGGGAAGGAACAATTGGCAGTGGCAGAAGACCAGGTCTGTTAGTGATGTTGCTACTGTTGGCAATGCCACTGCTGCAGTTGGCATTATTTACATTGCTACAGCTGGTGCTTCGTTCCCGCCAGTCCCACCCGATGCGATAATCTCTCTCATACCGGCTGTGATGCCGTGACATCTCCAAAGCACTCTCCTCTCTTCAACGGAAGTTAACCGGATCTGAAATTTAAAGATTTAAAATTAATAAGATGGCAGCATATTTAACACCAAAAAGCTTTTGTTTGTGAGTTATTTTGTAGAATTTACAGCTCGCCGATGTAAAGTAATGAAGCTAGGACAATTGAGACAAATTACATTTGTTGCTAACTCATCACACACAGAGAACCATTCTAATTCAATAACTGTTTATTTCAATTTATGCCATTGTGCTACAGGATGGTTTTAATGTGACACAACGGTGTAGGTGATGCAAATGAACAAATTTCCATCTTGCTGAGTAAATGAAAAAGAAACAGAGCAGGTTTCTTGAATAATTCAACGTAAAGTTGCATACTATGAATATATTAAAAAACTAAGTTGTTTATTTCAGTAATAATTTTGTTTTGATAGATGGCTTTTATTAACCCTTAAAACAAAAATCATGTTGTGCAAGTCCGAAAAACCTGTTTCACATTATTCAAACATTGGAGATAAAAGACTTCAAGAAAGCTTTATTTACACAAGCTTTCTGATGAGTATTTGCATAGCTAAGCACTTTATATTCCCCATCATTTGGCGGGGAAGAAGATTTTGACTGTGAATAAAGTTCCTATTCCTCCTCCAGAGGAACGCATGGGATGAGTAGCAACTTGTCTTTGCACAAATGTCCCATTTGAGGATTCATTCCAAGGATGACATCACAACGTGTTTTTAATTCCCTTTCCCTTTTTTTTGCATTTTCCATATAAAGTGGAAAGAATGCGCTGAAGTGTGGAGCTGCTCCTAAACTTTGGTGCTCATTACAAACCGCTTTCCAGGAGATGTAAGCGAGCAACCAACATGGTGGGGCAGCCCCATGGCTTAGCAGTTAGCACTACTGCCTCACAACACAAGGAACCTAGGGTTGATTCCACCCTCAGGCAACTGTGTGGAGTCTGCATGTTCTCCCTTTGTCTGCATGGATTTCCACCCACAGTCTAAACATATTCAAGTTAGATGGACTGGCCATGCTAAATTGTCCAGGGATGGGTCTAGGAGGGTTGTTCTTCAAAGGGGCAGTATGGGTTGAATGGCCTGCTCCCACACGGTAGGGATTCTATTCTAAGTTGATAAACTGTGGAGCTGGAAAGGCACAGCAGGTGAGGCAGCATCAGAGGAGCAGGAAAGTTGACACTTAAGGGTTTTGACCCTTCACCAGGACTCTATTCTATTCTATGATTGCACATGTAATTTTTTCTATCCATTGAAAAAAAAAAGGAACTTGTGCCAGATTTGCAGAGCAGTTGCAGGAACCCAATTCCTGAAGGAATTTCCGATCCCCACCCCTTCCCGAGTTATGAATGAATGAATGAATAATTTATTGTCATGTCCCACTTGCAATATGATTTTCACAATCAAATGGCCCAATTAGCCAGGAGGTACTGAAGGAGGCAGATGTAGCCTGCCTGACATGCAGGTGGTAGCCATATTGGGGAGTGGCACAGTCTTGCCGATTTCAGCAGACAGCTCCCTCAGAGGGTTGGAGGTCAAATGACAGTGGCCTCACACCACTCTGGTTTTCACTTAGTTTTTTGTTCTTTTTCTTTCTTTTTTCCCCATACCACCGACTAATAGCGGCAATGCTTATTTTTTTCCCCAGCACCCATGTCATGTGCGTGCAGGTGTTGGACACGTGAAAAAAACAACAGGTGCATAAATCTTTATTCAGTTTCCACCGCCAGGAAGAAAGGAAACACCCGAGTGGCCAGTGACAAGCAGTGCCCTTCACATCAAAGGGCAAGGCCGCGTGATCACACAGTGAAGGGGAGGGCAGGGATTAAATCAAATAGAGTTGGAGGGGGAAATAATAACTCTACTCCCTCGAGTGCCCACCTTTCCCTGAAAATCTCGAGGGTGTTGGTGGACACTGCGTGCTCCTTTTCCAGAGACACCCGGGCTCTAACGTAACCGCGGAGGAGGGGCAGGCAGTTGGTGGTTTTCACTTAGTTTATTGATTGGAACCAGGTGGATCTTGTTGACTATGAGATCCTTGATTGGAGCTGTTAACCTGGGTCAAACAGGAAAGCCCTGGCTGACCAAACAAACAGGGGATAATTTCACATTGGCCCCAAGGTCCCGTACTTCCTGCGGGAGCCTGTGCCCCACAACCTGAGCCACCTCCGGAACTTTAGTTTTGTCCCCTTCAGGGATGTATCATGATGGGCCTGTACAGACTGCTGCTGCACACCGTCCACCTCTTCTCCCTCATCCACCGTCCAGACACGCCTTGGCGTGCCCATTTGCCACCGGGCGTTGGGGATCCCCAGTGGAGGGCTCTCTACGCGGGAGTCCTCCCCCTTTCTCTCGGGGATCTGGGGTGGAGGGTGCTGCACGCAGCAGTCCCCTGCAACCGCAGGTTGCGGTGGTTCACGGACTCCCAGCCCAACTGCTTGTTCTGTGGCGCTGTGGATCCCGTGGACCACGTGTATATTGGGTGTGGGTGTTTGCACTCCATTTTTAGTTTTCTGGAAAACCTCCTCCTCTGCTTTTGGTTGCACTTCAGTCCCACGCTCCTGATCTTTGGGCACCCCATGGGGTGGGGGAAGGGTAGGTCAGAGGATCTCCTCGTGGGTCTGCTCCTGGGCCTGGCCAAACTGGTCATGAACAGGTCCAGGCAGCGGGCCGCAGAGGGGGTCGTCAGGGCCGATTACCTGCCCCTCTTCCACGGCTACGTCCAAGCCTGGGTGTCACTGGAGAAGGAGCACATGGTGTCCACCAACACCCTCGAGCTGTTCAAGGAGGGGTGGGCCCCGCAGGGAGTGCAGTGTATTATTTTCCCCTCCAACTCTATCTTGATTTACTCCCTTCCCTCCCCTTCATTGTTTGATCGCACAGCACTGCACTTTGATATGAAGGTCATTGCTTGTCACTGGTCACCTTGGTGTTTCCTCTCTTCTTGGTGGTGGAAATTGAATGAAGATTTGTACATATGTTGTTTTTCACTGTGTCCCTCAAAATAGAAGCAGGGAATCTCAAATCTTCTCAGTTGAGGGACTGATTCCGAGCTGGCTGGTCATGGCCAGTGCACTGTGCACGAGTAAATAAAAGGTCGTGTTCTGAGGCACGGTCACCGGACCCAAAACGTTCACCTTGACTTCTCTTCACAGACACTGCCAGACCCACTGAGCTTTTCCAGCAACTTCTGTTTTTGTTTCTGATTTACAGCATCCGCAGTTTTCTCGGTTTATAAAATAAAGCGTGACTTGGTGATGGGATATCGGCCTCTGTGCAATTATTTCTCTTAATTACCTCCCCACAAACTGAGATACCCTGCATTTAGGAACTCAATATCTGGGGATACAAATGCAATTGTGTCGAGTAAGCAGCATAAATACAGTTTGACACAATACCATGCCTGAAGATTCACAAGTGATCTAATCTACCTATCCTATGTCTCCAAAAGAAGTCTAAACTTTTATCTTTGCTTTAGTTACTTCAAAAAACTGTTTCTTAAGGAAATGCAAATGGATGCTATGCTTCTAAATAAAATAGATGCATATTCAGTACAGCACAGGAACAGGCCCTTCGGCCCACATGTTCAGCTCAGTGCACAAATCATGTTCAACTACTGACATGTTGGTGCACAGTGCAATGTGGGGTTTCTGTAATTTATCCATCTACATTTCATATTTATGTATAAACTGGCCCCTGACATGACATCCTCAACAACCAGGAGTGATAGCGAGATAACTTTGGAATTACCAACAAATAAACTGAACAAACATGGAAGAATCTGTTACCCTGAAGGTTTGTGGTGAGGGTGAGAGAGAGAGAGAAACCAGTCGATTATGAATCATCTTGTTCAAACTCAACAACATCCCCCAATCCTCAGTTTATTGCTGGGTCTTCTGGCTTTATCCAAGGTGCTAGCAGACAAGTGATTTACTGTGCGATTAATCACATTTTATATTTCATTTTTCACTGCTACTGGGAGCTGTCACAACTTTACTGTCATGATTTATAGTTTCACGAAATATATTTAGTAAACATCACCGTCAAATTTTGCATCAGTAAAACAGTTGAATCCTGCCTCTTCAATGGATAGCATTGTCAGCAACAGCAAGAGATTGAGCACCATCATAATATGCTCTTCACTGTAATAAATTACCTTTCTACCCGGCTCAAAGGGATAACAGTCCTCTTCATTGTTATTCCTTGGCGTCTGGGAGCAGTGAATTAAGTTATCGTGAGCACAGAAATATTGTATCACACATAGCAACAGGACTACAGCAGGACCTCATTTAAAATGGTAACCCACCTTACATACAGTCCAGTAGCACTTTCTTTGTTTGCTGGTGAGAAATTGCTGAAGATAAATAGACACTAAGAGCCAAATCAAATTTGGTTCCTAACATACAGCATCCTTAACCATTGCAAAGCCTTAATTCATTACCAATAGCAATAAACTATCCTTGAAAGATAAAACACATGCAACTACAGTCATTGGCCAGACCCACACAGTAAGAAGCAACAAAAAAAATCTAGTCTCAAAATTTTTTAAATTTTTAAAATCAAGATTAAAATATAGAAAAATGCAACAGGCAGGAAACTGTAGCGAAACTGTAAATGACCTACAGCTAGCTCTTCCTTCATTCTATGAATCTGGGAGAAAAACAAATTTGATTATAAAGCTGGCAATGCTTTCCACTTTAAATTTTCAGTTAACATTTGGAGTTTGAGAAAGTAAAGATGACAAATTGTCAAGTTGGAGATTCAGTACTGAGGGAAGGAGGACGTTGTTCCAATACAAGAAACAAAGTAAATGAGCTTGTAACACTGATTGAAATTGACAGGTATGGCACTGTGAGTGTCAAAGAGACTTGGCTGTAAGGGGATCAGGGCTGGGGATTAAATATCCGAGGTTACACATCCAATTGAAAGGATAGGCAGAGGTGCGGACAGGGGGAGGTAAGAAATGAAATTAAATTGACAACAATAAGTGATGTAGAGTCAGGTATAGAATCCATGTGGGTAGAGTTGAGGAACTGCAAAGAAAAAAACGACCCTGATGGCCTAGCAGTAGGCAGGATGTGGGGAAGAAAGTAAATCAGGAGATAGCAAAGACATTTAAGAAAGGCATTATTACAATAATCACGTGGAACTTCAATATGCAGGTGAATTGGGAAAATCAGTGGATCCCAAGAAAAGGAATTAGTGGAATATCTATGAGATTTTATTTTGGAACAGCTAGTGGAAGAGTCCACTAAGGAACAGGCAATTCTGGATTTTGGTGATGTGTAATGAGGCAGGTTTGGTCAGGAAGCCCTAGAGACAGTGACAACAATTTGATCGAATTCACCCGGCAGCTTGAGAGGAGAAGCTGGATTCAGAAGTAACGGTATTACAATTGAGTAAAGGTAATGACAAAGACATGAGGGAAGAGCTGGCCAGCATTAAATGGAAGGGGACCCCAGCAGGGAGATGGGGGAGAAACAACGATAGGAGTTTCTCAGGGTAATTCAGGAGGCACAGCAGAAATTCATCCCAAGGAAGAAGAAACATACTCAGGGAAGGATGAGGCAACCATGGCTGACAAGGGAAGTCAGAGACAGCATGAAAGCAAAAATAAAATCAAAAAGAATACAATGTGGTGAAGATTAGTGAGAAGCCAAAGGATTAGCAAGCCCTTAAAATTTAGCAGATGCTAACTGAAAAAAACAAGGGAGCAGAAGATGAAAAATGAGGGTAAGCTAGCTGGTAATACAAAAGAAGATTGGTCAAGTTTTTGTTTTGGATATCTAAAAGGTAAGGGAGAGACAAGAGTGAACACTGGACCACTGGAAAATGAGATTGGAGAAATAGTAATAGGGAACAAAGAAATGGCAGAGGAACTGAAGAGGTACTTTGCACCAGGTTTCACAGTGGAAGATGTCAGCAGCCTGACAGAACCTCAACAGAGTTGGCGGGGGGGGGGGGGGGGGGGGGGTGCAGAGGGGAGTGTAGTGTAGTGGCCATCACTGAGGAGAAGGTGCGGGGAAGCTGAGAGATCTGAAGGTCGATAAATTACCTGTACCAAAAGGACTACACACTATCTGGATTCTCAAGGAGATAGCTGAGGAGATTGTAGAGGCATTGGGTGATCTTTCAGGTATCACTGGAGTCAGGGAGGGTCCCAAAGTACAAGTACAAGAAGATGGTTACCATAACACTCCCTGTTTCAGAAGGGTGGTGGCAGAAGGCAGGAAGCTACAGGCCTGTTAGCTTGACCGCAATCATTGTAGAGTCTATTATTATGGATGAGATTGCGGAGTACTTGGAAGTGCTTGGTAAAATAGGACTGAGTTAGCACAGCTTTATCTGGGAGAGGCCATGTCTGACAAACCTGTTAGGAATCATTGAGGAGGTAATGAGTGAGTTAAACAAAGGAGAGCCAGTGGACATGATCTATTTGGATTTCCAGAAGGCCTTGAGAACTGGAATGAGGAGGAATTTCTTCAGCTAGAGGGTGGTGACTCTGTGGAACTCATTGACAAGGTGCCACACAGGAGGCTGCTAAACAAGATGGTAATCCAAGATTTTAGGGGGCAAGGTACTGGCATGAATAGAGGATTGGCTGACTGGAAGAAGGCAGAGAGTGAGGATAAAGGAGTCTTTTTCAGGTTGGCAGCCGGTGACTAGTGGAGTTCCGCAGGGGTCAGTGTTGGGATCACAATTGTTCCCATTATACATTAACAATCCAGATGAAGGAACTGAGGGCATTGTTACTAAGTTTATAGACAACACAAAGATAGGTGGAGGAACAAGTAGCATTGAGGGAGTGCAGAGGCTGCGGAAGGACTTGGAGAGTGGGCAAAGTGGCAGATGGAATACGATGTGGGAAAGAGTGTGAGGTGGTGCACTTTGTACCGATGAATAGAGGCATAGACTATTTCCTAAAGAGGGAAAGGCTTCAGAAATCTAAAGCAGAAAGAGGGACGTGGGAGTCCTAGTTCAGGATTCTCTTAAGATTAACATGCAGGTTCAGTTGGCAGTTAGGAAGGCAAATGCAACGTTCACATTCTTTTCGAGAGAGCTAGAATAAAAGGGGAGGGATCTACTGATGAGGCTGTATAAAGCATTTGGAATATCAATGAGCAGTTTAAGGCACCAACTCTAAGGAAGGATACGATGGTCTTAGAGATGCTCCAGAGGAGGTTTACAAGAATAATCCTGGGGATGGAAGGGCTTGTCATATGAGGAGCAGGTGAAGACTCTGGGTCTGTTTAGAAGGATTAGAGGAGATCTGACTGAAAGTCACAGAATATTGAGAGGCCTGGATACAGTGGGCATGGAGATTTCCACTGGTCGAACAGACGAGGACCTGAGGGCACAGCCTCAGAGTTAAAAAGCATCTCTTGAGAACTAGGATGAGGAGGAATTTCTTCAGCCAGAGGGTGGTGACTCTGTGGAACTCATTGCCACAGAGGACTGCCGTGGCCAAGTCATTGAGGGTATGCAAGACAGAGACAGATAGGATCTTGATGAGTAAGGAGATCAAGGGTTATGGGAAGAAGGCAGGAGAATGGGATTGAGAAACATATGAGCTGAAAATGTGTTGCTGGAAAAGCGCAGCAGGTCAGGCAGCATCCAAGGAACAGGAGAATCGACGTTTCGGGCAAAAGCCCTTCTTCAGGAATCCTGAAGAAGGGCTTATGCCCGAAACGTCGATTCTCCTGCTCCTTGGATGCTGCCTGACCTGCTGCGCTTTTCCAGCAACACATTTTCAGCTCTGATCTCCAGTATCTGCAGCCCTCACTTTCTCCTTGAGAAACATATGAGCCATGATTGAATTGCGAAGCAGAACTGATGGGCTGAATGGTCATTCAGCTCCAATATCTTGTGGCCTTATCATGCAATCACTTCTGTCAATCATTCCATTGTATTCTGGGATGAGAGTTTTTTAAATATTATTCTGCACCATCAAAAAAAATAGAGAATTAGATTCTCCCATCCTACTTAATGGCCATAAGCAATTTTTGCACACTGAAAAAGCAATGAAAAACCTATCACTCAAACCCTTCAGCTTACTATTTAAGGTCAGGATGTTAGTCATAGGATTTTTCTGCATTTGCAATCCATTTGTAAGCCTGTTTTCTGGAGCATACTTATCATCAATATATTGAGGATTGAGACATCAGTACAGTACAAAATAAAATAAGGTTAGTAGATATGAATTATTCAGTTTTGATTTTACTAGAAATTTTACAGCATATTGAATACAGCTCAAAATTCCTCTGCAATTTTCAGAGCTGAGATTTAGTTTAAAATTGAGTCAATTTGGGTGCCAGAATTGGGGCCCCATTGATACTCCTTATGGCATTTCAAAATCTGTGCTCAGTGCGAAAACTGGAGGAAAGCTTCAAGCACTCCCATGCTATTGCACTACGACAATAATGTAACGTAGAACTGTACAGCACACAAATGGATCCTTTGGCCCATGATGTTGTGCTGACCATGACTCCAAATTAAACTAATCCCTTCTGCCTGCCCTTGGCACATATCCCTCCACTCCTTGCATATTCATGTGCTTATCTAACAGTCCCTTAAACACCCCTATCATGTCTGCCTCCACCACCCCTGGCAGTATGTTCCAGGCTCCTATCATTCTCTGAATAAAGAAATTTTCCCTCACATCTCCTTTGAACTTTCCCCTTCTCAACTTAAATGCATGCCTCCTAGTTTTAGACATTTCAACTCTGGGAAAAGATTCTGACCATCAACCCTATCTCTGCATCTCTTCTATTCAGTCTCCCCTCAGCCTCCACTGGTCCAGAGAATACAATCCGAGGTTTTCTAGCCTCTCCTTATAGCTCATCCTCTCTAATCCAGGCAGCATCCTGGTAACGGTCTTCTGCACCCTGTCCAAAGTCTCCACATCCTTCCTATAACGTGACGACCAGAATTGACCACGATACTATTAAGTGTGACTAACCAAACTCTTACAAAGTTGTAATATGACATCCTGCCTGTTGGGCTCAATTCCCCGACCAATACAGGCAAGCATGTTATATGCCTTATTTACCAACCTATCTACTTACAAGGCCACTTTCAGAGAGACATGGACTTAAATCTCAAGATCCCTCTGTTAAAGTAATCTCTTCAAACATTATCCTGCTCTCAATTGTCAAGCTATGGCTAGTTCAACTGAGAGTTTACATTTAACTTTCACACAATAACTACCACAATTTTTTTATTCTGTTACTTTATGCGGGCATCGCTGGCAAGGGCCTGCATTTGCTACACATCAGGAGTAACCCTTGAGCTGAATGCCTCGCTATGCCATTTCACAGGCAGCCATCTTGGAGGAGGTCTGGAGTCACATGCAGGGAAGACCAAGTCACAGCTTTAATGACGGTCATAACATTTGGAGAAATAATTAGGAAGGTTAATGGAACTCTATCCTTTATGATGAGAGGAATTGAACATCAAAATAAGAACACTACACCTCAATCACACAAAGCACTGGTGAGAAATCTTCTTGAATTCTGTGTGTGGTTTTGGTCTCCTATTCGAACGTGGAAATACATTAGAGGCAGTTCAAAATAAATTTCCGAAATTGATACCAGAACACATGAGTTGTCATATGAGGGTAGTTTGGACTGGCTAGGCCCGCTTCCACTGAAGGTTAGAATAATGAGGATGAAGACCTTGAATGTACTTGACAAGCCAGACACAAAGCATGGTTCATCTTGTGGGTGAGTCCAGCACTGTTTTCAAAATTAGTGTTACCTTTCAGGACAGGTAGGAGGAGAAAGGTTTCTTGCAGAAGGCTGTGTGACACTGAAATGCTCTGACCCAGAAGGTGGTGGCAGCTGTGTTGTTGAATAGTTTTAAGATGGAGATAGTCTGATTTTTATTGGGCAAGGCTTATGTGAGAATGTAGACTTCAAAACACAAACAGATCAGCCATGATCTTATTGAATAGCAGAGTAAGCTTCAGGTGCCAAATCGCCTACTTTTGTTCTCAGTTCATAACCTTTCTACTGTGTTATACTGTGTACAGCTATAACGTAACTTATTTATTTCTTCATTTCTCTTTTCTGTTAACTAAGGGTTACACAAAGGTACACTGTTCTTAAGATAGCGCCGCGTGTTGGTGACATTGTAAAACTGTAACTAATCTGTAACTGGACCTAAGTACCATTGTACAGTTGGTTCTGATAGTTCCATTCTCGTGCGATCTTGTGTTATAAGAAAATCATACATAGCTGCACCATCTAAACTAATGAATTCAGAATCGCATTATAGCTAACACAAGTAAGGAAAGTTCACCTTCTATAAATAACGATCTAAATTATTCAATCGTCAATTCGCGTTGAAGGAAGACGCTTAACAGTGGAACCAACTGTACCCTAAGGTAGCGTTGTAAGTGGAGACTTATAAACTTATCATTGTATTCATTTGAGTACGTGACAATAAAGCTAATTCAATTCAATTTCTGGCACAAAAATATTAATTTTACAAAAATGGCACCTCATTCCTTTTATTAGTACTAGAGATATAAAGTATATATTTTCTTAGTTTTTCTCTTTGCCTCATATTTCTGCCCTACTCTCATAGTTGTTTTCCGATCCTTAAACTTCTTTCTGTCTATGAATTAAATTATATTTTGTGGTTTGGACTTTGTACCACAATGTTTTTTGTATAAATGATTGTAGAGTGATGTGATTGCTTATTCTGATGACAGGCGACCTATATCTTCAAACTGGAAATCAGATGCACAATGACAGTAAGTCTATGCTGGAAAACTGGTGAAAATTCCAAGGCTGCTGTCACTGTGGTGAGTGAGAGAGTAAGGAAAATCTGGAACACTCAGAACTGTGACAATGCTCACACTTTTTGTACTTTGTAGCAGGGACATAAAACTATAATACGTTCACAAACTGTTTCAACTGAAAAAGTTCTTTGGCACAGAAAGACAAGAAGATACCTTCTTCTGCTATCACAGGATAGCAACCCAATTAACGCTTTCACTGTCAATGTTTGACAGCTAAACTTCAACTTCTTCATGCACGCAGATGGGTTTCTTTATTCAATATATCACAAGTGGTGCCTGGCTGTTTTTATCTGGTAAATCTAAAGCAAATTAGCAAGAGAACTAAGGAAAAGACATGAAAAACCAACACTATGGAATGATTCAGCACAGATTCTGCGTTAAATTTGAGCGATTTAACAGCTTTAAAAATAGGTTGAAAACATACCTACAAAAATCTAAATTTAAAGATCGCCAGCTTCTTCTATTTCAGGAGCCTCTCTCTGCTGCTCCAGTCAGCTGATCCAGACAGCTGCTAAGCCTTGCAGAAGTGTGTCTAATTTATGAGAGTGCAGTAGTGGCTCAGCTCCAGGGAAGTCAGACTTGCTCAAACACTGGTATACACTGTGTCATCATCAAGTGAAGCCACTGGTAGTTTGGTAGCTGAATTGCTATGGATCTGAGGACACTTGGTGGTTAGCATTCAACACGAGCATTGCATGGAAATTGCTTGAGCCCAACTGTGTTATAGGTTAGACTTTGAAATGGCTGTGGAGTAGAGAAGATGGCAGAGGAGTAGGGAGGACGGTAGAGGAGTAGGGAAGATTGCGGAGGACCATGGAGGATGGCGGAGGAGTAGGGAGGACAGTGGAGGGGTAGCGAGGATGGCGGAGGAGTAGGGAGGACGGCTGAGGAGTCGGGAAATGGTGCAGGAGTAGTGAAATGGTGGAGGAGTAGGGAGGATGGCGGAGGAGTAGGGAGGACGGCGGAGGAGTAGGGAGGACGGTGGAGGAGTAGGGAGGACGGTGGAGGAGTATGGAGGACGGCGGAGTAGGGAGGACGGCGGAGGAGTACAAAGGACGGTGGAGGAGTAGAGAGGACAGTGGAGTAGGGAGGACGGTGGAGGAGTATGGAGGACGGTGGAGGGGTAGGGAGAACGGCGGAGGAGTATGGAGGATAGTGGAGGAGTAGGGAGGATGGTGGAGAGTAGGGGCGGACGGCGGAGGAGCAGGGAGGATGGTGCAGGAGGGTAGGGAGGACGGCAGAGGAGTAGAGAGGATGGCGGAGGAGTAGGGAGTACGGTGCAGGAGTAGGGAGGATGGCGGAGGAGTAGGGAAATGGTGGAGGAGTAGGGAGGATGTCGGAGGAGTAGGGAAATGGTGGAGGAGGAGGGAGGATGGCGGAGGAGTAGGAAGGA
>NC_057712.1:10019911-10051485 GCF_004010195.1 Chiloscyllium plagiosum | reverse complement strand
CGGAGGAGAAGGGCGGACGGCCGAGGAGAAGGGCGGACGGGGGAGGAGTAGGGAGGACGGCGGAGGAGAAGGGCGGACGGTGGAGGAGAAGGACGGACGGTGGAGGAGTAGGACGGACGGTGGAGGAGTAGGACGGACGGTGGAGGAGTAGGGTGGACGGCCGAGGAGTAGGACGGACGGTGGAGGAGTAGGGCGGACAGCCGAGGAGGTGTTTGTCTGCTCTGTTTCTTTTCCTTTTTTTCTAATTTCTTGTTTCCTCTTTATTCCTTTGAACTCTTGTCCTCGGACTGTGTCAATGGTGGCGGTGAGTTGACACCAAGTGTGGACATGAGTTGAAGCCAGCCAAAATGGCGGCGGAGAAGCATGGCAGCGTGTTGGCTCTTGGGCCCAGGAGTCTGGATCTCATGTCTTCCCTTCAGTTTTACCTTCTTTTCTTTCTCTAATTTGTGGAAAGCTCAGATGGCATCAAGATGTATGAGGCAGGGTTTGTTCCCGGTAGTGGCAGAGGGAGGTGAATTTTCCACTTTATACATCGGATTTTGGACCCAGGTAGCTTTGTATCTAAGGTGGCACTCAAGAATGACGACTTTGTACACTTTACACTGTACACCTGTACCCATGTACATGTGACAATAAAAACTAATTCTAAAAATAAATTCTAAAGGATGTCACTGTATTTGTCTGAGATCCAACACATGCCTGGCTTGTATGTTTTTTCCCTTCCTCCTTCAGCTTTGTTGATAGTTTAAAGTTACATTTCTATGGTTCTATGACTCCAGTTGCTTTTCCCTTCTGTCTTAAAAAAAACTGATTTCAAGCAAATTATTCTTTACAGCACTCTAATTGTATTAGACAAAAATAACATTTTAACAGTCTATGAAAACACATTCAACTGCTGTGTAGTTCCAATCCTGTATGCTATGTGTTTGCTGTGGTTATTTCATAATGGTTGCTACAGCTCTAAATTACATTCAAAAATTTATTCAACCTGCTTGAACATCCGAATCTCTGACACCAACTCTGGTTTCAGCCATGGTTAAGTTGGTTACTCCTACGATGCTTCTTAAAAAAACTGTGTACTTTTCAACTATGGACAGGCTTGCTCTGCTCCCACTTTGCTGTTTACGAGACGTGGGTGCCCGGCTTGTATCTCCTCACAAGGGAAAAAAACAACTGCAAGTAATTGATCACCACCAAATTCAGATCAAGGGTCCCAAAGCTTGAGAATGGCCATCAAATTCTGGCACTATAAGCCACAATGTGCACCAGAAATGTGAAACTGAAGACCAGGCTCAGGGTTAGGATTGTCTTTGGTTATTTTCCCCTCTCTGTCACTTCGGTCATTGACCAGCGGGTATACGTTGCAGCCTACAGCTGATGGAGAAAGTGAGCACTGCAGATGCTGGAGATCAGAGTCGAAAAGCGTGGCGCTGGAAAAGCACAGCGGGTCAGGCAGCATCCGAGGGGCAGGAGAGTCAACGTTTTGAGCATGAGCTGTTCGTCATGATGAAGAGCTCATGCTTGACAGGTCGATTCTCCTGCTCCTCAGATGCTGCCTGACCCGCTGTGCTTTTCCAGCGCCATGCTTTTCAACAGCCTACAGCTGATCACTGGGAGGCCAACTCATGGGTAATCCGTCTCTAGAGGTTTGAGAAATCAACAAACACACCCCGGCCAAGTGGCTCCATTAGTGAGCAGGAAGAGGGGAAATCACTGAACTGAGAAAGCGGAAACTTAGTGGAATTGCTAGTATGGAAGCAGCTACTTGTAAGCTAAATGGGCAGCTCAGCAGTTAGGAATTCCTCATGGCCGCAGCTAGGATTTCAATAAGCTTGTGTTTTTATTAAAATAATTCCATTCAGTGGTAAGCTCGATCCACTGAAATTAGCAGTTAGCACTGCTGCCTCATGGTGTCAGGGAGCAGGGTTCGATTCCAGCCTCGGGCGACTGTCTGTGTAGAGTTTGCACATTCTCCCCGTGTCTGCGTGGATTTCCTCAGGGTGATGTGGTTTCCTCCCACAGTCCAAAGATGTGCAGGTCAGGGTGGATTGGCCACGCTAAAAGTGGGGTCACACAGATAGGGTGGGATGGTTGGATGCTCTTCAGGAGAAGAATGCACACTGGTTGGGCCAAATGGCCTCCATCTGCAATGCAGGGATTCTATGAAGTATCTTTTCAAATGGCCTAGTTGGACCATGTAATGATGGTCCCACTCCCACCAGGGACAATGCTGATCTATTTTCATGATTTGGAGATACTGGTGTTGGACTGGGTTGTACAAAGTTAAAAATCACGCAACACCAGGTTATAGTCCAACAGGTTTAATTGGAAGCACCGGCTTTCGGAGCGCTGCTCCTTCATCAACCACCTGATGAAAGAGGAGCGCTCCCAAAGCTAGGGTTTCCAATTAAACCTGTTGGACTGTAACCTGGTGTTGTGTGGTTTTTAACTAGATTTATTTTCAGAACCATACATTTACAATCATGGACCTGACACACAGTTAACAGTCCAATGGATCATAAAAGCCATGTGGAGCATCCGCTTCTGAGGAAACATCTGATGTGAAGAAGCCAAAGAGACACACGGAATTTACCAACAAACCAGGAAAATGTGGGAAAAAATGGTGCTGTAATATGTAGGAAACTGTGCAGCACCACCCAGTGGTAAGAGCCTGCAGCTACAATCAATCATCATAGGCCAGATTTTTGGCTGGGTTCAGACGTATATTTTACTGAGTGAATAGCCACAGAGTTTATTTTTTAAGGAAAAAAATCCCAGATTTAAGTTCAAAAGCAAAGAACCTCCACTTCTACATCCCTTTCCTGGACTCAGGATGTTTCCAAGTTCTTTATAACCAATAAAGTTCTTTTGAATTTACAACTGAGCTGCTAAACATTTAGTGACAGGATGCACCAGGGAACAAGTAACAAAATGGGAGCCTTTCCTCTGGAGCATGTCATGGATAGAAATAGGTAGAATGGTGGCTTGGAAGACACAGGGAAGAGAAGTTATGATGATCCATGCTGAAGTTATTACTGCATAAGTCAGATCTAGACTGAGATCTGGCTTGATAGTCCATTTTTAAAAATTTAACAAGGTGACCTTTTACTGAGCATGCAATATTGCAAACAGAAATTGCTGAAGAAACTTAACAGGTCTGGCAATATCAGGTCTGGAGAGAAAGCAGAATCAATGTTTCAGGCCCAGTGACCATTCTTCAGATCAGTTCAGATCAGGAATTGATGAAAGGCTTTTGGCCGAAATGTATTTTCCTGCTCCTCAGATGCTGCCTGACCTGCTGTGCTTTTCCAGCACTATTCTAATCTTGACATTAATCTCCAGCATCTGCAGTATCCACTTTCACCTACGTGACTTTGCAACAGTCAAATGTTAGAGAAAATGTTCCTCTTTATCATGCCTTTAGGTTTGTCTCCAGCGTCGGAGGCTGAGGGGTGACCTTATGGAGGTTTACAAAATTATGAGGGGCATGGATAGAGTAAATAGACAAAGTCTTTTCCCTGGGGTGGGGGAGTCCAGAACTAGAGGGCATAGCTTTAGTGTGAGAGGGGAATGATATAAAAGAGACTTAAGGGGCAACTTTTTCACGCAGAGGGTGGTGTGTGCATGGAATGAGCTGCCAGAGGATGTGGTAGAGGCTGGTACAATTGCAACATTTAAGAGGCATTTGGATGGGTATATGAACAGGAAGGGTTTGGAGGGAAATGGGCTGGGTGCTGGCAGGTGGGACGAGATTGAGTTGGGATATCTGGTCGGCATGGATGGGTTGGACCGAAGGGTCTGTTTCCATGCTGTACATCTCTATGACTCTAATTCACAATCTTGAGAATTTGATAGCCTCTTGATTTTTTTGTACAACTAAGTTTCAGTTTTGAATAACCATTCAGTGATCTAACCAAACATTTCCAGACTCCGAGATGTACAGCATGGAAACAGACCCTTTGGTCCAACTCACTCATGCTGACCAGATATCTAAAACTAATCTAGTTCCATTTGCCAGCACCCAGCCCATATCCCTCTGAACCCTTCCTATTCATATACCGATATAGATGCCTTTTAAATGTTGTAATTGTACCAGCCTCCACCACTTCCTCTGGCAGCTCATGCCATACATGCACCACCCTCCGTGTGAAAAAGTTGCCCCTTAGGTCCCTTTTCAATCTTTTCCCTCTCACCTTAAACTTAAGCCATCTAGTTTTGAACTCCCACACCCCAAGGAAAAGACTTTGTCTATTTATCCTATCCATGCCCCTCATGATTTTGTAAACCTCTAAGGTCACCCCTCAGCCTCCGATGCTCCAGGGAAAACAGCCCCAGCCTGTTCAGCCTCTCCCTATCGCTCAGATCCTCCAACCCTGGCAACATCCTTGTAAATCTTTTCTGAACCCTTTCAAGTTCCACAACATCCTTCCGATAGGAAGGAGACCAGAAATGCAACTCCACTTTCACGGAACTTTGAACCTGCACTCTGGCCTGCTCAGACTTCTAGTCTGGAATTTTCACATTAATATCCTGATACTGAGATAACCTATTTCCTAACTTTTCTGAATTATTTTTCTTTCGAGCAACTATAGTTTGGATCTAGCTCCAACTAGGACAACTACTAGCCGGAAATCAAAAGCTTTGCACTATTTGGATTTCTTTCCCCGGAGAAAAATAAGAACTCAACTCCTGATTCTTATAAGGGAAAGTAAGCTGACTCTGCTTACTCTTTAATGCTTACTCTGCCAATTTCAAGACTTGCCCAATGTAAATGAAATCTCATCATTATTCCCTTGCCATACAGACTTAAATGAAACATGGCTCCAGAAATACTGACAAGTTAATCATTAAACCTCCTTGAGCCCACAAACTAAATCCCACATGAAAATCCAACCTCTAAATAAATGATATTAATATAAATTACGCACTTTACATCACAAAATAAACGAACGAGGACATGGCAGGATACTGGCAGAGGATAAGGGTGACACGAAGAAGAGAGAGCTTAACTAGGGAGTCCCTTCTTAGATCAAATAATGGCCATAGAGAGACCGCACCCCCCCCTCCCCCCTCCCCCATCCCTGTCACTACCAAAAGCTGTTGAATTAGAAGTAGTCAGCCAACTTTCAGAAAGTTAAAAATCGCACACCAGGTTATAGTCCAACAGGTTTATTTGGAAGCACTAGCTTTCAGAGCGCTGCTCCTTCATCAGGTGGTTGTGGAGGATACCATTGTAAGACACAGAATTTATAGCAAAAGTTTACAGTGTGATGGCAAAGATTTAAGGTGAGAGGGGCAAGATTTAAAAAGGACTTAAGGGTCAACTTTTTCAGTCAGGATGGAATGAGCTGCCAGAGGAAGTGGTAGAGGCCGATGAAAGGCATCTAGATGGGTATATGAATAGGAAGGGTTTAGAGGGATATGGGCCAATTGCTGGCAAATAGGACCAGATTCATTCAGGATATCTGGTCAACATGGATAAATTGGAGCAAAGGGTATGTCTCCATGCTGTACAATGCTATGATTCTATAGAGATAGACTAGGCGAAAGTGGGTACTGCACATGCTGGAGATTAGAGTCTAGATTAGAGTGGTGCTGGAAAAGCACAGCAGGTCAGGCAGCATCGGAGGAGCAGGAAAATCAACATTTTGGGCAAAAGCTCTTCATCAGGAATGGTAGGTTTTTGCCAGAAAAGTCAATTTTCCTGCTCCTTGGATGCTGCCTGACCTGCTGTGCTTTTCCAGCAACACATTTTCAGCAGGAATAATGTGAAATACAATCAAGTGGAAGACATACTTCCAAAGTTCCAAATCAAGAACAGAATGTGTTTACAGCAATGCATTAATTCGTGATGCATTCTATAATTATACAGGTGCAGACTGGACTATCATGATGTTGAGATTATTCTGCATCCAGAAACTGGGAAACAGGATCTAGTGAGGGAGAGAGAGAGAGCGAGTGAGTGCTGGAAAGAACTCATTAGCAACCAGTTTAAAAAAAAAACACACTATTTACAGAAACAAGGAATTTTCTTCCATCATCAAGAACTCTATATCATTTCTTTGAAGGAGATTGGGTCTGGCTTTCCCTTAAAGTCAGATATTGACTTTACGTTTTAATAATTCATATCAGATGCTTTTATCTTTAGAGAAAACATGTTCCCAGAACAATTTTTAATATTTTTGTACTAAAACAAATGCGTCATTTTTGATTCGAGTACAAATGAAGCTTTAGATGTTTTTTTCAATTATTTTGACTCTAGGAGCCAAAAGGTTGTTTTTCATATGCTTTTTTAAAAGTTTCTAATCGGGTGGGTAAAAAGGGTCAGAAATGTGGGCACTTCTACGAAAATTATGGCTGAGGGGACAATGCTGGCATAAGAATGGTGAGGTCCAAGCCATCTCTGATACTGAGACCTGTATCACATTTATATCAAGGTCGCTTGAATGTGAAGTGAGAGTGAAAATTGGGCCTGTGTTCCCATTGCAGGAACCCCGTCAGGAAAGTGATGAAGGGTTAGCCAGGTTTAGGAGGTATTGGCCACAATTGGAAGGGAGAAAATGTATGGCAGGGGTTCACAGCATTAGTAGGCAATAGCTACTCATTGCCCTTGATAGTCAAGTGGAGAGGAGCACTCTGAGTACTGTAGTCAATAACTACGAATCGCTGAACAGTACCATCTTGCGATTAAGGAATCAGGGTTACCATGGCAACAAAATGTAGGTGTTCAGTCCCTAATCTTGCAGCAGCAAAAGGAAGTTTCCTCACCATTTTCAGCAATATCTACTCCACATAGATCATCGCACGTTTCCCTTCCAGTGGGTTGCAGCTTTTGAACATTTTCCCATTTTGCGTACAGCAATAAAGTTGAGTAAATTTGCTGCAAGTTAGCACCGGTGACAAAAGAAAAAAAGGCTGAAGAATGAAGGTTTTTTTTCTATTAAAACTAAGGAGTAAGCATGAACACTGTAGCTGTGGAGAGAGCTTCAGCCACATTATAAAGATCTTGAGTGCAGGATTAGTTGTCCAGCTGTAACTGTCAAAGAGTTAAGGATGTCCTGATCCCCAGAATGCCCATAAGCATAGACATCAATGTGGCCAAAGTGTCACACTGTCTAAAAATCACAGTATTGCTGACACTGGGAATCTGGAATAAAAAGGACAGAAAAAGCATGATGTATGAAGTGGTCAGGCATGTTTGTGGATCCAGAGAAAGGTTTCTCTTTTGAGGTGAACGACCTTTGTCGGAACTGGGAAGAATTACAAGTGCAATAGGTTTTGAGCACGAGAAGAATAGGTAATAAAATGAAAGATCAGTGAGATAAATTGGAAGACAGTGGATAGATTAAATGTCAAAAGACTTAGTCGCGCAGGGCCAAAAGGAGTGATGATGGGGCAAGAAAACAACATATAAAAGAAAATGGGGTCGAGAAAACCTGAAATTGTTGAACCCAATGTCCGACCAAAAGGATATGAAGTGCTGTTTGTAGAGATTATGTTGAGTTCCAATGGCACACTACAGGAAGCAGAGGTTAGAGAGACCAGCATGAAAGCAAGGCAGAGAACTAAAATGATAGGCAATTAGAAGCCCAGGATTATGTCTGTTGACTAAATGGAAGAGTCCCATAAGGTGATCACCCAATAGCAGTTTGATCTGCCTGGTGTACAGCAAATTGCACAATGAATTGCTAATCGAATATCGTCAGTTCAAGCAAGTACTCACAAATTATTACTTTGTTTGAAAGGAAGATGGTGAGGGGAGAGAAAGCAAAAGGACAAGCTTTGCATTTCGAGACCTGGGTGTCATGGTGGAACAGTCGCTGAAGGTTAGCCTGTAGGTACAGCAGACAGGCAGGAAAGCTATTGGCATGCTAGTCTTTATAATGAGAGGATTTGAATATAGGAGTAGGGATAACTTGGTGTAGTTATACAGGGACTTGATGAGGCCACACCTTGAGTATTGTGTACAGTTTGGAGTGAGGTTTTGGTCCCTTAGTCTAAGGAAGGACATTCTTGCTATTGAGGGAGTCCAGTGAAGGTTCACCAGTCTGATTTCCGGGATGGCAGGACTGACATATGAAGAAAAACTGGATCGACTAGGCTTGTACTCACTGGAATTTAGATGAATGAAGGGATGGGGGATCTCATAGAAACATATAAAATCCTAACGAGACTCGACAGTCTAAATGCAAGAGAAATGTCCCTAATGTTAGGAAAGTCTAGAACTAGGGGTTACAGTCTGACAATGAAGGGTAGGCCATTCAGGACTGAGATAAGGAAGAATTTCTTTCTACTCAGAGATGTGAATCTGTGGAATTCTCTCTCACAGGAAGCTGTAGAGGCAAGTTCATTAGCTATATTCAAGTGGGTGCTGGATGTGGTCCTTGCAGCTAAAGGGATAAGGAAGTTTGGAGAGAAAGTGGGAATGGGATTCTGAGATTGCATGATCAGCCATGACCATATTGAATAGTGGTGCAGGCTCGAAGGCAGAATGGCCTACTCCTGCAGCTATTTTCTATGTTTCTATATCTCATGCCCTTGCATAAAAATGTGCTGAGGAATGGACTAGAGTGGTGCTGAGGAAGGAGGCTGGTGTGGTGGGCAGTGCAGGTGAAAGTGTATCCTTTCTCCATTCTGGAAGGAAGTAAAGGAGCAAGAGCAGAGTGCGTGATTTGGAACAAGAGGGTTCCGGAATTCTTGGTTGAGGAAAAGGGAAGATTATCAAAGCACTGGTACGATAGGTTGCAGCATTAGGCCATGTGCAATGGAGAAATGGAAGAAATGAAGGGAGATTTTACAACAAATAGAGGGTAAGGGTGGCTTAGTGGTTAGCACTGCTGCCTCACAGTGTCAGGGATCCAGGTTCGATCCTACTCTGGGGCGACTGTTTGTGTGGAGTTTGCACATTCTCCCTGTGTCTGCGTGGGCTTGCTCTGGTTCCTCCCACAGTCCAAAAGATGTGCAGGTTAGGTGGATTGGCCATGCTAAATTACCCTGTATTGTGCAGGCTGGGTGGATTAGCCTTGGGAAATGTTACTGATAAGGTGCTGACTGGATCTGCGTGGGATACGTTTTGGAGGATTGGTGAAGATTCGATGAGTTGAATGGCCTCTTTCTGCACTGTAGGGACTTACGATTCTAAGTAAACTCAAGGGAGCTGTCACTGTCTGTGGGCTCACAATGAGTATTAGAAGAAAAGGTGAAGAAGTTATTTTTTCAGTTCAGGTTGAGAGCAGGAAACCCACTGCTACAGTCACTAATTAGGGGGAAAAATGGAGAAGGGGCCCCAAGCAGGACTGAAATACTTCACATCTCCCACAAAGTGGCAGAACTGCTGGAGCTAGTGTGGTTACCTTTAGCAACACCTCTCATTTGGACAAAGCAATCTGAGTTAAAGGAGAAGTTGTTGAATGTGGAAACATATTCAGCTGGAGGAGGGACACTGAGGAGCCCTCCATTTGAAGCGTATTCTGATGGAGTTAGGCGTGTAGAGGGATTGGACGTTCACGGCAAGGAGCAGACTATTAGAGTCCGGAAATTGGAAACTTAAAATTAAGGAGAGTTTTGGAAGAGTCATGGATGTAGTGAGACAGTCTGGATAAGTCAGAAGACGATTGTGAAAAGGAAGAAAACAGTTCAGTGTGTCAGGAACAGACAAAATAAGTTTTTCCAAGGTACTCCTGTTAGTGGCTAGTTGACCTCACAATAGGAGAGTGAAACTAGCAATGATTTACAAAACCCATTTAAAATATTAGGGGAAGATCTGCTAAGTTTAACATTTTGGAAAACATGATCAAAAGAGGTGAATCAACAAATTGGTAGCAGACTCAAAGAGGATGCAAAAGTGAACAATTATGTAACTCTAAAGTACCAATATAATCTTGGAGCAAGGGAAGACTACAAATGGGACAAGGGACAGTTTATAGGACAACTTATTTAGGACTGCAGGAACCCGGGGTCTGAGATAAATATAAAGCAGAATTGTTAAATCATTTGTCGGTGAGGTAAGCTGAGGGACTGCACATACCTTCATTGCTATCCTTTGTAACATGCTGAAATTGGTGAACATACCAATGGCTCAGAAAGCAGTCAGTCAATGTGACATTATGAAATCTTAACTGTGGTCGCTAGCAGCATCTTTGGGACTGTAATGAAAGATAGCAAAGAGGACAGCTGGAAGGACAGGGGCTGAATAGAGAAGACGAACCATTATTAGCATGTTCCATTGGGCTGATTTCCTGGATTTGTTTTGTTGTAGATATGATGGATAGAGGAGAGCAGTGAAAATTACCGATGTGAATTTCAAGAAGGCATTTGCAACTGTTCTACACAACACAAGTCAGGCTGAGTTGCTGCATGGCTGATAGATGTGAAAGTGATGTTTTACACGGTAGTAGGAGCAGAAATTCATTGTGGTCACTTCTGTGGCTGTTGTCGCTTCGGTGTTTTAATTCAAGGCTTGCGGTTGTCTAATTTGCAAATATTGTCAAATTACACTCGGTGAGGTGGCACGCTAACAAATATGCAATGAAAGATCATGACCGACTTGGTCATTTCGTATAGAAATGGGAATTGGAGCTCAACCATAGAAAAATGAAAAACCATGAGAATAAGTGAATAACATACTAATCAATAACATGATTGAAGCAACTGAGCCAGAAGATGATGAGCAGAGGTGGAGTTGGTGTTAAAAAGGTTGCTAAAAGTAGCAGTTGTGTTCTGAGGCAGTCGGGAAGGGAAATATCCACAACAACAGAAATGGCTGGAAAAACTCAGCAGCATCTGTGGAGAGAACGGACACTTAACATTTTAGGTCCGGTTGGAGACCACCTTAACCGCCCATCAGGGTCTATATCTGACAAGAATATAGGTTTAAAAGTTGGTAATATCCTCATGACCGCACAGGCTAAACATGTGAAACATTTTCACTACATTATAATGGCTACATAAAGTTGTTGTTTAGCACAGTGCAGGACAGACTAGAAAATCTGTGGATATTCTACTTTTTCTCCACAGATGCTGCCAGACCTGCTGAGCTTTTCCAACAATTCCTATTTTTGTTTTTGATTTCCAGCAATTCTTTCGGTTTTTAAAACAATTTTGGCAAGTAACACACTTTGGATTCACAGAACAGGTAAGATTTACACCTCAAGGTAAGATCTATAAATAAAACAATGTGAGATCCTCAGTGCTGGGTCTCTTAACAGTATGAGAGAAAGCAGGGAGTTATTCCAGGAATTTCCTTAAGTAGAATCTGGGGCTCATTCTGCATTTAGTGGGGCTGAGTTATGAGGAAATGTGATCCATCTGGGGTAACAATCATGTTGTATCGTGAAAGTTGTCTCCTGGCTAAGCTCAGACAATTTCATAACCAACAGTGAGAAATTCAAAAATGGTTGATAATCCAATGGACCTATCTGAAGATGACGTTAAAGGGGAGGGCATTTTCAGTTTATTTTTTAAGAACACTGGCATTCTGGAATTGCTAAAGAAAAAATATTGGAATCAGACTATTAATTCAAACATGAGTTGACTTGTCAATGTTAATTTGTGATAGCAGTAATTTTGCAGACTTGGAGTAAAGGCCAAGGAGATGTTGCATCTAAAAAACAGCACGTTGATTATGTTAACTGAGAGCAGCTGGATTGAAAGGTCAGATGGCAAATGAACAATATGGTCTCCGTAAAATGTGTCACCTGTTCTGTTTATGGTACAGAGATTTCAGAAACTGTGCAATATAAATAGCTTTGTAAATAACTACCTTTCAGTGAAAGTGCTGCAGATAAACTGCCAGCTATGGCAAATTATAAGAACAGGCTATAATTGGAGAAACTGCTAATGTGGTCAGTTAGTCTCTGTCAACTTAGCCCACTGACACAAAGCCTGAAATCTCCAAAGAAGAATGAACACCATGAGTAATGAATAAATATCATGAGATACAGTGGGAGTTCTGAAGATTTAAGCAAAGCAGAAAACACCGATACATTGTTCATTTATCAAAATACTTAAATAAATTATGGAAATAAATCATTTCTGTAGAAGTACAGATTTTGTGCAATAGTCCATAATCAAGTCAAACCCCTACTTTAAGTAACTGGGTTATTAAGTTGAGAACGTTCACATTATGGGCTCTTCAGAACCAGATGGCAGTATGTGATTCCACCGTTTTTCCAGTCTCTCCTGCACCATGCTAAACAACAACTTTATGTACCCCTTACAATGTAGTGAGAATGTTTCATATGTTATGAAAGTATAGTCATGAGGATATTGCCAACTTTTAAAACCTGTGTTCCTGTTAGGCGTGGATTCTGAGGGGCTGTTAGGATGGACTTCAAGCAGACATGTGACTTCACAACTTTAAGTCGACCAGCAAGATTCAGGAGAGTTTCAGATTCAATGATACTGAGCAGGGTCTTCATCATGAACGGACATGCCTAAGCAGTGCTCTCCTGTGGAACTTCACACCTGCTATTGCTGTAGCCTTCCCCAAATCAATGACACAGAAGACTCCTAAATGCTAGGACTTCAAGTTTGTGAAGTAGAATATATAAGATAGTAAGAGGGTTAGATAGAGTGAACAGTGAGAGCTAGCACAAGGGGACATAGCTTTAAATTGAGGGATGATAGATATAGGACAGATGTCAGAGGTAGTTTCTTTACTCAGAGTAGTAGGGGCATGCCTACAACAGTAGTGGACTCATCAACTTTAAGGGCATTTGGATAGGCATATGGATGAAAATGGAAAAGTGTGGGATAGATAGGTTTCACAGGTGCATCATCGAGGGCCGAAGGGTCTGTGCTGCACTGTAACGTTTTATATTCTAAAGCAAAGTTATTGAGTTATCTGCAAGTGTAGAAGACCACCATTTAGTTTCAATGGCATTTGATCATATAAACCACTTAATCAAAACAACTTTACCACTGAAAGATCACATATTTGCTTCTATTGTCTATCAATGAACATTAATCATAATATCGGAACCAGTTTCAATCATAATAAATTCTTTTATTGCAGAACTCAAAGAGATCTAGGAGACGTCTTCAGATCAACATCAACAGCATGACTGATGAAGACAGGTTGAGGGAGCTAGGTGGCTTTTCTCAAAGGATCAGAGGAGAATGAGAGGTGACATCATAGAGGTGTACAAGATGTTGAGAGGCATAGTTAGGGTGGACAGCCAGAAAGCCATTTCTGCCCTGGGAAAACCTATCGCGAGGGGGCATAATTTTAAGGTAATTTGCAGAAGGTTTAGGGGAGATGTCAGAGGTAAGTTCTTCACACAGAGAGTGGTGGTGCATAGAATGCACTGTTGTCAGTGGTAGCAGAGTCAGATACATTAGGGACATTTAAGCAACTTTGAATAGGCACATGGAGGACAGTACAATGAAGGGTATGTAGGTTAGTCTGATCTTAGAGTAGCATAAAAGGCTGCCACAGTACCGAGGGCCGAAGGGCCTTTACTGTGCTGTACTGTTCTATGTTCTATCACTGCCAGAGCTTTGGAGAAAGGCATAGTTAGAGTGGACTGATTTCTTTTCAAGACAATGTGGCTTAAAAGTCTTTAAAAAGCTTTCTCCAGCCAGTTTCCAAAACGTTTTGTGTTCACCCATGAAGAAATTGGACTTCCAGTTATGACAACCACAGGGGGCTTATCCACCAACCTGCTGCCAAATAAGTTTTGCCTCGAAGGGGCCTTGCAGCTTCCCTGGGTCACACCCTGGCCATTTCAACTGAATTATATCAGATGTTAAGGAGGAAGGTGAAGTGAGGCAGTTCAAGGGGGAATTTTCAAAGCATAAGATTCGAGGAAGATGAAAGCATACCCTTGCTGGAAAGATGCAAATCAAGATTGAGCAAGATACCAAAATCGAGTGATGTCATTGAAGTCTCAGAGGATTCCAGGAGATGACAATGACAGGGAGGAAAAGTGCCATTGAGAGATTGGAACACAAGGTGAGACTCTCAAAACTTCAGTCAATGTAAGTCAGCAAACACAGGAACAGCGAGTGAATGAGACTTTGCACAAATAGTGATCAGGGCAAACAGAATTTTGGATAATTTGGACTATGGACCATGTGATAAGAAATCCCAGCAAAGAAGAACACTGAAGTAGCTAAACCTGGAATTAACAAAGACACATATGGGGGTCTTCTGCCAGATGAGCGGAGGAGAATACTTGGTGCTACTCCACAGGGAGTCAGTTATTTGATCTCCTCACACTCAGTAATATAAAGGAAAATAAAGAATTGCTGCCAGAGAAAATAAATATATTGTTGATGGCTCCCACTCTAAAATATGACTCTGTAACTTGAGTAAAATACTCTTTAAAAACATCATAAAAATATAAACATCAACTTAATGAAGTAAACTTAGACTTAAATTTGAATTATTTTGAAAACGTGGCTTAAAATTAAGCTTACAGAACATGATGTACTTAAAATACTGAAGCTTCAATTGCCTGAATTGGGACTATAACCTGGCGTTGTGTGATTTTTAACTTTGTACACCCCAGTCCAACACTGGCATCTCCAAATCATGACTGAATTGGGAAGCTGCTTCTTGCCTCATCATAACTATCCAAACTGGAGAGAGAGAGAGAGAGAGAGAGAAAAAAAAAACTGGCAGTTCCAATTAAGTATTTTAAATAATTTAGGCTCGTCTTTACTCAGCAATTCCTAGAGGGTTAGCTTGCCCCTAAATGATTTCGTATTTGGTCACAATGCAGGGCCCTAATAGAATATTATAAAGTTACTGGCTCTACAATCACATTTTGGGCATAATTGATATCTTCAAACCTAAAATCTTGAAAACAGAAATATATTTAACAGCACATAGCCTTTTCACTTGAAGATTAAACCTTCCCTACCAAAGTTAAATTCTTGTTATTGATTACAGAGGGATAAAAGAAATCTGTATTTGCATGCAATTTATATTAGTAAGTCAATGCGAAGCTCAATCTCTTATTTCACACCATTGCTTACAGCCATGTTCACAGATACATTCATCACATGGTGCCAATGAAGTTTAAAAGAAGGATATTTACACCAGCATCAAAGCTGAAAATAAAAACCTTGCCTAGCAGACTCAGACTTGCCTTCTTTTCACAAACCATTCACATATCCTAAGTAAGTGAAAACAACGGATGTGAGTGTCATCGACTAGGCCAGTATTTATTGCCCAGAGGGCAGTGAAGACTCAACCACATAGCTGTGGGTCCAGAGTCACATGTAGCCAGACCAGGTTAGGATAGCAGATTTCCTTCCCAATACAACATCAATGAACCAGCTGCATTTTTTCCCACAATTGTTTCATGGGTCCTCATTAGGATCTTAATTCCTGATTGCTTTATAGATTGAATTCAAATTTGAACCTGGGTCTCCAGAGCATTACTGGACCAGTAATCCAGACCAATTCTGGATTGATGGTCTGGTAATTAAAAAGCATGAGGCCCATATGACCTCCCCATATCATACACATTTCTTTGAAATATAGCAACATAATCTCAAAACATAAAAGAGTAAAAAGACTGAGGTGAACAAATAGTGGGGAGGTGATGTTAAATGTGTGTTTAAAAAGTTGGTAAATTACAAATCAGTCTAAACATTATAGCACAGAGAACGAACACAGTGGGCTAACACCTTCAACATATTATCTGTGCTGACACCAATTGTTACCGTTAACCTGAGAATGTAACTTTTAATAAAAGTTTTGTGATTTACATATGAAAGAAGTGAAACTTTCATGGTCATTCTAACAGATGAAGGACTCAACAAACAATCAAGGTATTTTTCAGTGTATAATTTCAGTTACATCACACTGTAAATCTTTGCTATAAATTCTGTGTCTTACAATTGTGTCCTCCACAACCACCTGATGAAGGAGCAGTGCTCCGAAAGCTAGTGCTTCCAATTAAACCTGTTGGACTATAACCTGGTGTTGCGTGATTTTTAACTTTGTACAAAAACAAAGAAACTTAAGGAGTAAGGAATACCATGAACTGTAAATCCCCTGCATAAAGAGATCCCATTACACTTTTTGTGAGGCATATTTTATTTGCAAATGGAATGCAAACCTTTTCTTAGGTGAATATGTTTCAATATCCATTTATTTGCTGTTTTGATTTGGAAGAAGCATTGTCAAATAGTTTTGAAGTAGTTTTTCACCCAAGGTTACCAGTGTTTCTTCCCATTAGTGAAGGCTGTTTCTTTCATCCCCCCGAATATTCACTGGTTTTTCGCTATTGAACCAGTGACTTCAATTTCTGGGTTTCTGTCTCATAAAAGCAAGTCATTCTTTTCCAGGTTGTCAAGTCAAGTGAAGAGTGGATAGGGCAGGTAACCAATAACCTGACTGATGGGGAAAATTCGAGAAAAAAGAATGAGATGAAGAGGCTTTGCGTAAACTTCAAACATTTGAAAAGTTTAACGAACATTAGTGCAAAGATACAACTTAATCTTTATTTGATAAGGCCATTTCAAACATGTATAGCCAAATTACAAAATGAACGTTTATTCTCAGATGAGAATAGATCAGATTGAGAATGAAATAGAAACCGAAAAACTTGAACTATTCAGTGAGTCCACCAGCATTTGCAGAGAGAAAAACTGAATCAACAAAAGTATTTTGATGGTCATAATCTATCGAGCTCATATGTAAAAAACAGAAATTGCTCAGTGTTCTTTATTCATTCATGAGATAAAGGCATCACTGGCTAGACCAGCATTTATTGTCCATCCCTAATTGCCCAGAGGGCAGTTAAGAGTCAACCACATTGCTGTGGGTCCGCAGTCACATGTAGGCCAGACTAGGTAAAGATGGCAGTTTCCTTCCCAGAAAATGGGGTTTTCCCAACAATCAATAATAGATTCATGGTCTTTATTAGGTTTTTAATTCCAAATTTTTATTGCATTCAAATTCCACCATCTACCCCAGCAGGATTGGAACCCAGGTGCCCAGAATATTATCTGAGGCTCTGGAGTAACATG
Organism: Chiloscyllium plagiosum; assembly: GCF_004010195.1. Lineage (NCBI taxonomy): Eukaryota > Metazoa > Chordata > Chondrichthyes > Orectolobiformes > Hemiscylliidae > Chiloscyllium > Chiloscyllium plagiosum. The sequence continues at coordinate 10,034,499 of NC_057712.1, read as the reverse complement.
ATACCATTAGCTCATTGTCGCCTTGAGATTCTCTCTTGATGGAGGTAATCATTGCTTAAAACTTGTAGATGCAAACGTTACTTGTAACTTCTCAGTCCAAGATGAGCGTGAACAATTCACAATGTGGAATCATGAACTACATTACACATTTAGGATATATAAGAAGAGCTAACCTTTATGCAATATGCACCATTAGGCGAAAGTGAGGACTACAGATGCTGGAGATTAGAGTCAAGAGTGTGGTGCTGGAAAAGTATAGCAGGTCAGGCAGCATCTGAGGAGCAGGAAAATCGATGCTTTGGGCAAAAGCCTTTCATCAGAAGGGTTGATTCCCAATGAAGGGCTTTTGTCCGAAACGTTGATTCTCCTGCTCCATGGATGTTGCCTGACCTGCTGTGCTTTTCCAGCACCACACACTCGAGAATATACACCATTGCATAGTTTAAGAAGCTGGTTCTGAGTGTTCATTCCTCCGAAACCGAGGTGATAATCCTCCAACAAACACAACCATCTCACATCATGCCAATGATACCAATGGAATAGTTTTCACCCCGTACCCCAAATCACAATAAACTTCAGTTCGACTAGAGCCCATTGGTGCAAATAATCAGTCAAACGCTACCTTGATGGCATGGATAGTCACTCTGACATGATCCTTGAAATACAACTCTCTCTGTTCCTGGTTGGACCAAGACTGAAAAAATGATCTCGAGCTGATGTCCTGGTGGAACCAAAACCGAGATGGTGAATAAGTGCCACTTGATAACACTGATTACTCCTTCAATCACTTTGCTAATTGTTAGGAGGTGGTAACTGACCTGAAGCTGAACTTGTTCCTTTTTAAAAAAAAATAATGGACAGAGAACATTTGGGCAACTTTCTGAAGAATGGTCACTGGCCCCAAAACATCTAACTCTGCTTTCTTTCCACAGATGCGGCCAGAATTTCACCAGCAAATATTGTTTGTGTTTCCGATTTCCAGCATCCTCAGTTGTTTATTTTATATTAACTTCCCACATTGTCAGGCAGCCACCATCACTGCAGCTAACCGCAATAGGTTGGCTGGTTCTGAAACACAGATGTTCATCACCACAGCTGGAATGTTGTGGGAGCCTGCCATCTTCACTATACTCACTTTTCGGAATCACAAGTCTTGTCATTTGTAGTTGATAGCAATCTCAGGATAAGGCAGAGAAGAATCAGCATTTCAGCTGAAAGATGGTGACAAATTATATGACATTTTTTCTTTTAAGCTCATTCTGGCTACCAGAACAGTGACTGAAATGGGCAATTGTACCTGTTATAGAGTTGGACTAGCGCCATGGATTCTTAATCTCAGACAATAGAAATAAGGCAAGAGGATCAGCCATCTGCTCAAGGAAGCTGAAACTCACTTGGGAGATTGTGATTCAGCCGTGCAATCTGGCCACAAGGCTAGCTTGTCCACACAACATTAATGCTGGATAACCCTCTTTGACTCTCATGTTGGATGCTAAGATTTGGCCTTCTTTTTTCTTCACTTTTCTCACAAGGAAAGAAACACAGACAGCAAGAGAGATGAAAAGCTGATGAAACCCACTCAATTTTGCAGAGTTGTGCTCACTCGAGGATTGTATTAGAGTTATAGAAATGTACAGCACAGAAATATACCCTTCGGTCCAACTTGTCCATGCCGACTAGATATCCTAAATAAATCTAGCCCCATTTGACAGAACTTGACCCAAATCCCTCTAAACCCTTCCTATTCATGTACACATCCAGATGCCTTTTAAGTGTTGCAATTGTACTAGCCTCCATCACTTCCTCTGGCAGCTCATTCCATACACGTACCACCCTCTGTGTAAAAACTTGCCCCTTAGGTCTCTTTTAGATCTTTCCCCTCTCACCCTAAACCTATGCTCTCTAGTTCTGGACTCACCTACCTCAGGGAAAAGTCCTTGTCTATTTATCCTATCCATGCCCCTCATGATTTTATAAACCTTTATAAAGGTCACCCCCCAGCCTCCGATGCTCCAGGAAAAACAGCCCCAGCCTATTCAGCTCCAGGGAAAAGTCCTTGTCTATTTATCCTATCCATGCCCCTCAGGTCACCCCCCAGCCTCCGATGCTCCAGGAAAAACAGCCCCAGCCTATTCAGCTCATATCCTCCCTCCCTGTAACTCAAATCCTCCAACCCTGGCATCATCCTTGTAAATCTTTTCTGAACCCTTTCAAGTTTCACAACATTTTTGGATGATGGAATTTTCTCACATTTTCTTTTTTCAAAATATTGAGCAGCTACTTTTGCTATTGGCCACGTTACATGCATATACATAGAATATTCGCACTGAAGAAACACATCTATTCAATTGACCTGAACACTCCTGATATGTTTAACTAAATCACAGGGTTGATGTCGGCATTCTTATTATTTAAGTGCAAGCTGTTCAGTTCCTGTAGACATTACTGCTCAAATTACTGAGAGCTGCACTGAGCCATTAGATACATTTTAAATATATATTGCTCATAAAATTGCAGGCACAAGGAGCCAATAGCTTTCTGTACATCTGCTTTGCAGGGTTAATAGCAATTTCATGTAATGCATCGCTCCATAAGAGACAGTTAAAAAGAAAAATAAGGGATGAATCAAAAGGTCAATTGCTATTGTTTCTTACAGAAAACTAAATAGCAATTTGCAATCTTCACATACTCCATTCTACCCATTTCACTGGAACCTTATTTCATGGGGTATACCAGTAAAGGATAACAGTACAATAGATTCTGAAGCTTGCAGCTCAGTGTATTATACCAGAGCAAATTTGAATATTACGTCTTGGGTCATGGAGCTGTTGTATTTTAATTTGCTGTGGGGACAAAGACAGACACTCGATTCTCATTTCTTTCCTACTGTAAACACCCCAGAGAAGGTTTCAATCTGAACGGGTTGAGCCTGAGAGTCTGACAATCGGTGGTGTGTAAGTTGTTGGAGGGGATTCTGAGAGATAGGATTTACATGCATTTGGAGAGGCAAGGATGGATTAAGGATAGTCAACATGGTTTTGAGAATGGGAAAGAGTGTCTCACAAAGTTGATTGGGGTTTTTTGAGGAAGTGACCAAAAAGATTGATGAGGGTAGAACGGTAAACAGTGATTGCATGGACTTTACTAAAAGTCTTTGACAAGGTTCCACGGGGTAGACTAATAAGTAAAGTTAGGTCACATGGGGTTCAAGGAGAGTTTTCCAATTGGATATAAAATTGGCTTTATGATAGGAGACAGAGGGGCTTGTTTTTCAAACAGGAGGCCTGTGACCATTGGAGTTCCAGAGGGATCTGTACTGGGATGAGAAGTTAGGAGGCATGGTTAATACGTTTGTTGATGACATCAAAATTGGTGGATAGTGAGGGAGGTTATAGAGATGTACAGCATGGAAACAGACCCTTCGGTCCAACCTGTCCATGCCGACCAGATATCCCAACTCAATCTAGTCCCACCTGCCAGCACCCGGCCCATATCCCTCCAAACCCTTCCTATTCATAAACCCATCCAAATCCCTTTTAAATGTTGCAATTGTTTCAGCCTTCACCACCACCTCTGGCAGCTCATTCCATACACATACCACACTCTGTGTGAAAAAGTTGCCCCTTAGGTCTCTTTTTATATCTTTCCCCTCTCACCCTAAACCTCTGCCCTCTAGTTCTGGACTCCCTGACCCCAGGGAAAATACTTTGTCTATTTATCCTATCCATGACCCTCATAATTTTGTAAACCTCTATAAGGTCATCCCTCAGCCTCCAACACTCCAGGGAAAACAGCCCCAGACTGTTCAGCCTCTCCCGAAAGCTCAAATCCTCCAACCTTGGCAACATCCTTGTAAATCTTTTCTGAACCCTTTCAAGTTTCACAACATCTTTCCGATAGAAAGGAGAACAGAATTGCACGCAATATTCCAACAGTGGCCTAACCAATGTCCTGTACAGCCGCAACATGACCTCCCAACTCCTGTACTCAATACTCTGACCAATAAAGGAAAGTATACCAAATGCCTTCTTCATTATCCTATCTACCTGCGACTTCACTTTCAAGGAGCTATGAACCTGCACTCCAAGGTCTCTTTGTTCAGCAACACTCCCTAGGACCTTACCATTAAGTATATAAGTCCTGCTAAGATTTGCTCAGAGATCTTGACCAATTGGTCCAATGGGCTGAGGAGTGGCAAATGGAGTTTAATTTGGATAAATGTGAGGTGTTGCATTTTGGTAACACAAACAAAGGCAGGACTTCTACAATTAGTGGTAGGGCCCTGGGTAATATTGTTGAACACAGAGACTTAGAGTTCAGGTACATAGTTCTTGGAAAGTTGAGTCCAGGTAGACAAGGTGGTTAAGAAGGTGTTTAGCACACTTTCCTTCATTGCTCAGACCGTTGAGTATAGGAGTTGTATAGGACATTGGTGAGGCCACTTTTGGACTACTGTGTACAACTCTGGTCACCATATTTAAGGAAGGATCTGGATGTAGGCTTGCTTGCTGAGCTGGAAGGTTCATTTTCAGATGTTTCATCACTATACTAGGTAACAGCTTCAGTGAGCCTCCGAACAAAGCACTGCTGGTGTTTCCTGCTTTCTATTCATATGTTTGAGTTTCCTTGGGTTGGTAATGTCATTTCCTGTTTTTTTCATGGGGCTGTAAGTGGGATCCAAGTCAATGTGTTTGTTGATAGAGTTCCAGTTGGAATGCTATGCTTCTAGGAATTCTCATGCATGTCTCTGTTTGGCTTGTCCTAGAATGGATGTGTTGTCCCAGTCAAAGTGGTGTCCTTCCTTTTCTGTATGTAAGGATACTAGTGAGAGAGGGTCATTTTGTTTTGTGGCTAGTTGATGTTCATGTATCTTGGTGGCTAGTTTTCTGCCCGTTTGTCCAATGGTCCAAAGGAAATGACATTACCAACCGAAGGAAACCCAAACATATAAATAGAAAGCAGGACACACCAGCAATGCTTCATCCAGAGGCTCACTGAAAATGTTACCTAGTATGGTGATGAAATGTCTGAAAATGAACTGTCCAGCTCAGCGAGCAAACCTATATCCAGAACCTCAACCTGAGCTACAAATCTTCTCAAAACTCACTAATAGGAAGGATATTATTAAGTTGGAGAGAACTCAGAAATGATTTACCAGGATGTTGCTGGGACTGGAGTCTTTAAGTTAGAAGGAGAGGCAGGATAGACTGGGACTTTTTTTCACTGGAATTTAGAAGGTTGAGGGCTAATCTTATAGAGGTTTATAAAATCATGAAGGGCATAGATATGGTGAATAGCAAAGGTCTTTTCCCTAGAGTGGAAAAGTTTAAAACTAGGGAGCATATTTTTAAGGTGAGAGGAGAAAGATTTAGAGGGGATCTGAGGGGTGGCTTTTTCACACATAGGGTGGTTCATGTGTGGAATGAACTGTCAGAGGAAATGGTGGATGCAGGTACAGTTACAACATTTAAAAGGCATTTGGATAGGTATATGAATAGGAAAGGTTTGGAGGGATGTGGGCCAAGCACAGATAAGTGGGACTAATGTAGTTTGGGAAAATCGGTCCAAATGGATGCGTTGAACCAAAGGGTGTGACTCTATGACTCTTATTTCACTTGCCAATCTCCTATGGTGTAATCCAGGTATAGGATTTAGTCATTGTTCGAGATCAGGGGAGAATTGAATACACTAGGGTTTGAGCGACAAGGGATGATGAGAGTTAGTAAGACATAAAGAAAAGAAGAGGCAGAGAAAGGGAGATGGTGGAAGGGGGATGGAAAAAAGAAAACAGAAAATAGGTGGATACAGAGAAGTGGAACCTGGAGGTAAAAGGAAAAGTAAGGAGCAAGAAAAGGAAGGGAAGTTGCATTGGTGATTGGACACACTGCTTCCTTCCAGAGGAGGAAGTATTCTTCTTCACTGATCTTTCTCAGAGTTCTCTCCTATTTCTCTTTGTGGTACTTCTGAACTCATCCTGTACATGACTTCACTCAGACTGAACAGCTGACCAACACACTTCCCTTTCCTGGTATCCATGCTAGTTGACATTTTATATAATGCCCTCTCCTTGGGTATGTCCCCATTCTTATCAAAATGCTGGCATCACACGCCTCCACAAATACTCACCCTTTTAGTGTTCTTACAAATCGCCATTCCCTTTCCAAACTCTTCTTTTTTTCATTAGATTGGATTCCGTACAGTGTGGAAACAGGCCATTTGGCCCAACTAGTCTATGTCTACCCGCCAAAGAGTAACCCACCCAGACCCATTTCACTCTGACTCATGCATCTAATACTATAGACAATTTAGCATGGCCAATTCACCTAACCTGCACATCTTTGGACGGTAGGAGGAAACCCACGCAGACACAGGTAGAATGTTCAAACTCACGCAGTCGCCTGAGGCTGGAATTGAACCCAGGTCCCTGGTGCTGCAAGGCAGCAGTGCTAACCACTGAGCCACCATGTCCCCCCACCCTTGAATTAGAATTTTGTTCAGCAGATGACTAAAATAGCCTTAACCAAGGTCAAAGGTGACATCCTGTGTGACTGTAACCATGCTGTATAATTTTTCCTCTGACATACTCTCTTGCGCCTCCAATGTCTTTTCCTCCATTATCCTGCTCACTGGGACTATGCCAATGAATCTACTGCAGAATATCAAATTTAGTCACAACTAGAATTGTAGACATTTGAAAGGAAACCTTCTAGCACTTTCTGTTGACTCCAGCTTTCAACTATTTGCATTAGTTTAATGAAGTTTAAAAGCCAGCTGTTTGCAAGACCCTTACTTGCCTCCTTTTCGAAATGCTGGCTTATTGGCATCAGCAGAAAATAACTGGCTCTCTTTCCTTCTATTATTAGATAAGTAGTATGTTTACTTCGAAAAAACACTTTACCCATTGGTAAGCTTTCTCTCTGTTTAGCTGTGAGCTGTTGCTTTCTGAAACCTATCACGCTTCACGGAAGATATTAAACCTCCTGTCAAGTTGACATTGTAGAAGATCAGCTCTGAGCAGCAGGTTAGGATTGTTTGAATCCTGCAAATTTTTTTTGTTATCACAAATACAGGTCACTTGGCATTTTCTCACAAACAAACCAGAGCAACTGTACCAGTGACCTACTCATGTCTTACCGCTCTAACACAGGGACATTAGTGAATTAATGCGCATAATTACATTGAAGCAACGATCAAAATGAATATAGTTTGAAACAATGCAAGTTCTGGAATTAGGTATGGTGCAATATTGTACAAACATTTAAACCTTTTACTTTGCATACTTTGGCCTGGATTTTGATTGTTCTGTCTGTGGAAAACTTGTTGAGGACTTAGAGGTTTCAGCAGTAAGTTTGACAGGGGCTTTTTCAGCTTATCAATGCACCCAAATTTCTTCATTAGTGACAGTGGGCATATTCATGATCCAAATGAGCCAACTTATAGATGCGTTGAACAATATGCCATTGAGGTAGAGGATCACCCATGATCATATTGAATGTGGCAGAACAGGCTCAAAGGGCCGAACGGCCTCCTCCTGGTTTCTGCAATGAAAATTGGAGGATTGTTTAGGTGTTGCAAAAAAGGGGAAACTGCAGCAAAGGATTCATGGGGCCTAAGTTAAACCCCCACCCTCCTGTGACAGCATTAATGGTGAAAGAGATGAGGAAATACAAATCAGAGAGAAAAAAACATCAGTCTCAGTATCAAGAAATATCTTCCTGATTCTATTTCCTTAAGTGGTAACATCTGAAACTCATCATGGTACAGCAATTCCTTTACTTCGATACATTGTCAATTCATCAAACACCCCCCAGCTTACTTTATTTCCATCCCACTTTGAAATCTCTTCCCCTCCACTGTGAAATCGGATGGCCCAAATTCCTGGCATGTGAATCAGGGCGGGCACCTGGAGACAGCAGCTCACTTAGGGCTTGCCCTGACTGTCACGTAACTGCCTCTTCCCCAACATCTCCCCCCTACTACTGTCACCAAACCATCATGCAGGATCACAGACAACTCAAGATACCCATGTTAACCCTTCAACACTTGACTTTGGAGCCCAAGGACTCTCATATGCCACATGCCTCGGCCAAGCTTCGATGCACACAGGGACAGATACACATCCTACGCACCAACATTTGCACAGACGCATGCATCTTAGCTTGCTTTTTAATGTTCTTCCACTTCAGCGCTTATTTGGAGGCTACCAATCGCATCAGTTTCACATCGCTTTTTTTTATTTATTCGTGGGATGAGGGCCAGCAGTTTTTCCCCATCCCTAGTTGCCCTTAAGAAGGTGGGGGTGTGCTGCCTTCTTGAACCTCTGCAGTCCACCTACTGTAGGGTGACCTACATTGTCCTTCTAGATTGAAACAATTGTGGGTTTGGAAGGTGCTGTCTAACGGTCTTTGGTGAATTCCTGCAGTGCATCTTGTAGATGGTACACACTGCTGCTACTGGGCATTAGTGGTGGAGGGAGTGGATGCTTATTAGATATAGTGTCACTCAAGCAGGCTGCTTTGTCCAAGATAGTGTCAAGCTTCTTAAGTATTGTTGGAGCTGCACGCATCCAGGTAAGTGGGAAGTATTCCATTACACTCCCAACCTGTGCCTAGCGATTGGGAAGTTACTTTGGGGAGGCAGGTGAGTTACTTGCTGCAGTATTTCTCGCCTCTGACCTGCTATTGTAGCTACAACATTTATGTAGTGAGTCCAGTTAAGTTTCTGATCAATGATAAGCTCCACGATAGTAATAGTGGGGGATTCAGTGATGGTAACACTGCTGAATGCCAGGGGTTCGTTGTTAGATTGTCTCTTATTCGTGATGGTCATAGCCTGGCATTTGCACTGTGAGAATGTTACTTGCCACTTGTCAACCCAAGCCTGGGTATTGCTCAGATCTTGTTGCATTTGAACATGTATACTGCTTCAGTGCCGGTGGAGCCACGCATAGGGCTGAACATTGTGTAATCATCAGTGAACATCCCTATTGCTGACCCTTTGATGGAGGGAAGGTCAATGATGAAGCAGCTGAAGATGATTGGGCCAAGGACACTACCCTGAGGAACACTTCAGAGATGGCCTGGAGCTGAGAGGGCTAACCTCCAACAACCACAACATCTGTCATTTGCACACATTGACTTCAGCACTGCCTTCCAGGTGGTCAGCCTGTATGGCTTGTATTATGCTTCAGTATAGAACAAAAGGCAAACTGCTTGTGATGGAGAAAATTGCTGAACAACCTCTCGCTGTGTACAAGGGTTAGACATGTCAATGTGCAGCAAGTGCGGAAACAGTGTGTTAAGTGGGAAACACACTGCATTTGCCTCAATTAAATGGCAATATGTGAAAGTCAAAGTGGAGTAGTCCTTAGTGGGGTAAAGAGGCAGTATAGCTAGTCAAGGGGGCTGGCCATGGACAGTCAGGTCCCTGGTCCTACTGGATTATGAGCATTGGCTTCCTTGCTGCCCAGGATTTGGAGTCACAATACGGTTCTGCAGGTCAAGTGCAAACAGATACCTTACAGATGCAGCAGTCAAGGTGCTGTTCAGATGAAGGACTGGATTGCACTGTCAGGGGTTTCCTGCCAAGTCAGTCCAGGGTGTGGACCAAAGTCAGTCATGGGGGAGTGGTCAACAATGGCCAATCTAAGAGTCCTGGAGCAAACTCAAGTCTGGGCATACTTGGAAGAGATGTGGCAGTTCTGAGGAAGGGTCATTGGACCCAAAATGTAAACTCTCTCTCACCACAGATGCTGCCAGATCAACTGAATTTCTCTTGCAATTTGGGTGGCACAGTGGTTAGCACTGCTGCCTCACAGCACCAGAGACCCGGGTTCAATTCCCGCCTCAGGCGACTGACTATGTGGAGTTTGCACATTCTCCCCGTGTCTGCGTGGGTTTCCTCCGGGTGCTCCGGTTTCCTCCAACAGTCCAAAAATGTGCAGGTTAGGTGAATTGGCCATGCTAAACTAGCCGTAGTGTTAGGGGCAGGGGTAAATGTAGGGGAATGGGTTTGGGTGGATTGGTGTGGACTTGTTGGGCTGAAGGGCCTGTTTCCACACTGTAAGTGATCTAATCTAATTTCTGACTTTGTTAGCTCAAGTCTGGGTGTGGGCTAAGGGACAATGGTAAGAATGAAAGGGGGCAGCTGTGGTCAACAGGGGTGAGACCTCAGAGTGAATGGGTGGTGACTGGGAGTGGAGGCAGGGATGGTTTGAAAAGATCAAGGTAACTCTGGAAATCTTCACACTCTTGATCCTACGTTTTCCTTATGTAGAGACCAGATTGATTGGAGTAAAGTGGGACATGAAAAGTGGACTCAAATGAAAGTCATAGAGGGCTGCAGGGACCGCAACACAAAGGAACATGAAGAATCTGGGACAAACTTCTGCATCACAGGCGCAGCCTGTAAGTTACTCACTTCGAAATGAAATCAAAAACTTGCCATTTGTCAACTGCTCAATAACTGTACAAAACTATTGAAACTGCAGGCAAACTGTGTTGAGGACGTTGCTGATTTTGTCTTTGAGTCTCTATTTGGGACAAGTGCAGTAAGTGTGCTCCCACTGACTCAGTAATGTCACCCATTTGGTTCAATTTGCGCTTTAGCAACAGGCCTTTTATTGTCCCAGAATGCAGATTAAAAATTATGCTAAGAAGCAAATCAAAGCATTACGACGTGTAAACTCATTACCCTCGCTTACACAAAATGACAAGAATGCAGTGAGAACAAGGCAACTAAACACTAAATCTGAAGTCCCATTTCACAACCACATTGCAGTTGTTAGAGTCATGCCACTGAGCTATTAATATGCAAGGACATTGTGAGGTTGGGTTGGGGGGAGGGGAGGGTGGCTTTTCTTTGGGGAGCTACCATGATGGTGCATTGTCTGAGGGTTGGACAGGTCACGTGGAATGGGACTATGGTAGCTTACAAGCAGAATTCTGCTCCCAACGTAAGATATAAACTTTGGTTGCGTAAAGTACAATTGGATGCGGTGACAGACTCAGAACTTCATATGGAGACAAGACAGTGACCTTCTTTAAAAAGCCCCATGGCACACTCTATGAGGGCATAACATGAAGGTACATTGTGATTGAAGGGGCTGGTCAGGACCTCCATCAATAAAACTGCAGCATCCTTCAGACATTTCAAACAGGTTTTCTGCCAAGGATGTCACATGGATAATGCCTTCACTGAAGTCAAAGAGGGCTTGATGTTAAACAGAAAATAATGTACAAAGTGATAATGATTCCAATATTCTCAGCAAGCCCAACGTGGACCCCTCCCCCAGTCGCTGCTACATAGCCTCCACAGGGAAAAGCAGCAGGTAAGGAAGTCAGAGTAGATGGAGGAGAGCCCATGTTTGCAGGCCTTGCTGTTCTTTACTTCAACTGCTTGAAACAATGCAGGCATTGATTAAGGACATCCCACCATCTCCAAACTATGTCGACTGCCGGAGGAAGACTTGTGCTCAGAAGGACTGAGTGGCCATCACAAAAAGTGGAGGTCATGAAGGTCACAGCTGCCCTGAGCATTCTTGCCAGTGGCTCTTTGCAACTGGGGACCTGTGAGATATCTCCCAACCATCAACCTGTAAATGCATCTGGGATGTCACTGATCCCATTTGGTCCACCTCACAGCTCTTCCTATCTTCCCTATGAGAAGGAGAGTCAACCACTGAGATTCTCCACCATTGCTGGACAGCACCCAACTGCACACAGCTTGCTTTCAGAGGACCCAATCACCAGCCTGCAGTGTTTGTTAACAGAAATAGTTTGAACATTGATGGAGTGTGCAAACCATCTTTTGCCATCAATGTCAATTTCTGAAGGCCTGCACCAGATAACTTGAGCTGCCAAGAATCTTCTTGCCTTCTTTTAAGGTCCCTGAGTTATACAAGGATAGATGAGAGATAAGTGTAACCCTTCCAAATGTGGCTGATAACACATTTACGAAGGACACTGAATAGGAGGAGCATCCGAGAGAGAATGACTGAGCAATGCATTTAAAGCCCAAAATGCCAAAGAGAAACAAATTGAAATTAGCTTCCAGGATGAACAAGCTAGGTTTGGACTTTAAAATTCTGTTGGTAGCTTGTCAAGCAAAGGGACATTTGTTGTTTTTGCAGGTGATTTTCAATTTTTCAGGTGATCCCACTTTCAAGTATCCACATAGTACATGTCCTACTGATCAACAGGGATAAAGCAACAGTGCACTAACCACACATAGTGCTACAGTTAAGTAGATCTTAAGGCATCAGTTAGGATGTCATATCATCAAACTGAATCAATGGAGGGATTTAAAAGAAAATTGTTCACCTAACATCAGGTAAGTTTAAATATCAGGTGAACAATTTTTTTTTACTCCAGTCTCTACCCTAAAGCCAAATTTCGCTTTCACACATATTCATATTTACATCATTATGCTGAGCATCATATCAAGAAAAGGTTTAGATTTTCAATTTACATCTTGTCAAATCCATCTTTTTTTAAAAAAAAACATTGTCTCATCCAAATCTCTTTGCAATTGGCAATTTAAACTGGAATCAGTCAAATGCTGCTATATTTAGAAAGTTCAGTGGTCATTCCTTTGCTGGTCATAATATGGTCCAGCAATATTTGGGAACTCCTGTTTAAGTCATTTGTTTAATCACTTGCAGCTTTAACTCAAGTTAAACGTTATGGATTGCCAAGTGGAAAATCCTGGAGCAAGACTATTGAGACAATAGCACATTTTTCTTTTAATTGGTTCAAATATTTTCCACTTCCTTTAATTTTTCAAAGCACAAGAGAAAAATGTACAACTCTTGAGTAGCTAAGACTGACTTGGCCTTTGTGCTCGCTACCTACTGTGCACCCGTTCAGTTGAGTCACCAAACTTTGTTTGGGCTGATCTAATGCATTGCTCTAGAAAGAATAAAATTCACTTTGTCAACATCTGAAATAAAATTGTTAGAACATGTGATAAAGTTTTCTTAATACAATGTGGGACAAGTAATTTTATTGCTTCCTTATTTCGGTAAGACAAATGTCAGACAACAGGGTGATCATATTTCAATCTGTTAACACCATCATTCCAGCCAAGGGTCATATCATGCACCAATACTGTATTCTTCCCTTGATCAGCTGGATTCGAAGCCCCAATCTTCTCAGGTTTCATTTCTGTACCCAACTGGGACCCATTTCATCACATGTGAGATTATTGCTTTTAGCTTTACAAAGACTCACCATCTATCATAACATAACATAACATAACATGTAACACTGTTCCAGTATCCAACATAGAGAACAGTGTTACATGTTCTGCACAAAGTCAGATGTAGAAAGTTTGGGAAGTAATTGTAAAAAACTGTAAAAGCAAGTTTCAGGAGGTATTGATAGGCAGGGAGAGATAGGCAGGGAGAGAAGTCGTAGGGGGGGGGGGGGGAGTGTCATTCAGAATGGGTGATTCAAAGAGCAGGCTCAAGTTGGTGGAGCACCAATGCAGTAAGCAAGGCTACCTCAATGCAGTCTGAGGTAACCAAGGCTGGAATGAGAGACAATGCAATTGGAAGGAGATCCACGGGATGATGCAGGTTTTTAATAAATGAAGGCAAGTATTCTATTCCTGTAGAGGTAACAAAAATTTAATAGAGGTCTATAAGGACGAGAGGAGGGTGGTGATGGGGATTCTTCTGTTTTGTTAGATTTAGGGGGCTATCTGCCTCTTTGTTCTGACGACATGAGAGCTCAAGATTTGGGTGAGGTAAATGTAAAATCGTACATTTTTATTTTGGTGTGTTTTTGATTGTGGATTGAAATGGGAAATGGAGAGTTTTAAAACCAAGGATTGTGGAAGGAATAGTTGCAACCTTAAGAAGCAAGATAACAAAATACATTACAAGCCATGTTTACTGTGCAACTTTGTTCAAGCAGCGAGGGAGGCTGTTTGTAGACAGGCTGTCACCAGCGCACAAGGTGAGATTCAGCTGGTAACAGATTGCTGATTGGCATCTACAGATTCCACAAACCAAAGGGCTGACAACAACTAACACATTGGCTGTTGGGTAGCCAAACAGCTTGTGGGCATGTATAATACTTGCAGAAGCCTTCAGACTGCTACAAGGGACTGAGTGTGACCTTACCTTCAGTAAAATACTAAATAAAGCCATTTTATTTCCTCTCACCAGTTATAGAGTCATAGAGATGTACAGCATGGAAACAGACCCGTCCATGCCGATCAGAAATCCCAACCCAATCTAGTCCCACCTTCCAGCACCCAGCCCATATCCCTCCAAACCTTTCCTATTCATATACCCATCCAAATGCCTCTTAAATGTTGCAATTGTACCAGCCTCCACCACATCCTCTGGCAGCTCATTCCACACCCTCTGTGTGAAACATTGCCCCTTAGGTCTCTTTTACATTTTTCCCCTCTCATTCTAAACCTAGGCCCTCTAGTTCTGGACTAGGGAAAATACTTTGTCTATTTATCCTATCCATGACCCTCATAATTTTGTAAACCTCTATAATGTCACCCCTCAGCCTCCGACACTCCAGGGAAAACAGCCCCAGCCTGTTCAGCCTCTCCCTATAGCTCAAATCCTC